>NW_027140239.1:0-300000 GCF_036365525.1 Heterodontus francisci
TGGTGTATCAGTGTGTTGGGAAGGGGTTTCAGTGTGTGGGGAAGGTGTTTCTGTGCGCGGGGATGTGCTTCAGTGTGTGGGGATGTGATTCAGTGTGTGGGGAAGGGTTTCAGTGTGTGCGGAAGCGGTTTCAGTGTGTGGGGAAGGTGTTTCTGTGTGTGGGGATGTGTTTCAGTGTGTGGGGAAGGGGTTTCTGTGTGTGGGGAAGGGGTTTCAGTGTGTGGGGCAGGGTTTCACTGTGTGCGGAAGGGGTTTCAGTGTGTGGGGAATTGGTTTCTGTGTGTGGGGTAGGTGTTTCAGTTTGTGGGGATGGTGTTTCAGTGCGTGCGGAAGGGGTTTCAGTGTGTGGGGAAGGGGTTTCTGTGTGTGGCGATGTGTTTCAGTGTGTGGGGAAGGTGTTTCACGTTGTGCGAGAAAGGGTTTCAGTGTGTGGGGAAGGTTGTCAGTGTGTGGGGATGTGTTTCAGTGCGTGCGGAAGGGGTTTCAGTGTGTGGGGAAGGGTTTCTGTGTGTGGCGATGTGTTTCAGTGTGTGGGGAAGGTGTTTCTGCGTGTGGGGAAGGGTTTCACGTTGTGCGAGAAAGGGTTTCAGTGTGTGGGGAAGGTTGTCAGTGTGTGGGGATGTGTTTCAGTGTGTGGGGAAGGGGTTTCAGTGATTGGGGATGTGTTTTAGTGTGTGGGAAAGGGGTTTCAGTTTGTGGGGAAGTGTTTCACTGTGTGCGGTAGGGGTTTCAGTGTGTGGGTAAGTGGTTTCAGTGTGTGGGGAAGTTGTTTCATAGTGTGGGGAAGGTGTTTCATTTTGTGCGGACGGTGTTTCAGTGTGGGTGGAAGGGGTTTCAGAGTGTGGGGAAGGGTTTCAGTGTGGGGGGAAGGGGTTTCAGTGTGTGAGGATGGGGATTCAGTGTGTGGGAAGGCGTTGCAATGTGTGGGGATGTGTTTCAATGTGTGGGGAATGGGTTTCAGTGTGTTGGGAAGGGGTTTCAGTGTGTGGGGAAGGGTTTCACTGTGTGCGGAAGGTGTTTCAGTGTGTGTGGAAGGGGTTTCAGTGTGTGGGGAAGGGGTGTCAGTGTGTGGGGAAGGTGTTTCAGTGTGTGCGGAAGGTGTTTCAGTGTGTGCGGAAGGTGTTTCAGTGTGTGGGGAAGGGGTTTCTGTGTTTGGGGAAGGTGTTTCAGTGTGTGGGGAAGGGTTTCATTGTGTGGTGAAGGGGTTTCTGTGTGTGGGGTAGGTGTTTCAGTTTGTGGGGATTGTGTTTCAGTGCGTGCGGAAGGGGTTTCAGTGTGTGGGAAGGGGTTTCTGTGTGTGGCGATGTGTTTCAGTGTGTGGGGAAGGGGTTTCTGCGTGTGGGGATGTGTTTTAGTGTGTGGGGAAGGGGTTTCAGTTTGTGGGGAAGTGCCTCAGTGTGTGTGGAAGTTGTTTAATAGTGTGGGGAAGGTGTTTCATTTTGTGCGGACGGTGTTTCAGTGTGTGTCGAAGGGGTTTCAGAGTGTGGGGAAGGGTTTCAGTGTGGGGGGAAGGGGTTTCAGTGTGTGAGGATGGGGATTCAGTGTGTGGGGAAGGCGTTTCAGTGTGTGGGGATGTGTTTCAGTGTGTGGGGAATGGGTTTCAGTGTGTTTGGAAGGGGTTTCAGTGTGTGGGGAAGGGTTTCACTGTGTGCGGAAGGTGTTTCAGTGTGTGTGGAAGGGGTTTCAGTGTGTGGGGAAGGAGTTTCAGTGTGTGGGGAAGGGGTGTCAGTGTGTGGGGAAGTTGTTTCAGTGTGTGCGGAAGGGGTTTCAGTGTGTGCGGAAGGTGTTTCAGTGTGTGGGGAAGGGGTTTCAGTGTTTGGGGATGGTGTATCAGTGTGTGGGGAAGGGTTTCATTGTGTGCGGAATGGTTTCAGTGTGTGGGGAAGGTGTTTCAGTGTGTGGGATGAGTTTCAGTGTGTGGGGAAGGGGTTTCAGTGTGTGGGGATGTGTTTCAGAGTGTGCGGCAGCGGTTTCAGTGTGTGGGGAAGGTGTTTCAGAGTGTGGGGATGTGTTTCAGTGTGTGAGGAAGGGGTTTCAGCGTGTGCGGAAGGGTTTCACTGTGTGCAGAAGGGGTTTCAGTGTGTGGGGAAGGGGTTTCAGTGTGTGGGGAAGGTGTTTCAGTATGTGGGGATGTGTTTCAGTGTGTGGGGAAGGGATTTCAGTGTGTGGGGAAGGTTTTTCAGTGAGTGGGGAAGGAGTTTCGGTCTGTGGGGAAGGGGTTTCAGTGTGTGGGGAAGGTGTTTCAGTGTGTGGGGATGTGTTTCAATGTGTGGGATGTGTTTCAATGTGTGGGGATGTGTTTCAGTGTGTGGGGAAGGGTTTCAGTGTATGGGGAAGGTGTTTCAGTGTGTGGGGATGGGTTTCAGTGTGTGGGGATGGGATTCAGTGTGTGGGGATGGGTTTCAGTGTGTGCGGAAGGGGTATCAGTGTGTGGGGAAGGAGTTTCAGTGTTTGGGAAAGGGGTTTCAGATTGTGGGGAAGGGTTTCAGTGTGTGGGGAAGGGGTTTCAGTGTGTGTGGAAGGCGTTTCAGAGTGTGGGGAAGGGTTTCAGTGTGGGGGGAAGGCGTTTCAGTGTGTGAGGAAGGGGATTCAGTGTGTGGGGAAGGCGTTTCAGTGTGTGGGGATGTGTTTCAGTGTGTGGGGAATGGGTTTCAGTATGTTGGGAAGGGGTTTCATTGTGTGGGGAAGGGTTTCACTGTGTGCGGAAGGTGTTTCAGTGTGTGTGGAAGGGGTTTCAGTGTGTGGGGAAGGAGTTTCAGTGTGTGGGGAAGGGGTGTCAGTGTGTGGGGAAGGTGTTTCAGTGTGTGCGGAAGGTGTTTCAGTGTGTGCGGAAGGTGTTTCAGTGTGTGGAGAAGGGGTTTCAGTGTTTGGGGAAGGTGTTCCAGTGTGTGGGGAAGGGTTTCATTGTGTGCGGAAGGGTTTCAGTGTGTGGGGAAGGTGTTTCAGTGTGTGGGGATGTGTTTCAGTGTGTGGGGAAGGGGTTTCAGTGTGTGGGGATGTGTTTCACAGTGTGCAGAAGCGGTTTCAGTGTGTGGGGAAGGTGTTTCAGAGTGTGGGGATGTGTTTCAGTGTGTGGGGAAGGGGTTTCAGTGTGTGGGGAAGGGTTTCACTGTGTGCGGAAGGGGTTTCAGTGTGTGTGGAAGGGGTTTCAGTGTGTGGGGAAGGAGTTTCAGTGTGTGGGGAAGGGGTGTCAGTGTGTGGGGAAGTTGTTTCAGTGTGTGCGGAAGGGGTTTCAGTGTGTGCGGAAGGTGTTTCAGTGTGTGGGGAAGGGGTTTCAGTGTTTGGGGATGGTGTATCAGTGTGTGGGGAAGGGTTTCATTGTGTGCGGAATGGTTTCAGTGTGTGGGGAAGGTGTTTCAGTGTGTGGGGATGAGTTTCAGTGTGTGGGGAAGGGGTTTCAGTGTGTGGGGATGTGTTTCAGAGTGTGCGGCAGCGGTTTCAGTGTGTGGGGAAGGTGTTTCAGAGTGTGGGGATGTGTTTCAGTGTGTGAGGAAGGGGTTTCAGCGTGTGCGGAAGGGTTTCACAGTGTGCAGAAGGGGTTTCAGTGTGTGGGGAAGGGGTTTCAGTGTGTGGGGAAGGTGTTTCAGTATGTGGGGATGTGTTTCAGTGTGTGGGGAAGGGATTTCAGTGTGTGGGGAAGGTTTTTCAGTGAGTGGGGAAGGAGTTTCGGTCTGTGGGGAAGGGGTTTCAGTGTGTGGGGAAGGTGCTTCAGTGTGTGGGGATGTGTTTCAATGTGTGGGGATGTGTTTCAATGTGTGGGGATGTGTTTCAGTGTGTGCGGAAGGGTTTCAGTGTATGGGGAAGGTGTTTCAGTGTGTGGGGATGGGTTTCAGTGTGTGGGGATGGGATTCAGTGTGTGGGGATGGGTTTCAGTGTGTGCGGAAGGGGTATCAGTGTGTGGGGAAGGAGTTTCAGTGTTTGGGAAAGGGGTTTCAGATTGTGGGGAAGGGTTTCAGTGTGTGGGGAAGGGGTTTCAGTGTGTGTGGAAGGCGTTTCAGAGTGTGGGGAAGGGTTTCAGTGTGGGGGGAAGGCGTTTCAGTGTGTGAGGAAGGGGATTCAGTGTGTGGGGAAGGCGTTTCAGTGTGTGGGGATGTGTTTCAGTGTGTGGGGAATGGGTTTCAGTATGTTGGGAAGGGGTTTCATTGTGTGGGGAAGGGTTTCACTGTGTGCGGAAGGTGTTTCAGTGTGTGTGGAAGGGGTTTCAGTGTGTGGGGAAGGAGTTTCAGTGTGTGGGGAAGGGGTGTCAGTGTGTGGGGAAGGTGTTTCAGTGTGTGCGGAAGGTGTTTCAGTGTGTGCGGAAGGTGTTTCAGTGTGTGGAGAAGGGGTTTCAGTGTTTGGGGAAGGTGTTCCAGTGTGTGGGGAAGGGTTTCATTGTGTGCGGAAGGGTTTCAGTGTGTGGGGAAGGTGTTTCAGTGTGTGGGGATGTGTTTCAGTGTGTGGGGAAGGGGTTTCAGTGTGTGGGGATGTGTTTCACAGTGTGCAGAAGCGGTTTCAGTGTGTGGGGAAGGTGTTTCAGAGTGTGGGGATGTGTTTCAGTGTGTGGGGAAGGGGTTTCAGTGTGTGGGGAAGGGTTTCACTGTGTGCGGAAGGGGTTTCAGTGTGTGGGGAAGGTGTTTCTGTGCGTGGGGATGTGCTTCAGTGTGTGGGGATGTGTTTCAGTGTGTGGGGAAGGTTTCAGTGTGTGTGGAAGGGGCTTCAGCGTGTGGGGAAGGTGTTTCTGTGTGGCGATGTGTTTCAGTGTGTGGGGAAGGGGTTTCTGTGTGTGGGGAAGGGGTTTCAGTGTGTGGGGCAGGGTTTCACTGTGTGCGGAAGGGGTTTCAGAGTGTGGGGAAGGGGTTTCTGTGTGTGGGGTAGGTGTTTCAGTTTGTGGTGATGGTGTTTCAGTGCGTGTGGAAGGGGTTTCAGTGTGTGGTGAAGGGGTTTCTGTGTGTGGCGATGTGTTTCAGTGTGTGGGGAAGGGGTTTCTGCGTGTGGGGAAGGGTTTCACGTTGTGCGAGAAAGGGATTCAGTGTGTAGGGAAGATGTTTCAGTGTGTGGGAAAGATGTTTCAGTGTGTTTGGAAGGGTTTCAATGTTTGGGGCATGTGTTTAAGTGTGTGGTGAATGGGTCTCAGTGTTTGGGGAAGGGTTTCATTGTGTGGGGAAGGGGTGTCCGTGTGTGAGGAAGGTGTTTCAGTGTGTGGGGATGTGTTGCAGTGTGTGGGGAAGGTGTTTCAGTGTGTGTATAAGGGGTTTCAGTGTGTGGGGAAGGTGTTTCAGTGTATGGCTAAGGTGTTTCAGTGTGTGGGGAAGGTGTTTCAGTGTGTGGGGAAGGGTTTCAGTGTGTGGGGAAGGGGTTTCAGTGTGTGGGTAAAGGTTTCAGTGTGTGGGGAAGGTGTTTCAGTGTGTGCGGAAGGGGTTTCAGTGTGTGGGGAAGGTGTTTCATTGTGTGGGGAAGGTGTTTCAGTGTGTAGGGAAGGTGTTTCAGTGTGTGGGGAAGTGGTTTCAGTGTATCGGGAAGCTGTTTCAGTGTGTGGGTAAGGGGTTTCAGTGTGTGCGGAAGGGGTTTCTGTGTGTGAGGAAGGTGTTTCGGTGTGTGGGGAAGGTGTTTCAGTGTATGGGGAAGGGGTTTCAGTGACTGGGGAAGGTCTTTGTGTGTGTGGTGAAGGTGTTTCAGTGTGTGCCGAAGAGGTTTCAGTGTGTGGGGAAGGTGTTTCAGTGTCTGGGGAAGGTGTTTCAATGTGTGTGGATGGGATTCAGTGTATGGGGATGGGTTTCAGTGTGTGCGGAAGGGGTATCAGTGTGTGGGGAAGGAGTTTCAGTGTTTGGGAAAGGGGTTTCAGATTGTGGGGAAGGGTTTCAGTGTGTGGGGACATGGTTTCAGTGTGTGTGGAAGGGGTTTCAGATTGTGGGGAAGGTTTTCAGTGTGGGGGGAAGGGGTTTCAGTGTGTGAGGATGGGGATTCAGTGTGTGGGGAAGGCGTTTCAGTGTGTGGGGGTGTGTTTCAGTGTGTGGGGAATGGGTTTCAGTGTGTTGGGAAGGGGTTTCAGTGTGGGGGGAAGGGTTTCACTGTGTGCGGAAGGTGTTTCAGTGTGTGTGGAAGGGGTTTCAGTGTGTGGGGAAGGGGTTTCAGTGTGTGGGGAAGGGGTGTCAGTGTGTGGGGAAGGTGTTTCAGTGTGTGCGGAAGGTGTTTCAGTGTGCGCGGAAGATGTTTCAGTGTGTGGGTAAGGGGTTTCAGTGTTTGGGGAAGGTGTTTCAGTGTGTGGTGAAGGGTTTCATTGTTTGCGGAAGGGTTTCAGTGTGTGGGGAATGTGTTTCAGTGTGTGGGGATGTGTTTCTGTGAGAGGGGAAGGGGTTTCAGTGTGTGGGGATGTGTTTCAGAGTGTGCGGAAGCGGTTTCAGTGTGTGGGGAAGGTGTTTCTGAGTGTGGGGATGTGTTTCAGTGTGTGAGGAAGGGGTTTCAGTGTGTGGGGAAGGGTTTCACTGTGTGCGGAAGGGGTTTCAGTGTGTGGGGAAGGGGTTTCAGTGTGTGGGGAAGGTGTTTCAGTATGTGGGGATGTGTTTCAGTGTGTGGGGAAGGGATTTCAGTGTGTGGGGAAGGTTTTTCAGTGTGTGGGGAAGGTGTTTCAGTCTGTGGGGAAGGGGTTTCAGTGTGTGGGGAAGTTGTTTCAGTGTGTGGGGATGTGTTTCAATGTGTGGGGATGTGTTTCAGTGTGTGGGGAAGGGTTTCAGTGTATGGGGAAGGTGTTTCAGTGTGTGGGGATGGGTTTCAGTGTGTGGAGATGGGATTCAGTGTGTGGGGATGGGTTTCAGTGAGTGCGGAAGGGGTATCAGTGTGTGGGGAAGGAGCTTCAGTGTTTGGGAAAGGGGTTTCAGATTGTGGGGAAGGGTTTCAGTGTGTGGGGAGGGGTTTCCGTGTGTGTAGGAGGCGTTTCAGAGAGTGGGGAAGGGTTTCAGTGTGGGGGGAAGGGGTTTCAGTGTGTGAGGAAGGGGATTCAGTGTGTGGGGAAGGCGTTTCAGTGTGTGGGGATGTGTTTCAGTTTGTGGGGAATGGGTTTCAGTGAGTTGGGAAGGGGTTTCAGTGTGTGGGGAAGGGTTTCACTGTGAGCGGAAGGTGTTTCAGTGTGTGCAGAAGGGGTTTCAGTGTGTGGGGAAGGAGTTTCAATGTGTGGGGAAGGGGTGTCAGTGTGTGAGGAAGGTGTTTCAGTGTGTGCGGAAGGGGTTTCAGTGTGTGCGGAAGGTGTTTCAGTGTGTGGGGAAGGGGTTTCAGTGTTTGGGGAAGGTGTTTCAGTGTGTGGGGAAGGGTTGCATTGTGTGCGGAAGGGTTTCAGTGTGTGGGGAAGGTGTTTCAGTGTGTGGGGATGTGTTTCAGTGTGTGGGGAAGGGGTTTCAGTGTGAGGGGATGTGTTTCACAATGTGCGGAAGCGGTTTCAGTGTGTGGGGAAGGTGTTTCAGAGTGTGGGGATGTGTGTTAGTGTGTGGGGAAGGGGTTTCAGTGTGTGGGGAAGGGTTTCACTGTGTGCGGAAGGGGTTTCAGTGTGTGGGGAAGGGGTTTCAGTGTGTGGGGAAGGTGTTTCTGTATGTGGGGATGTGTTTCAGTGTGTGGGATGGGGTTTCATTGTGTGGGGATGGTTTCAGTGTGTGGGGAGGGGGTATCAGTGTGTGGGGATGTGTTTCAGTGTGTGGGGAAGGTGTATCAGTGTGTTGGGGAAGGGGTTTCAGTGTGTGGGGAAGGTGTTTCTGTGCGCGGGGATGTGCTTCAGTGTGTGGGGATGTGATTCAGTGTGTGGGGAAGGGTTTCAGTGTGTGCGGAAGGGGTTTCAGTGTGTGGGGAAGGTGTTTCTGTGTGTGGGGATGTGTTTCAGTGTGTGGGGAAGGGGTTTCTGTGTGTGGGGAAGGGGTTTCAGTGTGTGGGGCAGGGTTTCACTGTGTGCGGAAGGGGTTTCAGTGTGTGGGGAATTGGTTTCTGTGTGTGGGGTAGGTGTTTCAGTTTGTGGGGATGGTGTTTCAGTGCGTGCGGAAGGGGTTTCAGTGTGTGGGGAAGGGGTTTCTGTGTGTGGCGATGTGTTTCAGTGTGTGGGGAAGGTGTTTCACGTTGTGCGAGAAAGGGTTTCAGTGTGTGGGGAAGGTTGTCAGTGTGTGGGGATGTGTTTCAGTGCGTGCGGAAGGGGTTTCAGTGTGTGGGGAAGGGGTTTCTGTGTGTGGCGATGTGTTTCAGTGTGTGGGGAAGGTGTTTCTGCGTGTGGGGAAGGGTTTCACGTTGTGCGAGAAAGGGTTTCAGTGTGTGGGGAAGGTTGTCAGTGTGTGGGGATGTGTTTCAGTGTGTGGGGAAGGGGTTTCAGTGATTGGGGATGTGTTTTAGTGTGTGGGAAAGGGGTTTCAGTTTGTGGGGAAGTGTTTCACTGTGTGCGGTAGGGGTTTCAGTGTGTGGGTAAGTGGTTTCAGTGTGTGGGGAAGTTGTTTCATAGTGTGGGGAAGGTGTTTCATTTTGTGCGGACGGTGTTTCAGTGTGGGTGGAAGGGGTTTCAGAGTGTGGGGAAGGGTTTCAGTGTGGGGGGAAGGGGTTTCAGTGTGTGAGGATGGGGATTCAGTGTGTGGGGAAGGCGTTGCAATGTGTGGGGATGTGTTTCAATGTGTGGGGAATGGGTTTCAGTGTGTTGGGAAGGGGTTTCAGTGTGTGGGGAAGGGTTTCACTGTGTGCGGAAGGTGTTTCAGTGTGTGTGGAAGGGGTTTCAGTGTGTGGGGAAGGGGTGTCAGTGTGTGGGGAAGGTGTTTCAGTGTGTGCGGAAGGTGTTTCAGTGTGTGCGGAAGGTGTTTCAGTGTGTGGGGAAGGGGTTTCTGTGTTTGGGGAAGGTGTTTCAGTGTGTGGGGAAGGGTTTCATTGTGTGGTGAAGGGGTTTCTGTGTGTGGGGTAGGTGTTTCAGTTTGTGGGGATTGTGTTTCAGTGCGTGCGGAAGGGGTTTCAGTGTGTGGGGAAGGGGTTTCTGTGTGTGGCGATGTGTTTCAGTGTGTGGGGAAGGGGTTTCTGCGTGTGGGGATGTGTTTTAGTGTGTGGGGAAGGGGTTTCAGTTTGTGGGGAAGTGCCTCAGTGTGTGTGGAAGTTGTTTAATAGTGTGGGGAAGGTGTTTCATTTTGTGCGGACGGTGTTTCAGTGTGTGTCGAAGGGGTTTCAGAGTGTGGGGAAGGGTTTCAGTGTGGGGGGAAGGGGTTTCAGTGTGTGAGGATGGGGATTCAGTGTGTGGGGAAGGCGTTTCAGTGTGTGGGGATGTGTTTCAGTGTGTGGGGAATGGGTTTCAGTGTGTTTGGAAGGGGTTTCAGTGTGTGGGGAAGGGTTTCACTGTGTGCGGAAGGTGTTTCAGTGTGTGTGGAAGGGGTTTCAGTGTGTGGGGAAGGAGTTTCAGTGTGTGGGGAAGGGGTGTCAGTGTGTGGGGAAGTTGTTTCAGTGTGTGCGGAAGGGGTTTCAGTGTGTGCGGAAGGTGTTTCAGTGTGTGGGGAAGGGGTTTCAGTGTTTGGGGATGGTGTATCAGTGTGTGGGGAAGGGTTTCATTGTGTGCGGAATGGTTTCAGTGTGTGGGGAAGGTGTTTCAGTGTGTGGGGATGAGTTTCAGTGTGTGGGGAAGGGGTTTCAGTGTGTGGGGATGTGTTTCAGAGTGTGCGGCAGCGGTTTCAGTGTGTGGGGAAGGTGTTTCAGAGTGTGGGGATGTGTTTCAGTGTGTGAGGAAGGGGTTTCAGCGTGTGCGGAAGGGTTTCACAGTGTGCAGAAGGGGTTTCAGTGTGTGGGGAAGGGGTTTCAGTGTGTGGGGAAGGTGTTTCAGTATGTGGGGATGTGTTTCAGTGTGTGGGGAAGGGATTTCAGTGTGTGGGGAAGGTTTTTCAGTGAGTGGGGAAGGAGTTTCGGTCTGTGGGGAAGGGGTTTCAGTGTGTGGGGAAGGTGTTTCAGTGTGTGGGGATGTGTTTCAATGTGTGGGGATGTGTTTCAATGTGTGGGGATGTGTTTCAGTGTGTGGGGAAGGGTTTCAGTGTATGGGGAAGGTGTTTCAGTGTGTGGGGATGGGTTTCAGTGTGTGGGGATGGGATTCAGTGTGTGGGGATGGGTTTCAGTGTGTGCGGAAGGGGTATCAGTGTGTGGGGAAGGAGTTTCAGTGTTTGGGAAAGGGGTTTCAGATTGTGGGGAAGGGTTTCAGTGTGTGGGGAAGGGGTTTCAGTGTGTGTGGAAGGCGTTTCAGAGTGTGGGGAAGGGTTTCAGTGTGGGGGGAAGGCGTTTCAGTGTGTGAGGAAGGGGATTCAGTGTGTGGGGAAGGCGTTTCAGTGTGTGGGGATGTGTTTCAGTGTGTGGGGAATGGGTTTCAGTATGTTGGGAAGGGGTTTCATTGTGTGGGGAAGGGTTTCACTGTGTGCGGAAGGTGTTTCAGTGTGTGTGGAAGGGGTTTCAGTGTGTGGGGAAGGAGTTTCAGTGTGTGGGGAAGGGGTGTCAGTGTGTGGGGAAGGTGTTTCAGTGTGTGCGGAAGGTGTTTCAGTGTGTGCGGAAGGTGTTTCAGTGTGTGGAGAAGGGGTTTCAGTGTTTGGGGAAGGTGTTCCAGTGTGTGGGGAAGGGTTTCATTGTGTGCGGAAGGGTTTCAGTGTGTGGGGAAGGTGTTTCAGTGTGTGGGGATGTGTTTCAGTGTGTGGGGAAGGGGTTTCAGTGTGTGGGGATGTGTTTCACAGTGTGCAGAAGCGGTTTCAGTGTGTGGGGAAGGTGTTTCAGAGTGTGGGGATGTGTTTCAGTGTGTGGGGAAGGGGTTTCAGTGTGTGGGGAAGGGTTTCACTGTGTGCGGAAGGGGTTTCAGTGTGTGTGGAAGGGGTTTCAGTGTGTGGGGAAGGAGTTTCAGTGTGTGGGGAAGGGGTGTCAGTGTGTGGGGAAGTTGTTTCAGTGTGTGCGGAAGGGGTTTCAGTGTGTGCGGAAGGTGTTTCAGTGTGTGGGGAAGGGGTTTCAGTGTTTGGGGATGGTGTATCAGTGTGTGGGGAAGGGTTTCATTGTGTGCGGAATGGTTTCAGTGTGTGGGGAAGGTGTTTCAGTGTGTGGGGATGAGTTTCAGTGTGTGGGGAAGGGGTTTCAGTGTGTGGGGATGTGTTTCAGAGTGTGCGGCAGCGGTTTCAGTGTGTGGGGAAGGTGTTTCAGAGTGTGGGGATGTGTTTCAGTGTGTGAGGAAGGGGTTTCAGCGTGTGCGGAAGGGTTTCACAGTGTGCAGAAGGGGTTTCAGTGTGTGGGGAAGGGGTTTCAGTGTGTGGGGAAGGTGTTTCAGTATGTGGGGATGTGTTTCAGTGTGTGGGGAAGGGATTTCAGTGTGTGGGGAAGGTTTTTCAGTGAGTGGGGAAGGAGTTTCGGTCTGTGGGGAAGGGGTTTCAGTGTGTGGGGAAGGTGCTTCAGTGTGTGGGGATGTGTTTCAATGTGTGGGGATGTGTTTCAATGTGTGGGGATGTGTTTCAGTGTGTGGGGAAGGGTTTCAGTGTATGGGGAAGGTGTTTCAGTGTGTGGGGATGGGTTTCAGTGTGTGGGGATGGGATTCAGTGTGTGGGGATGGGTTTCAGTGTGTGCGGAAGGGGTATCAGTGTGTGGGGAAGGAGTTTCAGTGTTTGGGAAAGGGGTTTCAGATTGTGGGGAAGGGTTTCAGTGTGTGGGGAAGGGGTTTCAGTGTGTGTGGAAGGCGTTTCAGAGTGTGGGGAAGGGTTTCAGTGTGGGGGGAAGGCGTTTCAGTGTGTGAGGAAGGGGATTCAGTGTGTGGGGAAGGCGTTTCAGTGTGTGGGGATGTGTTTCAGTGTGTGGGGAATGGGTTTCAGTATGTTGGGAAGGGGTTTCATTGTGTGGGGAAGGGTTTCACTGTGTGCGGAAGGTGTTTCAGTGTGTGTGGAAGGGGTTTCAGTGTGTGGGGAAGGAGTTTCAGTGTGTGGGGAAGGGGTGTCAGTGTGTGGGGAAGGTGTTTCAGTGTGTGCGGAAGGTGTTTCAGTGTGTGCGGAAGGTGTTTCAGTGTGTGGAGAAGGGGTTTCAGTGTTTGGGGAAGGTGTTCCAGTGTGTGGGGAAGGGTTTCATTGTGTGCGGAAGGGTTTCAGTGTGTGGGGAAGGTGTTTCAGTGTGTGGGGATGTGTTTCAGTGTGTGGGGAAGGGGTTTCAGTGTGTGGGGATGTGTTTCACAGTGTGCAGAAGCGGTTTCAGTGTGTGGGGAAGGTGTTTCAGAGTGTGGGGATGTGTTTCAGTGTGTGGGGAAGGGGTTTCAGTGTGTGGGGAAGGGTTTCACTGTGTGCGGAAGGGGTTTCAGTGTGTGGGGAAGGTGTTTCTGTGCGTGGGGATGTGCTTCAGTGTGTGGGGATGTGTTTCAGTGTGTGGGGAAGGTTTCAGTGTGTGTGGAAGGGGCTTCAGCGTGTGGGGAAGGTGTTTCTGTGTGGCGATGTGTTTCAGTGTGTGGGGAAGGGGTTTCTGTGTGTGGGGAAGGGGTTTCAGTGTGTGGGGCAGGGTTTCACTGTGTGCGGAAGGGGTTTCAGAGTGTGGGGAAGGGGTTTCTGTGTGTGGGGTAGGTGTTTCAGTTTGTGGTGATGGTGTTTCAGTGCGTGTGGAAGGGGTTTCAGTGTGTGGTGAAGGGGTTTCTGTGTGTGGCGATGTGTTTCAGTGTGTGGGGAAGGGGTTTCTGCGTGTGGGGAAGGGTTTCACGTTGTGCGAGAAAGGGATTCAGTGTGTAGGGAAGATGTTTCAGTGTGTGGGAAAGATGTTTCAGTGTGTGGATAAGGGGATTCAGTGTGTGTGGATGGGTTTCAGTGTGTGGGGAAGGGGTTTCAGTGTGTGGGGAAGAGGTTTCAGTGTGTGGGGATGGGTTTCTGTGTTTGGGGAAGTGGTTTCAGTGTGTGGGGAAGAGGTTTCAGTGTGTGGGGATGGCTTTCTGTGTGTGTGGAAGAGGTTTCATTGTGTGGGGATGGGTTTCAGTGTGAGGGGAAGGGGTTTCAACCTGTGGGGATGTGTTTCAGTCTTTGGGGATGGGTTTCAGTTTGTGGGGAAGGGATTTCGGTGTGTGGGGAAGAGGTTTCAGTGCGTGCGGAAGGGGTTTCAGTGTGTGGGGAAGGCGTATCATTGTGCGGGGAAGGGAATTCAGTGTGTGTGGAAGGTGTTTCAGTTTGTGTGGAAGATGTTTCAGTGCGTGTGGAAGGGGTTTCAGTGTGTGGGGATGGGTTTCAGTTTGTGGGGAAGAGATTTCAGTGTGTGGGGATGGGTTTCAGTGTGTGCTGGAGGGGTTTCTGTCTGTGGAGAAGTGGTTTCAGTGTGTGGGGAAGGTTTTCAGTGTGTGGGGAAGAGGTTTCAGTGTGTGGGGTACAGGTTTCAGTTGTGGGGATGGGTTTTCAGTGTGTAGGGAAAGGTTTCAGTGTGTGGGGATGGGATTCAGTGGGTTTGGAAGACGTTTCAGCATGTGGGGAAGTGGTTTCAGTGTTTGGGGAAGATGTTTCAGTGTGTGTTGAAGAGGTTTCATTGCGTGGGGAAGGAGTTTCAGTGTGTGGGGAAGAGGTTTCAGTTTGTGGGGAAGATGTTTCAGTGTGTGTGGAGTAGGTTTCATTGCGTGGGGAAGGGGTTTCAGTGTGTGGGGAAGAGGTTTCAGTGTGTGCGTAAGTGTTTCAGTCTGTGTGGAAGAGGTTGCAGTGTGTGGAGAAGAGGTTTCAGTGTGTGGGGAAGGGGTTTCTGTGTGTGGGGAAGTGGTTTCAGTGTTCGGGGAAGAGATTTCAGTGAGTGGGGAAGAGTTTTCAGAGTGTGGGGAAGGGGTTTCAGTCTGTGGGGAAGTGGTTTCAGTGCGTGGGGAAGAGGTTTCAGTGTGTGAGGAAGGGGTTTCAGGGTGTGGTGAAGGGGATTCAGTGTGTGGGAAAGAGGTTTCAGTGTGCGGGAAGGCGTTTCAGTGTGTGGGGAAGAGGTTTCAGTGTGTGGGAAGAGGTTTCAGTGTGTGGGGAAGGGTTTCAGTGTGTGGGGATGGGTTTCAGTGTGAGGGGAAGGGGTTTCAACCTGTGGGGATGTGTTTCAGTCTTTGGGGATGGGTTTTAGTTTGTGGGGAAGGGGTTTCAGAGTGTGGGGAAGAGGTTTCAGTGTGTGGGGAAGAGGTTTCAGTGTGAGGGGAAGGGGTTTCAACCTGTGGGGATGTGTTTCAGTCTTTGGGGATGGGTTTTAGTTTGTGGGGAAGGGATTTCAGTGTGTGGGGAAGAGGTTTCAGTGCATGGGGAAGGGGTTTCAGTGTGTGGGGAAGGCGTATCATTGTGCGGGGAAGGGGTTTCAGTGTGTGTAGAAGGTGTTTCAGTTTGTGTGGAAGATGTTTCAGTGCGTTTGGAAGGGGTTTCAGTGTGTGGGGATGGGTTTCAGTGTGTGCTGGAGGGGTTTCAGTCTGTGGAGAAGGGGTTTCAGTGTGTGGGGAAGATTTTCAGTGTGTGCAGAAGAGGGTGCAGTGTGTGGGGTACAGGTTTCAGTTGTGGGGATGGGTTTTCAGTGTGTAGGGAAAGGTTTCCGTGTGTGGGGATGGGATTCAGTGGGTTTGGAAGAAGTTTCAGCGTGTGGGGAAGAGGTTTCAGTGTGTGGGGAAGATGTTTCAGTGTGTGTTGAAGAGGTTTCATTGCGTGGGGAAGGAGTTTCAGTGTGTGGGGAAGAGGTTTCAGTGTGTGGGGAAGATGTTTCAGTGTGTGTGGAGTAGGTTTCAGTGCGTGGGGAAGGGCTTTCAGTGTGTGGGGAAGAGGTTTCAGTGTGTGCGGAAGTGTTTCAGTCTGTGTGGAAGAGGTTTCAGTGTGTGGAGAAGAGGTTTCAGTGTGTGGAGAAGAGGTTTCAGTGTTTGGGGAAGGGGTTTCAGTGTGTGGGGAAGTGGTTTCAGTGTTCGGGGAAGAGATTTTAGTGTGTGGGGAAGAGTTTTCAGAGTGTGGGGAAGGGGTTTCAGTCTGTGGGGAAGTGGTTTCAGTGCGTGGGGAAGAGGTTTCAGTGTGTGGGGAAGGGGTTTCAGGGTGTGGTGAAGGGGATTCAGTGTGTGGGAAAGAGGTTTCAGTGTGCGGGGAAGGCGTTTCAGTGTGTGGGGAAGAGGTTTCAGTGTGTGGGGAAGAGGTTTTAGTGTGTGGGGAAGGGTTTCAGTCTGTGGCGAAGACGTTTCAGTTTGTGGGAAGAGGTTTCAGTGTGTGGGGAAGGGTTTCAACGTGTGGGGATGGGTTTCAGTGTGTGGGGAAGGGGTTTCAGTGTGTGTGGATGTGGTTTCAGTGTGTGGGGAAGGGGGTTATGTGTGTGGGGAAGGGGTTTCAGTGTGTGGGGAAGAGGTTGCAGTGTGTGGGGAAGAGGTTGCAGTGTGTGGGTAAGAGGTTTCAGTGTGTGGGGATGGGTTTCAGTGTGTGGGGAAGGGGTTTCAGTGAGTGGGGAAGGTTTTCAGTGTGTGGGGAAGAGGTTTCAGTGTGTGGGGTATAGGTTTCAGTTTGTGGGGATGGGTTTCAGTGTGCAGGGAAGGGCTTTCAGTGTTTGCGGAAGATGTTTCCGTGTGTGGGGAAGGGGTTTCAGTTTGTGTAGAAGAGGTTTCAATGTGTGTGGAAGGGTTTTCAGTGTGTGGGGATGGGTTTCAGTGTGTTTGGAAGACGTTTCAGCGTGTGGGGAAGAGGTTTCAGTGCATGGGGAAGGGGTTTCAGTGTGTGGGGAAGGCGTATCATTGTGCGGGGAAGGGGTTTCAGTGTGTGTGGAAGGTGTTTCAGTTTGTGTGGAAGATGTTTCAGTGCGTTTGGAAGGGGTTTCAGTGTGTGGGGATGGGTTTCAGTGTGTGCTGGAGGGGTTTCAGTCTGTGGAGAAGGGGTTTCAGTGTGTGGGGAAGGTTTTCAGTGTGTGCAGAAGAGGTTGCAGTGTGTGGGGTACAGGTTTCAGTTGTGGGGATGGGTTTTCAGTGTGTAGGGAAAGGTTTCCGTGTGTGGGGATGGGATTCAGTGGGTTTGGAAGAAGTTTCAGCGTGTGGGGAAGAGGTTTCAGTGTGTGGGGAAGTTGTTTCAGTGTGTGTTGAAGAGGTTTCATTGCGTGGGGAAGGAGTTTCAGTGTGTGGGGAAGAGGTTTCAGTGTGTGGGGAAGATGTTTCAGTGTCTGTGGAGTAGGTTTCAGTGCGTGGGGAAGGGCTTTCAGTGTGTGGGGAAGAGGTTTCAGTGTGTGCGGAAGCGTTTCAGTCTGTGTGGAAGAGGTTTCAGTGTGTGGAGAAGAGGTTTCAGTGTGTGGAGAAGAGGTTTCAGTGTTTGGGGAAGGGGTTTCAGTGTGTGGGGAAGTGGTTTCAGTGTTCGGGGAAGAGATTTCAGTGTGTGGGGAAGAGTTTTCAGAGTGTGGGGAAGGGGTTTCAGTCTGTGGGGAAGTGGTTTCAGTGCGTGGGGAAGAGGTTTCAGTGTGTGGGGAAGGGGTTTCAGGGTGTGGTGAAGGGGATTCAGTGTGTGGGAAAGAGGTTTCAGTGTGCGGGGAAGGCGTTTCAGTGTGTGGGGAAGAGGTTTCAGTGTGTGGGGAAGAGGTTTTAGTGTGTGGGGAAGGGTTTCAGTCTGTGGCGAAGACGTTTCAGTGTGTGGGAAGTGGTTTCAGTGTGTGGGGAAGGGTTTCAACGTGTGGGGATGGGTTTCAGTGTGTGGGGAAGGGGTTTCAGTGTGTGTGGATGTGGTTTCAGTGTGTGGGGAAGGGGGTTATGTGTGTGGGGAAGGGGTTTCAGTGTGTGGGGAAGAGGTTGCAGTGTGTGGGGAAGAGGTTGCAGTGTGTGGGTAAGAGGTTTCAGTGTGTGGGGATGGGTTTCAGTGTGTGGGGAAGGGGTTTCAGTGAGTGGGGAAGGTTTTCAGTGTGTGGGGAAGAGGTTTCAGTGTGTGGGGTATAGGTTTCAGTTTGTGGGGATGGGTTTCAGTGTGCAGGGAAGGGCTTTCAGTGTTTGCGGAAGATGTTTCCGTGTGTGGGGAAGGGGTTTCAGTTTGTGTAGAAGAGGTTTCAATGTGTGTGGAAGGGTTTTCAGTGTGTGGGGATGGGTTTCAGTGTGTTTGGAAGACGTTTCAGCGTGTGGGGAAGAGGTTTCAGTGCATGGGGAAGGGGTTTCAGTGTGTGGGGAAGGCGTATCATTGTGCGGGGAAGGGGTTTCAGTGTGTGTGGAAGGTGTTTCAGTTTGTGTGGAAGATGTTTCAGTGCGTCTGGAAGGGGTTTCAGTGTGTGGGGATGGGTTTCAGTGTGTGCTGGAGGGGTTTCAGTCTGTGGAGAAGGGGTTTCAGTGTGTGGGGAAGGTTTTCAGTGTGTGCAGAAGAGGTTGCAGTGTGTGGGGTACAGGTTTCAGTTGTGGGGATGGGTTTTCAGTGTGTAGGGAAAGGTTTCCGTGTGTGGGGATGGGATTCAGTGGGTTTGGAAGAAGTTTCAGCGTGTGGGGAAGAGGTTTCAGTGTGTGGGGAAGATGTTTCAGTGTGTGTTGAAGAGGTTTCATTGCGTGGGGAAGGAGTTTCAGTGTGTGGGGAAGAGGTTTCAGTGTGTGGGGAAGATGTTTCAGTGTGTGTGGAGTAGGTTTCAGTGCGTGGGGAAGGGCTTTCAGTGTGTGGGGAAGAGGTTTCAGTGTGTGCGGAAGTGTTTCAGTCTGTGTGGAAGAGGTTTCAGTGTGTGGAGAAGAGGTTTCAGTGTGTGGAGAAGAGGTTTCAGTGTTTGGGGAAGGGGTTTCAGTGTGTGGGGAAGTGGTTTCAGTGTTCGGGGAAGAGATTTCAGTGTGTGGGGAAGAGTTTTCAGAGTGTGGGGAAGGGGTTTCAGTCTGTGGGGAAGTGGTTTCAGTGCGTGGGGAAGAGGTTTCAGTGTGTGGGGAAGGGGTTTCAGGGTGTGGTGAAGGGGATTCAGTGTGTGGGAAAGAGGTTTCAGTGTGCGGGGAAGGCGTTTCAGTGTGTGGGGAAGAGGTTTCAGTGTGTGGGGAAGAGGTTTTAGTGTGTGGGGAAGGGTTTCAGTCTGTGGCGAAGAGGTTTCAGTGTGTGGGAAGAGGTTTCAGTGTGTGGGGAAGGGTTTCAACGTGTGGGGATGGGTTTCAGTGTGTGGGGAAGGGGTTTCAGTGTGTGTGGATGTGGTTTCAGTGTGTGGGGAAGGGGGTTATGTGTGTGGGGAAGGGGTTTCAGTGTGTGGGGAAGAGGTTGCAGTGTGTGGGGAAGAGGTTGCAGTGTGTGGGTAAGAGGTTTCAGTGTGTGGGGATGGGTTTCAGTGTGTGGCGAAGGGGTTTCAGTGAGTGGGGAAGGTTTTCAGTGTGTGGGGAAGAGGTTTCAGTGTGTGGGGTATAGGTTTCAGTTTGTGGGGATGGGTTTCAGTGTGCAGGGAAGGGCTTTCAGTGTTTGCGGAAGATGTTTCCGTGTGTGGGGAAGGGGTTTCAGTTTGTGTAGAAGAGGTTTCAATGTGTGTGGAAGGGTTTTCAGTGTGTGGGGATGGGTTTCAGTGTGTTTGGAAGACGTTTCAGCGTGTGGGGAAGAGGTTTCAGTGCATGGGGAAGGGGTTTCAGTGTGTGGGGAAGGCGTATCATTGTGCGGGGAAGGGGTTTCAGTGTGTGTGGAAGGTGTTTCAGTTTGTGTGGAAGATGTTTCAGTGCGTCTGGAAGGGGTTTCAGTGTGTGGGGATGGGTTTCAGTGTGTGCTGGAGGGGTTTCAGTCTGTGGAGAAGGGGTTTCAGTGTGTGGGGAAGGTTTTCAGTGTGTGCAGAAGAGGTTGCAGTGTGTGGGGTACAGGTTTCAGTTGTGGGGATGGGTTTTCAGTGTGTAGGGAAAGGTTTCCGTGTGTGGGGATGGGATTCAGTGGGTTTGGAAGAAGTTTCAGCGTGTGGGGAAGAGGTTTCAGTGTGTGGGGAAGATGTTTCAGTGTGTGTTGAAGAGGTTTCATTGCGTGGGGAAGGAGTTTCAGTGTGTGGGGAAGAGGTTTCAGTGTGTGGGGAAGATGTTTCAGTGTGTGTGGAGTAGGTTTCAGTGCGTGGGGAAGGGCTTTCAGTGTGTGGGGAAGAGGTTTCAGTGTGTGCGGAAGTGTTTCAGTCTGTGTGGAAGAGGTTTCAGTGTGTGGAGAAGAGGTTTCAGTGTGTGGAGAAGAGGTTTCAGTGTTTGGGGAAGGGGTTTGAGTGTGTGGGGAAGTGGTTTCAGTGTTCGGGGAAGAGATTTCAGTGTGTGGGGAAGAGTTTTCAGAGTGTGGGGAAGGGGTTTCAGTCTGTGGGGAAGTGGTTTCAGTGCGTGGGGAAGAGGTTTCAGTGTGTGGGGAAGGGGTTTCAGGGTGTGGTGAAGGGGATTCAGTGTGTGGGAAAGAGGTTTCAGTGTGCGGGGAAGGCGTTTCAGTGTGTGGGGAAGAGGCTTCAGTGTGTGGGGAAGAGGTTTTAGTGTGTGGGGAAGGGTTTCAGTCTGTGGCGAAGAGGTTTCAGTGTGTGGGAAGAGGTTTCAGTGTGTGGGGAAGGGTTTCAACGTGTGGGGATGGGTTTCAGTGTGTGGGGAAGGGGTTTCAGTGTGTGTGGATGTGGTTTCAGTGTGTGGGGAAGGGGGTTATGTGTGTGGGGAAGGGGTTTCAGTGTGTGGGGAAGAGGTTGCAGTGTGTGGGGAAGAGGTTGCAGTGTGTGGGTAAGAGGTTTCAGTGTGTGGGGATGGGTTTCAGTGTGTGGGGAAGGGGTTTCAGTGAGTGGGGAAGGTTTTCAGTGTGTGGGGAAGAGGTTTCAGTGTGTGGGGTATAGGTTTCAGTTTGTGGGGATGGGTTTCAGTGTGCAGGGAAGGGGTTTCAGTGTGTGCGGAAGATGTTTCCGTGTATGGGGAAGGGGTTTCAGTTTGTGTAGAAGAGGTTTCAATGTGTGTGGAAGGGTTTTCAGTGTGTGGGGATGGGTTTCAGTGTGTTTGGAAGACGTTTCAGCGTGTGGGGAAGAGGTTTCAGTGTGTGGGGTAGAGGTTTCAGTGTGTGGGGAAGGGGATTCAGAGTGTGGGAAAGAGATTTCAGTGCGCGGGGAAGGGGTTTCAGTGTGTGGGGAAGAGGATTCAGTGTGTGGGGAAGAGGTTTTAGTGTGTGGGGAAGCGTTTCAGTCTGTTGCGAAGTGGTTTCAGTGTGTGGGAAGAGGTTTCAGTGTGTGGATAAGGGGATTCAGTGTGTGTGGATGGGTTTCAGTGTGTGGGGAAGGGGTTTCAGTGTGTGGGGAAGAGGTTTCAGTGTGTGGGGATGGCTTTCTGTGTTTGGGGAAGTGGTTTCAGTGTGTGGGGAAGAGGTTTCAGTGTGTGGGGATGGCTTTCTGTGTGTGTGGAAGAGGTTTCAGTGTGTGGGGATGGGTTTCAGTGTGAGGGGAAGGGGTTTCAACCGGTGGGGATGTGTTTCAGTCTTTGGGGATGGGTTTCAGTTTGTGGGGAAGGGATTTCGGTGTGTGGGGAAGAGGTTTCAGTGCGTGGGGAAGGGGTTTCAGTGTGTGGGGAAGGCGTATCATTGTTCGGGGAAGGGAATTCAGTGTGTGTGGAAGGTGTTTCAGTTTGTGTGGAAGATGTTTCAGTGCGTGTGGAAGGGGTTTCAGTGTGTGGGGATGGGTTTCAGTTTGTGGGGAAGAGATTTCAGTGTGTGGGGATGGGTTTCAGTGTGTGCTGGAGGGGTTTCTGTCTGTGGAGAAGGGGTTTCAGTGTGTGGGGAAGGTTTTCAGTGTGTGGGGAAGAGGTTTCAGTGTGTGGGGTACAGGTTTCAGTTGTGGGGATGGGTTTTCAGTGTGTAGGGAAAGGTTTCAGTGCGTGGGGATGGGATTCAGTGGGTTTGGAAGACGTTTCAGCGTGTGGGGAAGAGGTTTCAGTGTTTGGGGAAGATGTTTCAGTGTGTGTTGAAGAGGTTTCATTGCGTGGGGAAGGAGTTTCAGTGTGTGGGGAAGAGGTTTCAGTTTGTGGGGAAGATGTTTCAGTGTGTGTGGAGTAGGTTTCAGTGCGTGGGGAAGGGGTTTCAGTGTGTGGGGAAGAGGTTTCAGTGTGTGCGTAAGTGTTTCAGTCTGTGTGGAAGAGGTTGCAGTGTGTGGAGAAGAGGTTTCAGTGTGTGGGGAAGGGGTTTCAGTGTGTGGGGAAGTGGTTTCAGTGTTCGGGGAAGAGATTTCAGTGAGTGGGGAAGAGTTTTCAGAGTGTGGGGAAGGGGTTTCAGTCTGTGGGGAAGTGGTTTCAGTGCGTGGGGAAGAGGTTTCAGTGTGTGAGGAAGGGGTTTCAGGGTGTGGTGAAGGGGATTCAGTGTGTGGGAAAGAGGTTTCAGTGTGCGGGGAAGGCGTTTCAGTGTGTGGGGAAGAGGTTTCAGTGTGTGGGAAGAGGTTTCAGTGTGTGGGGAAGGGTTTCAGTGTGTGGGGATGGGTTTCAGTGTGAGGTGAAGGGGTTTCAACCTGTGGGGATGTGTTTCAGTCTTTGGGGATGGGTTTTAGTTTGTGGGGAAGGGGTTTCAGAGTGTGGGGAAGAGGTTTCAGTGTGTGGGGAAGAGGTTTCAGTGTGAGGGGAAGGGGTTTCAACCTGTGGGGATGTGTTTCAGTCTTTGGGGATGGGTTTTAGTTTGTGGGGAAGGGATTTCAGTGTGTGGGGAAGAGGTTTCAGTGCATGGGGAAGGGGTTTCAGTGTGTGGGGAAGGCGTATCATTGTGCGGGGAAGGGGTTTCAGTGTGTGTGGAAGGTGTTTCAGTTTGTGTGGAAGATGTTTCAGTGCGTTTGGAAGGGGTTTCAGTGTGTGGGGATGGGTTTCAGTGTGTGCTGGAGGGGTTTCAGTCTGTGGAGAAGGGGTTTCAGTGTGTGGGGAAGGTTTTCAGTGTGTGCAGAAGAGGTTGCAGTGTGTGGGGTACAGGTTTCAGTTGTGGGGATGGGTTTTCAGTGTGTAGGGAAAGGTTTCCGTGTGTGGGGATGGGATTCAGTGGGTTTGGAAGAAGTTTCAGCGTGTGGGGAAGAGGTTTCAGTGTGTGGGGAAGATGTTTCAGTGTGTGTTGAAGAGGTTTCATTGCGTGGGGAAGGAGTTTCAGTGTGTGGGGAAGAGGTTTCAGTGTGTGGGGAAGATGTTTCACTGTGTGTGGAGTAGGTTTCAGTGCGTGGGGAAGGGCTTTCAGTGTGTGGGGAAGAGGTTTCAGTGTGTGCGGAAGTGTTTCAGTCTGTGTGGAAGAGGTTTCAGTGTGTGGAGAAGAGGTTTCAGTGTGTGGAGAAGAGGTTTCAGTGTTTGGGGAAGGGGTTTCAGTGTGTGGGGAAGTGGTTTCAGTGTTCGGGGAAGAGATTTCAGTGTGTGGGGAAGAGTTTTCAGAGTGTGGGGAAGGGGTTTCAGTCTGTGGGGAAGTGGTTTCAGTGCGTGGGGAAGAGGTTTCAGTGTGTGGGGAAGGGGATTCAGGGTGTGGTGAAGGGGATTCAGTGTGTGGGAAAGAGGTTTCAGTGTGCGGGGAAGGCGTTTCAGTGTGTGGGGAAGAGGTTTCAGTGTGTGGGGAAGAGGTTTTAGTGTGTGGGGAAGGGTTTCAGTCTGTGGCGAAGAGGTTTCAGTGTGTGGGAAGAGGTTTCAGTGTGTGGGGAAGGGTTTCAACGTGTGGGGATGGGTTTCAGTGTGTGGGGAAGGGGTTTCAGTGTGTGTGGATGTGGTTTCAGTGTGTGGGGAAGGGGGTTATGTGTGTGGGGAAGGGGTTTCAGTGTGTGGGGAAGAGGTTGCAGTGTGTGGGGAAGAGGTTGCAGTGTGTGGGTAAGAGGTTTCAGTGTGTGGGGATGGGTTTCAGTGTGTGGGGAAGGGGTTTCAGTGAGTGGGGAAGGTTTTCAGTGTGTGGGGAAGAGGTTTCAGTGTGTGGGGTATAGGTTTCAGTTTGTGGGGATGGGTTTCAGTGTGCAGGGAAGGGGTTTCAGTGTGTGCGGAAGATGTTTCCGTGTGTGGGGAAGGGGTTTCAGTTTGTGTAGAAGAGGTTTCAATGTGTGTGGAAGGGTTTTCAGTGTGTGGGGATGGGTTTCAGTGTGTTTGGAAGACGTTTCAGCGTGTGGGGAAGAGGTTTCAGTGCATGGGGAAGGGGTTTCAGTGTGTGGGGAAGGCGTATCATTGTGCGGGGAAGGGGTTTCAGTGTGTGTGGAAGGTGTTTCAGTTTGTGTGGAAGATGTTTCAGTGCGTCTGGAAGGGGTTTCAGTGTGTGGGGATGGGTTTCAGTGTGTGCTGGAGGGGTTTCAGTCTGTGGAGAAGGGGTTTCAGTGTGTGGGGAAGGTTTTCAGTGTGTGCAGAAGAGGTTGCAGTGTGTGGGGTACAGGTTTCAGTTGTGGGGATGGGTTTTCAGTGTGTAGGGAAAGGTTTCCGTGTGTGGGGATGGGATTCAGTGGGTTTGGAAGAAGTTTCAGCGTGTGGGGAAGAGGTTTCAGTGTGTGGGGAAGATGTTTCAGTGTGTGTTGAAGAGGTTTCATTGCGTGGGGAAGGAGTTTCAGTGTGTGGGGAAGAGGTTTCAGTGTGTGGGGAAGATGTTTCAGTGTGTGTGGAGTAGGTTTCAGTGCGTGGGGAAGGGCTTTCAGTGTGTGGGGAAGAGGTTTCAGTGTGTGCGGAAGTGTTTCAGTCTGTGTGGAAGAGGTTTCAGTGTGTGGAGAAGAGGTTTCAGTGTGTGGAGAAGAGGTTTCAGTGTTTGGGGAAGGGGTTTGAGTGTGTGGGGAAGTGGTTTCAGTGTTCGGGGAAGAGATTTCAGTGTGTGGGGAAGAGTTTTCAGAGTGTGGGGAAGGGGTTTCAGTCTGTGGGGAAGTGGTTTCAGTGCGTGGGGAAGAGGTTTCAGTGTGTGGGGAAGGGGTTTCAGGGTGTGGTGAAGGGGATTCAGTGTGTGGGAAAGAGGTTTCAGTGTGCGGGGAAGGCGTTTCAGTGTGTGGGGAAGAGGCTTCAGTGTGTGGGGAAGAGGTTTTAGTGTGTGGGGAAGGGTTTCAGTCTGTGGCGAAGAGGTTTCAGTGTGTGGGAAGAGGTTTCAGTGTGTGGGGAAGGGTTTCAACGTGTGGGGATGGGTTTCAGTGTGTGGGGAAGGGGTTTCAGTGTGTGTGGATGTGGTTTCAGTGTGTGGGGAAGGGGGTTATGTGTGTGGGGAAGGGGTTTCAGTGTGTGGGGAAGAGGTTGCAGTGTGTGGGTAAGAGGTTTCAGTGTGTGGGGATGGGTTTCAGTGTGTGGGGAAGGGGTTTCAGTGAGTGGGGAAGGTTTTCAGTGTGTGGGGAAGAGGTTTCAGTGTGTGGGGTATAGGTTTCAGTTTGTGGGGATGGGTTTCAGTGTGCAGGGAAGGGGTTTCAGTGTGTGCGGAAGATGTTTCCGTGTATGGGGAAGGGGTTTCAGTTTGTGTAGAAGAGGTTTCAATGTGTGTGGAAGGGTTTTCAGTGTGTGGGGATGGGTTTCAGTGTGTTTGGAAGACGTTTCAGCGTGTGGGGAAGAGGTTTCAGTGTGTGGGGTAGAGGTTTCAGTGTGTGGGGAAGGGGATTCAGAGTGTGGGAAAGAGATTTCAGTGTGCGGGGAAGGGGTTTCAGTGTGTGGGGAAGAGGTTTCAGTGTGTGGGGAAGAGGTTTTAGTGTGTGGGGAAGCGTTTCAGTCTGTTGCGAAGTGGTTTCAGTGTGTGGGAAGAGGTTTCAGTGTGTGGATAAGGGGATTCAGTGTGTGTGGATGGGTTTCAGTGTGTGGGGAAGGGGTTTCAGTGTGTGGGGAAGAGGTTTCAGTGTGTGAGGATGGCTTTCTGTGTTTGGGGAAGTGGTTTCAGTGTGTGGGGAAGAGGTTTCAGTGTGTGGGGATGGCTTTCTGTGTGTGTGGAAGAGGTTTCAGTGTGTGGGGATGGGTTTCAGTGTGAGGGGAAGGGGTTTCAACCGGTGGGGATGTGTTTCAGTCTTTGGGGATGGGTTTCAGTTTGTGGGGAAGGGATTTCGGTGTGTGGGGAAGAGGTTTCAGTGCGTGGGTAAGGGGTTTCAGTGTGTGGGGAAGGCGTATCATTGTGCGGGGAAGGGAATTCAGTGTGTGTGGAAGGTGTTTCCGTTTGTGTGGAAGATGTTTCAGTGCGTGTGGAAGGGGTTTCAGTGTGTGGGGATGGGTTTCAGTTTGTGGGGAAGAGATTTCAGTGTGTGGGGATGGGTTTCAGTGTGTGCTGGAGGGGTTTCTGTCTGTGGAGAAGGGGTTTCAGTGTGTGGGGAAGGTTTTCAGTGTGTGGGGAAGAGGTTTCAGTGTGTGGGGTACAGGTTTCAGTTGTGGGGATGGGTTTTCAGTGTGTAGGGAAAGGTTTCAGTGCGTGGGGATGGGATTCAGTGGGTTTGGAAGACGTTTCAGCGTGTGGGGAAGAGGTTTCAGTGTTTGGGGAAGATGTTTCAGTGTGTGTTGAAGAGGTTTCATTGCGTGGGGAAGGAGTTTCAGTGTGTGGGGAAGAGGTTTCAGTTTGTGGGGAAGATGTTTCAGTGTGTGTGGAGTAGGTTTCAGTGCGTGGGGAAGGGGTTTCAGTGTGTGGGGAAGAGGTTTCAGTGTGTGCGTAAGTGTTTCAGTCTGTGTGGAAGAGGTTGCAGTGTGTGGAGAAGAGGTTTCAGTGTGTGGGGAAGGGGTTTCAGTGTGTGGGGAAGTGGTTTCAGTGTTCGGGGAAGAGATTTCAGTGAGTGGGGAAGAGTTTTCAGAGTGTGGGGAAGGGGTTTCAGTCTGTGGGGAAGTGGTTTCAGTGCGTGGGGAAGAGGTTTCAGTGTGTGAGGAAGGGGTTTCAGGGTGTGGTGAAGGGGATTCAGTGTGTGGGAAAGAGGTTTCAGTGTGCGGGGAAGGCGTTTCAGTGTGTGGGGAAGAGGTTTCAGTGTGTGGGAAGAGGTTTCAGTGTGTGGGGAAGGGTTTCAGTGTGTGGGGATGGGTTTCAGTGTGAGGTGAAGGGGTTTCAACCTGTGGGGATGTGTTTCAGTCTTTGGGGATGGGTTTTAGTTTGTGGGGAAGGGGTTTCAGAGTGTGGGGAAGAGGTTTCAGTGTGTGGGGAAGAGGTTTCAGTGTGAGGGGAAGGGGTTTCAACCTGTGGGGATGTGTTTCAGTCTTTGGGGATGGGTTTTAGTTTGTGGGGAAGGGATTTCAGTGTGTGGGGAAGAGGTTTCAGTGCATGGGGAAGGGGTTTCAGTGTGTGGGGAAGGCGTATCATTGTGCGGGGAAGGGGTTTCAGTGTGTGTGGAAGGTGTTTCAGTTTGTGTGGAAGATGTTTCAGTGCGTTTGGAAGGGGTTTCAGTGTGTGGGGATGGGTTTCAGTGTGTGCTGGAGGGGTTTCAGTCTGTGGAGAAGGGGTTTCAGTGTGTGGGGAAGGTTTTCAGTGTGTGCAGAAGAGGTTGCAGTGTGTGGGGTACAGGTTTCAGTTGTGGGGATGGGTTTTCAGTGTGTAGGGAAAGGTTTCCGTGTGTGGGGATGGGATTCAGTGGGTTTGGAAGAAGTTTCAGCGTGTGGGGAAGAGGTTTCAGTGTGTGGGGAAGAGGTTTCAGTGTGTGGGGAAGATGTTTCAGTGTGTGTGGAGTAGGTTTCAGTGCGTGGGGAAGGGCTTTCAGTGTGTGGGGAAGAGGTTTCAGTGTGTGCGGAAGTGTTTCAGTCTGTGTGGAAGAGGTTTCAGTGTGTGGAGAAGAGGTTTCAGTGTGTGGAGAAGAGGTTTCAGTGTTTGGGGAAGGGGTTTCAGTGTGTGGGGAAGTGGTTTCAGTGTTCGGGGAAGAGATTTCAGTGTGTGGGGAAGAGTTTTCAGAGTGTGGCGAAGGGGTTTCAGTCTGTGGGGAAGTGGTTTCAGTGCGTGGGGAAGAGGTTTCAGTGTGTGGGGAAGGGGATTCAGGGTGTGGTGAAGGGGATTCAGTGTGTGGGAAAGAGGTTTCAGTGTGCGGGGAAGGCGTTTCAGTGTGTGGGGAAGAGGTTTCAGTGTGTGGGGAAGAGGTTTTAGTGTGTGGGGAAGGGTTTCAGTCTGTGGCGAAGAGGTTTCAGTGTGTGGGAAGAGGTTTCAGTGTGTGGGGAAGGGTTTCAACGTGTGGGGATGGGTTTCAGTGTGTGGGGAAGGGGTTTCAGTGTGTGTGGATGTGGTTTCAGTGTGTGGGGAAGGGGGTTATGTGTGTGGGGAAGGGGTTTCAGTGTGTGGGGAAGAGGTTGCAGTGTGTGGGTAAGAGGTTTCAGTGTGTGGGGATGGGTTTCAGTGTGTGGGGAAGGGGTTTCAGTGAGTGGGGAAGGTTTTCAGTGTGTGGGGAAGAGGTTTCAGTGTGTGGGGTATAGGTTTCAGTTTGTGGGGATGGGTTTCAGTGTGCAGGGAAGGGGTTTCAGTGTGTGCGGAAGATGTTTCCGTGTGTGGGGAAGGGGTTTCAGTTTGTGTAGAAGAGGTTTCAATGTGTGTGGAAGGGTTTTCAGTGTGTGGGGATGGGTTTCAGTGTGTTTGGAAGACGTTTCAGCGTGTGGGGAAGAGGTTTCAGTGCATGGGGAAGGGGTTTCAGTGTGTGGGGAAGGCGTATCATTGTGCGGGGAAGGGGTTTCAGTGTGTGTGGAAGGTGTTTCAGTTTGTGTGGAAGATGTTTCAGTGCGTCTGGAAGGGGTTTCAGTGTGTGGGGATGGGTTTCAGTGTGTGCTGGAGGGGTTTCAGTCTGTGGAGAAGGGGTTTCAGTGTGTGGGGAAGGTTTTCAGAGTGTGCAGAAGAGGTTGCAGTGTGTGGGGTACAGGTTTCAGTTGTGGGGATGGGTTTTCAGTGTGTAGGGGAAGGTTTCCGTGTGTGGGGATGGGACTCAGTGGGTTTGGAAGAAGTTTCAGCGTGTGGGGAAGAGGTTTCAGTGTGTGGGGAAGATGTTTCAGTGTGTGTTGAAGAGGTTTCATTGCGTGGGGAAGGAGTTTCAGTGTGTGGGGAAGAGGTTTCAGTGTGTGGGGAAGATGTTTCAGTGTGTGTGGAGTAGGTTTCAGTGCGTGGGGAAGGGCTTTCAGTGTGTGGGGAAGAGGTTTCAGTGTGTGCGGAAGTGTTTCAGTCTGTGTGGAAGAGGTTTCAGTGTGTGGAGAAGAGGTTTCAGTGTGTGGAGAAGAGGTTTCAGTGTTTGGGGAAGGGGTTTCAGTGTGTGGGGAAGTGGTTTCAGTGTTCGGGGAAGAGATTTCAGTGTGTGGGGAAGAGTTTTCAGAGTGTGGGGAAGGGGTTTCAGTCTGTGGGGAAGTGGTTTCAGTGCGTGGGGAAGAGGTTTCAGTGTGTGGGGAAGGGGTTTCAGGGTGTGGTGAAGGGGATTCAGTGTGTGGGAAAGAGGTTTCAGTGTGCGGGGAAGGCGTTTCAGTGTGTGGGGAAGAGGTTTCAGTGTGTGGGGAAGAGGTTTTAGTGTGTGGGGAAGGGTTTCAGTCTGTGGCGAAGAGGTTTCAGTGTGTGGGAAGAGGTTTCAGTGTGTGGGGAAGGGTTTCAACGTGTGGGGATGGGTTTCAGTGTGTGGGGAAGGGGTTTCAGTGTGTGTGGATGTGGTTTCAGTGTGTGGGGAAGGGGGTTATGTGTGTGGGGAAGGGGTTTCAGTGTGTGGGGAAGAGGTTGCAGTGTGTGGGGAAGAGGTTGCAGTGTGTGGGTAAGAGGTTTCAGTGTGTGGGGATGGGTTTCAGTGTGTGGGGAAGGGGTTTCAGTGAGTGGGGAAGGTTTTCAGTGTGTGGGGAAGAGGTTTCAGTGTGTGGGGTATAGGTTTCAGTTTGTGGGGATGGGTTTCAGTGTGCAGGGAAGGGGTTTCAGTGTGTGCGGAAGATGTTTCCGTGTGTGGGGAAGGGGTTTCAGTTTGTGTAGAAGAGGTTTCAATGTGTGTGGAAGGGTTTTCAGTGTGTGGGGATGGGTTTCAGTGTGTTTGGAAGACGTTTCAGCGTGTGGGGAAGAGGTTTCAGTGTGTGGGGTAGAGGTTTCAGTGTGTGGGGAAGGGGATTCAGAGTGTGGGAAAGAGATTTCAGTGTGCGGGGAAGGGGTTTCAGTGTGTGGGGAAGAGGTTTCAGTGTGTGGGGAAGGGGTTTTAGTGTGTGGGGAAGCATTTCAGTCTGTTGCGAAGTGGTTTCAGTGTGTGGGAAGAGGTTTCAGTGTGTGGGGAAGGGTTTCAGTTTGTGGGGAATGGTTTCAGTGTGTGGGGAAGGGGTTGCAGAGTGTGGGGAAGAGGTTTCAGTGTGTGGGGAAGGGGTTTCTGTGTGTGGGGAAGGTGTTTCAGTGTGTGGGGAGAGGTTGCAGTGTGTGGGGAAGAGTTTTCAGTGTGTGGGGATGGGTTTCAGTGTGTGGGGTAGCGGTTTCAGTGTGTGGGGAAGAGGTTTCAGTGTGTGGGGATGGCTGTCTGTGTTTGGGGAAGGGGTTTCAGTTTGTGGGGAAGGGGTTTCAGTGTGTGGGGAAGGGTTTCAGTCTGTAGGGAAAGGTTTCAGTGTGTGTGGAAGAGGTTTCAGTGTGTGGGGATGGGTTTCAGTGTGTGGGGAAGGGTTTCAGTGTGTGGGGATGGGTTTCAGTGTGTGGGGAAGGGGTTTCAGAGTGTGGGGAAGAGGTTTCAGTGTGTGGGGAAGGGGTTTCTGTGTGTGGGGAAGGGGTTTCAGTGTGTGGGCAAGAGGTTGCAGTGTGTGGGGAAGAGGTTTCAGTGTGTGGGGAAGGGTTTCAGTGTGTGGGGAAGGGGTTTCAGTGTGTGGGGAAGGGGTTTCAGTGTGTGGGGATGAGGTTTCAGTGTGTGGGGATGGTTTTCAGTGTGTGGGGAAGGGGGTTCTGTCTGTGTGGAAGAGTTGTCAGTGTGTGGGGAAGAGGTTTCAGTGTGTGGGAAAGGGGTTTCAGTGCGTGGTTAAGGGGATTCAGTATGTGGGGAAGAGGTTTCAGTGTGTGGGGAAGAGGTTTCAGTGTGTGGGGAAGTGGTTTTAGTCTGTGGGGAAGTGGTTTCAGTGTGTGGGGAAGATGTTTCAGTGTGTGGGGAAGGGGTTTCTGTGTGTGGGGAAGGGGTTTCAGTGTGTGGGGAAGAGGTTCCAGTGTGTGGGGAAGAGGTTTCAGTGTGTGGGGATGGGTGTCAGTGTGTGGGGATGCGGTTTCAGTTTGTGTGGAAGAGGTTTCAGTGTGCAGGGATGGCTTTCTGTGTTTGGGGAAGGGGTTTCAGTTTGTGGGGAAGAGGTTTCAGTGTGTGGGGAAGGGTTTCAGTGTGTGGGGAAGGGGTTTCAGTGTGTGGGGAAGGGGTTTCAGTGTGTGGGGATGAGGTTTCAGTGTGTGGGGATGGTTTTCAGTGTGTGGGGAAGGGGGTTCTGTCTGTGTGGAAGAGTTGTCAGTGTGTGGGGAAGAGGTTTCAGTGTGTGGGAAAGGGGTTTCAGTGCGTGGATAAGGGGTTTCAGTGTGTGGGGAAGAGGTTTCAGTGTGTGGGGAAGAGGTTTTAGTGTTTGGGAAGTGGTTTTAGTCTGTGGGGAAGGGGTTTCAGTGTGTGGGGAAGATGTTTCAGTGTGTGGGGAAGGGGTTTCAGTGTGTGGGGAAGAGGTTGCAGTGTGTGGGGAAGAGGTTGCAGTGTGTGGGGAAGAGGTTTCAGTGTGTGGGGATGGGTGTCAGTGTGTGGGGAAGCGGTTTCAGTTTGTGGGGAAGAGGTTTCAGTGTGCAGGTATGGCTTTCTGTGTTTGGGGAAGGGGTTTCAGTTTGTGGGGAAGAGGTTTCAGAGTGTGGGGAAGGGTTTCAGTCTGCAGGGAAAGGTTTCAGTGTGTGTGGAAGAGTTTTCAGTGTGTGGGGATGGGTTTCAGTGTGTGGGGAAGGGGTTTCAGTCTGTGGTGAAGTGTTTCAGTCTGTGGGGAAGGGTTTCAGTTTGTGGGGAAGGGGTTTCAGTGTGTGGGGAAGAGGTTTCAGTGCGTGGGAAAGGGGTTTCAGTGTGTGGGGAAGGCGTCTCATTGTGCGGGGAAGGGGTTGCAGTGTGTGTGGAAGGGGTTTCAGTGTGTGGGGAAGGGGTTTCAGATTGTGTGGAATACGTTTCAGTGTGCGTGGAAGGAGTTTCAGTGTGTGGGGATGGTGTTCAGTGTGTGGGGAAGGGGTTTCTGTCTGTGCGGAAGAGGTTGCAGTGTGTGGGGAAGAGGTTTCAGTGTGTGGGAAAGGGGTTTCAGTGTGTGGATAAGGGGTTTCAGTCTGTGTGGAAGAGGTTTCAGTGTGTGGGGAAGGGGTTTCTGTCAGTGGGGAAGGTTTTTCAGTGTGTGGGGAAGAGGTTGCAGTGTGTGGGGAACAGTTTTCAGTGTGTGGGGATGGCTTTCTGTGTTTGGGAAAGGGGTTTCAGTTTGTGGGGAAGAGGTTTCAGTGTGTGGGGAAGGGTTTCAGTCTGCAGGGAAAGGCTTCAGTGTGTGTGGAAGGGGTTTCAGTGTGTGGGGATGGGTTTCCGTGTGTGAGGAAGGGGTTTCAGTCTGTGGGGATGTGTTTCAGTCTGTGGGGATGGGTTTCAGTTTGTGGGGAATGGGTTTCAGTGTGTGGGGAAGTGGTTCAGTGCGTGGGGAAGGGGTTTCAGTGCGTGGGGAAGGCTTTTCATTGTGCGGGGAAGGGGATACAGTGTGTGTGGAAGGGGTTTCAGTGTGTGGGGAAGGGGTTTCAATTTGTGTGGAAGATGTTTCAGTGTATGTGGAAGGGGTTTCAGTGTGTGGAGATGGGTTTCAGTGTGTGGGGAGTGGGTTTCAGTGTGGGGGAAGGGGTTTCAGTGTGTGGGGAAGAGATTTCAGTGTGTGGCGATGGGTTTCAGGGAGTGGTTAAGGGGTTTCAGTCTGTGGGGAAGGCGTTTCAGTGTGTGGGGAAGGTTTTCAGTGAGTGGGGAAGAGGTTTCAGTGTGTGCGGTACAGGTTTCAGTTTGTGGGGATGGGTTTCAGTATGTAGGGGAGGTTTCCGTGTGTAGGGAAGTGGTTTCAGTTTGTGTGGAAGAGGTTTCAGTGTGTGTGGAATGGTTTTCAGTGTGTGGGGGTGGGTTTCAGTGGGTTTGGAAGAATTTTCAGCGTGTGCGGCAGAGGTTTCAGTGTGTGTGGAAGAGTTTTCAGTGCGTGGGGAAGGAGTTTTAGTGTGTGGGGAAGAGGTTTCAGTGAGTGGGGAAGATGTTTCAGTGTGTGTGGAGGAGGTTTCAGTGCGTGGGGAAGGGGTTTCAGTGTGAGGGGAAGAGGTTTCAGTGTGTGGGGAAGGGGTTTCCGTGTGTGGGGAAGAGGTTTCAGTGTGTGGGGAAGTGGTTTTAGTGTGTGGGGAAGGGTTGCAGTCTGTGGCGAAGATGTTTCAGTGTGTGGGAAGAGGTTTCAGTGTGTGGGGAAGGGTTTCAGTGTGTGGGGATGGGTTTCAGTGTGTGGGGAAGGGGTTTCAGAGTGTGGGGAAGAGGTTTCAGTGTGTGGGGATGCGTTTCAGTGTGTGGGGAAGGGGTTTCAGTGTGTGGGGAAGGGGTTTCAGTGTGTGGGGATGAGGGTTCAGAGTGTGGGGATGGGTTTCAGTGTGTGGGGAAGGGGTTTCAGCGTGTGGGAAAGGGGTTTCAGTGTGTGGATAAGGGGTTTCTGTGTGTGGGGTAGAGGTTTCAGAGTGAGGGGAAGAGGTTTCAGTTTTTGGGGAAGCGGTTTCAGTGTGTGGGGAAGAGGTTTCACTGCGTGGGGAAGGGGTTTCAGTGTGTGGGGAAGGTGTTTCAGTGTGTGGGGAAGAGGTTGCAGTGTGTGGGGAAGAGGTTGCAGTGTGTGGGGATGGGTTTCAGTGTGTGGGGTAGCGGTTTCAGTGTGTGGGGAAGAGGTTTCAGTGTGTGGGGATGGCTTTCTGTGTTTGGGGAAGGGGTTTCAGTTTGTGGGGAAGGGGTTTCAGTGTGTGGGGAAGGGTTTCAGTCTGTCGGGAAAGGTTTCAGTGTGTGTGGAAGAGGTTTCAGTGTGTGGGGATGGGTTTCAGTGTGTGGGGAAGGGTTTCAGTGTGTGGGGATGGGTTTCAGTGTGTGTGGAAGGTGTTTCAGAGTGTGGTGAAGAGGTTTCACTGTGTGGGGAAGGGGTTTCTGTGTGTGGGGAAGGGGTTTCAGTGTGTGGGCAAGAGGTTGCAGTGTGTGGGGAAGAGGTTTCAGTGTGTGGGGAAGGGTTTCAGTGTGTGGGGAAGGGGTTTCAGTGTGTGTGGATGAGGTTTCAGTGCGTGGGGATGGTTTTCAGTGTGTGGGGAAGGGGTTTCAGTGTGTGTGGATGAGGTTTCAGTGTGTGGGGATGGGTTTCCGTGTGTGAGGAAGGGGTTTCAGTCTGTGGGGATGTGTTTCAGTCTGTGGGGATGGGTTTCAGTTTGTGGGGAATGGGTTTCAGTGTGTGGGGAAGTGGTTCAGTGCGTGGGGAAGGGGTTTCAGTGCGTGGGGAAGGCTTTTCATTGTGCGGGGAAGGGGTTACAGTGTGTGTGGAAGGGGTTTCAGTGTGTGGGGAAGGGGTTTCAATTTGTGTGGAAGATGTTTCAGTGTATGTGGAAGGGGTTTCAGTGTGTGGGGATGGGTTTCAGTGTGTGGGGAAGAGATTTCAGTGTGTGGCGATGGGTTTCAGGGAGTGGTTAAGGGGTTTCAGTCTGTGGGGAAGGCGTTTCAGTGTGTGGGGAAGGTTTTCAGTGAGTGGGGAAGAGGTTTCAGTGTGTGCGGTACAGGTTTCAGTTTGTGGGGATGGGTTTCAGTATGTAGGGGAGGTTTCCGTGTGTAGCGAAGGGGTTTCAGTTTGTGTGGAAGAGGTTTCAGTGTGTGTGGAATGGTTTTCAGTGTGTGGGGATGGGTTTCAGTGGGTTTGGAAGAATTTTCAGCGTGTGCGGCAGAGGTTTCAGTGTGTGTGGAAGAGTTTTCAGTGCGTGGGGAAGGAGTTTTAGTGTGTTGGGAAGAGGTTTCAGTGAGTGGGGAAGATGTTTCAGTGTGTGTGGAGGAGGTTTCAGTGCGTGGGGAAGGGGTTTCAGTGTGAGGGGAAGAGGTTTCAGTGTGTGGGGAAGGGGTTTCCGTGTGTGGGGAAGAGGTTTCAGTGTGTGGGGAAGTGGTTTTAGTGTGTGGGGAAGGGTTGCAGTCTGTGGCGAAGATGTTTCAGTGTGTGGGAAGAGGTTTCAGTGTGTGGGGAAGGGTTTCAGTGTGTGGGGATGGGTTTCAGTGTGTGGGGAAGGTGTTTCAGAGTTTGGGGAAGAGGTTTCAGTGTGTGGGGATGCGTTTCTGTGTGTGGGGAAGGGGTTTCAGTGTGAGAGGAAGGGGTTTCAGTGTGTGGGGATGAGGGTTCAGAGTGTGGGGATGGGTTTCAGTGTGTGGGGAAGGAGTTTCAGCGTGTGGGAAAGGGGTTTCAGTGTGTGGATAAGGGGTTTCTGTGTGTGGGGTAGAGGTTACAGAGTGTGGGGAAGAGGTTTCAGTTTTTGGGGAAGTAGTTTCAGTGTGTGGGGGAGGGGTATCAGTGTATGGGGAAGAGGTTTCAGTGTGTGGGAAAGGGGTTTCAGTGTGTGGGGATGGGTTTCAGTGTGTGGGGTAGCGGTTTCAGTGTGTGGGGAAGAGGTTTCAGTGCGTGGGGAAGGGGTTTCAGTGTGTGGGGAAGGTGTTTCAGTGTGTGGGGAAGAGGTTGCAGTGTGTGGGGAAGAGGTTGCAGTGTGTGGGGATGGGTTTCAGTGTGTGGGGTAGCGGTTTCAGTGAGTGGGGAAGAGGTTCCAGTGTGTGGGGATGGCTTTCTGTGTTTGGGGAAGGGGTTTCAGTTTGTGGGGAAGGGGTTTCAGTGTGTGGGGAAGGGTTTCAGTCTGTCGGGAAAGGTTTCAGTGTGTGTGGAAGAGGTTTCAGTGTGTGGGGATGGGTTTCAGTGTGTGGGGAAGGGTTTCAGTGTGTGGGGATGGGTTTCAGTGTGTGGGGAAGGTGTTTCAGAGTGTGGTGAAGAGGTTTCAGTGTGTGGGGAAGGGGTTTCTGTGTGTGGGGAAGGGGTTTCAGTGTGTGGGCAAGAGGTTGCAGTGTGTGGGGAAGAGGTTTCAGTGTGTGGGGAAGGGTTTCAGTGTGTGGGGAAGGGGTTTCAGTGTGTGTGGATGAGGTTTCAGTGCGTGGGGAAGAGTTTTCAGTGTCTGGGGAAGAGGTTTCAATGTGTGGGAAAGGGGTTTCAGTGCGTGGATAAGGGGTTTCAGTGTGTGGGGAAAAGGTTTCAGTGTGTGGGGAAGAGGTTTCAGTGTGTGGGGAAGTGGTTTCAGTCTGTGGGGAAGGGGTTTCAGTGTGTGGGGAGGGTGTTTCTGTGTGTGGGGAGGGGGTTTCTGTGTGTGGGGAAGGGGTTTCAGTGTGTGGGGAAGAGGTTGCAGTGTGAGGGAAGAGGTTTCAGTGTGTGGGGATGGGTGTCAGTGTGTGGGGAAGCGGTTTTAGTTTGTGGGGAAGAGGTTTCAGTGTGCGGGGATGGCTTTCTGTGTTTGGGGAAGGGGTTTCAGTTTGTGGGGAAGAGGTTTCAGAGTGTCGGGAAGGGTTTCAGTCTGCAGGGAAAGGTTTCAGTGTGTGTGGAAGAGTTTTCAGTGTGTGGGGATGGGTTTCAGTGTGTGTGGAAGGGGTTTCAGTGTGTGGGGAAGGGGTTTCAATTTGTGTGGAAGATGTTTCAGTCTGTGTGGAAGGGGTTTCAGTGTGTGGGGATGGGTTTCAGTGTGTGGGGAATGGGTTTCAGTGTGGGGGAAGTGGTTTCAGTCAGTGGGGAAGGGATTTCAGTGTGTGGGGATGGTTTTCAGTGTGTGGTTAAGGGGTTTCAGTCTGTGGGGAAGGGGTTTCAGTGTGTGGGGAAAGTTTTCAGTGAGTGGGGAAGAGGTTTCAGTGTGTGCGGTACAGGTTTCAGTTTGTGGGGATGGGTTTCAGTATGTAGGGGAGGTTTCCGTGTGTAGGGAAGGGGTTTCAGTTTGTGTGGAAGAGGTTTCAGTGTGTGTGGAATGGTTTTCAGTGTGTGGGGATGGGTTCCAGTGGGTTTGGAAGAATTTTCAGCGTGTGCGGTAGAGGTTTCAGAGTGTGGGGAAGATGTTTCAGTGTGTGTGGTAGAGTTTTCAGTGCGTGGGGAAGGAGTTTCAGTGTGTGGGGAAGATGTTTCACTGTGTGGATAAGGGGTTTCTGTGTGTGGGGTAGAGGTTTCAGAGTGTGGGGAAGAGGTTTCATTTTTTGGGTAAGTAGTTTCAGTGTGTGGGGGAGGGGTATCAGTGTATGGGGAAGAGGTTTCAGTGTGTGGGTAAGAGGTTTCAGTGTGTGGGAAAGGGGTTTCAGTGTGTGGGGATGGGTTTCAGAGTGTGGGGTAGCGGTTTCAGTGTGTGGGGAAGAGGTTTCAGTGCGTGGGGAAGGGGTTTCAGTGTGTGGGGAAGGTGTTTCAGTGTGTGGGGAAGAGGTTGCAGTGTGTGGGGAAGAGGTTGCAGTGTGTGGGGATGGGTTTCAGTGTGTGGGGTAGCGGTTTCAGTGTGTGGGGAAGAGGTTTCAGTGTGTGGGGATGGCTTTCTGTGTTTGGGGAAGGGGTTTCAGTTTGTGGGGAAGGGGTTTCAGTGTGTGGGGAAGGGTTTCAGTCTGTCGGGAAAGGTTTCAGTGTGTGTGGAAGAGGTTTCAGTGTGTGGGGATGGGTTTCAGTGTGTGGGAAAGGGTTTCAGTGTGTGGGGATGGGTTTCAGTGTGTGGGGAAGGGGTTTCAGAGTGTGGTGAAGAGGTTTCAGTGTGTGGGGAAGGGGATTCTGTGTGTGGGGAAGGGGTTTCAGTGTGTGGGCAAGAGGTTGCAGTGTGTGGGGAAGAGGTTTCAGTGTGTGGGGAAGGGTTTCAGTGTGTGGGGAAGGGGTTTCAGTGTGTGTGGATGAGGTTTCAGTGCGTGGGGATGGTTTTCAGTTTGTGGGGAAGGGGGTTCTGTCTGTGTGGAAGAGTTTTCAGTGTCTGGGGAAGAGGTTTCAATGTGTGGGAAAGGGGTTTCAGTGCGTGGATAAGGGGTTTCAGTGTGTGGGGAAGAGGTTTCAGTGTGTGGGGAAGTGATTTCAGTCTGTGGGGAAGGGGTTTCAGTGTGTGGGGAGGGGGTTTCTATGTGTGGGGAAGGGGTTTCAGTGTGTGGGGAAGAGGTTGCAGTGTGAGGGAAGAGGTTTCAGTGTGTGGGGATGGGTGTCTGTGTGTGGGGAAGCGGTTTTAGTTTGTGGGGAAGAGGTTTCAGTGTGCGGGGATGGCTTTCTGTGTTTGGGGAAGGGGTTTCAGTTTGTGGGGAAGAGGTTTCAGAGTGCGGGGAAGGGTTTCAGTCTGCAGGGAAAGGTTTCAGTGTGTGTGGAAGAGTTTTCAGTGTGTGGGGATGGGTTTCAGTGTGTGGGGAAGGGGTTTCAGTCTGTGGTGAAGTGTTTCAGTCTGTGGGGAAGGGTTTCAGTTTGTGGGGAAGGGGTTTCAGGGTGTGGGAAAGAGGTTTCAGTGCGTGGGAAAGGGGTTTCAGTGTGTGGGGAAGGCGTCTCATTGTGCGGGGAAGGGGTGACAGTGTGTGTGGAAGGGGTTTCAGCGTGTGGGGAAGGGGTTTCAGATTGTGTGGAATATGTTTCAGTGTGTGTGGAAGGGGTTTCAGTGTGTGGGGATGGTTTTCAGTGTATGGGGAAGGGGTTTCTGTCTGTGCGGAAGAGTTGCAGTGTGTGGGGAAGAGGTTTCAGTGTGTGGGAAAGGGGTTTCAGTGTGTGGATAAGGGGTTTCAGTGTGTGGGGAAGATGTTTCAGTGTGTGGGGAAGGGGCTTCTGTGTGTGGGGAAGGGGTTTCAGTTGGTGGGGAAGAGGTTTCAGTGTGTGGGGAAGGGGTTTCAGTGTGTGGGGATGGCTTTCTGTGTTTGGGGAAGGGGTTTCAGTTTGTGGGGAAGAGGTTTCAGTGTGTGGGGAAGGGTTCCAGTCTGCAGGGAAAGGTTTCAGTGTGTGTGGAAGGGGTTTCAGTGTGTGGGGATGGGTTTCAGTGTGTGGGGAAGGGGTTTCAGTCTGTGGGGATGTGTTTCAGTCTGTGGGGATGGGTTTCAGTTTGTGGGGAATGGGTTTCATGTGTGGGGAAGTGGTTCAGTGCGTGGGGAAGGGGTTTCAGTGTGTGGGGAAGCCTTTTCATTGTGCGGGGAACGGCTTACAGTGTGTGTGGAAGGGGTTTCAGTGTGTGGGGAAGGGGTTTCAATTTGTGTGGAAGATGTTTCAGTCTGTGTGGAAGGGGTTTCAGTGTGTGGGGATGGGTTTCAGTGTGTGGGGAATGGGTTTCAGTGTGGGGGAAGTGGTTTCAGTGTGTGGGGAAGGGATTTCAGTGTGTGGCGATGGGTTTCAGTGTGTGGTTAAGGGGTTTCAGTCTGTGGGGAAGGGGTTTCAGTGTGTGCGGTACAGGTTTCAGTTTGTGGGGATGGGTTTCAGTATGTAGGGGAGGTTTCCGTGTGTAGGGAAGGGGTTTCAGTTTGTGTGGAAGAGGTTTCAGTGTGTGTGGAATGGTTTTCAGTGTGTGGGGATGGGTTCCAGTGGGTTTTGAAGAATTTTCAGCGTGTGCGGTAGAGGTTTCAGAGTGTGGGGAAGATGTTTCAGTGTGTGTGGTAGAGTTTTCAGTGCGTGGGGAAGGAGTTTCAGTGTGTGGGGAAGATGTTTCACTGTGTGTTGAGGAGGTTTCAGTGCGTGGGGAAGGGGTTTCAGTGTGAGGGGAAGAGGTTTCAGTGTGTGGGGAAGGTGTTTCCGTGTGTGGGGAAGAGGTTTGAGTGTGTGGGGAAGAGGTTTTAGTGTGTGGGGAAGGGTTTCAGTCTGTGGCGAAGATGTTTCAGTGTGTGGGAAGAGGTTTCAGTGTGTGGGGAAGGGTTTCAGTGTGTGGGGATGGGTTTCAGTGTGTGGGGAAGGGGTTTCAGAGTGTGGGGAAGAGGTTTCAGTGTGTGGGGATGCGTTTCAGTGTGTGGGGAAGGGGTTTCAGTGTGTGCAGAAGGGGTTTCAGTGTGTGGGGATGAGGGTTCAGTGTGTGGGGATGGGTTTCAGTGTGTGGGGAAGGGGTTCAAGTGTGTGGGAAAGGGGTTTCAGTGTGTGTATAAGGGGTTTCAGTGTGTGGGGTAGAGGTTTCAGAGTGTGGGGAAGAGGTTTCAGTTTTTGGGGAAGTAGTTTCAGTGTGTGGGAGAGGGGTATCAGTGTATGGGGAAGAGGTTTCAGTGTGTGGGGAAGAGGTTTCAGTGTGTGGGAACGGGGTTTCAGTGTGTGGATAAGGGGTTTCAGTGTGTGGGGTAGAGGTTTCAGTGTGTGGGGAAGAGGTTTCAGTTTTTGGTGAAGTAGTTTCAGTGTGTGGGAAAGGGGTATCAGTGTATGGGGAAGAGGTTTCAGTCTGACGGGAAGGGGTTTCAGTGTGTGGGGAAGGTGTTTCAGTGTGTGGATAAGGGGTTTCAGTGTGTGGGGAAGAGGTTTCAGTGTGTGGGGAAGAGGTTTCAGTGTGTGGGGAAGGGGTTTCTGTGTTTGGGGAAGGGGTTTCAGTGTGTGGGGAAGAGGTTGCAGTGTGTGGGGAACAGGTTTCAGTGTGTGGGGATGGCTTTCTGTGTTTGGGGAAGGTGTTTCAGTTTGTGGGGAAGAGGTTTCAGTGTGTGGGGCAGGCTTTCAGTCTGCAGGGAAAGGTTTCAGTGTGTGTGGAAGAGGTTTCAGTGTGTGGGGATGGGTTTCAGTGTGTGGGGAAGGGGTTTCAGTCTGTGGGGAAGTGGTTCAGTGCGTGGGGAAGGGGTTTCAGTGCGTGGGGAAGGCTTTTTATTGTGCGGGGAAGGGGTTACAGTGTGTGTGGAAGGGGTTTCAGTGTGTGGGGAAGGGGTTTCAATTGGTGTGGAAGATGTTTCAGTGTGTGTGGAAGGGGTTTCAGTGTGTGGGGATGGGTTTCAGTGTGTGGGGAATGGGTTTCAGTGTGGGGGAAGGGGTTTCAGTGTGTGGGGAAGAGATTTCAGTGTGTGGCGATGGGTTTCAGTGCGTGGTTAAGGGGTTTCAGTCTGTGGGGAAGGGATTTCAGTCTGTGGGGAAGGTTTTCAGTGTGTGGGGAAGAGGTTTCAGTGTGTGGGGTACAGTTTTCAGTTTCTGGGGATGGGTTTCCATATGTAGGGGAGGTTTCCGTGTGTGGGGAAGGGGTTTCAGTTTGTGTGGAAGAGGTTTCAGTGTGTGTGGAATGGTTTTCAGTGTGTGGGGATGGGTTTCAGTGGGTTTGGAAGAATTTTCAGCGTGTGCGGAAGAGGTTTCAGTGTGTGGGGAAGAGGTTTCAGTGTTTGTGGAAGAGTTTTCAGTGCGTGGGGAAGGAGTTTCAGTGTGTGGGGAAGAGGTTTCAGTGTGTGGGGAAGATGTTTCAGTGTGTGTGGAGGAGGTTTCAGTGCGTGGGGAAGGGGATTCAGTGTGAGGGGAAGAGGTTTCAGTGTGTGGGGAAGGGTTTCAGTCTGTGTGGATGAGGTTTCAGTGTGTGGTGAAGGGGATTCACTGTGTGGGAAAGAGGTTTCAGTGTGCAGGGAAGGTGTTTCCGTGTGTGGGGAAGAGGTTTCAGTGTGTGGGTAAGAGGTTTTAGTGTGTGGGGAAGGGTTTCAGTCTGTGGCGAAGAGGTTTCAGCGTGTGGGGAAGAGGTTTCAGTGTGAGGGGATGGGTTTCAGTGTGTGCCGAAGTGGTTTCAGCGTGTGGGGAAGAGGTTTCAGTGTGAGGGGCAGGGGTTTCAGTGTGTGGTGATGAGGGTTCAGTGTGTGTGGATGGGTTTCAGTGTGTGGGGAAGGGGTTTCAATCTGTGCGGAAGAGGATTCTGTGTGTGGGGCAGGGGTTTCAGTGTGTGGTGATGAGGGTTCAGTGTGTGGGGATGGTTTTCAGTGTGTGGGGAAGGGGTTTCAATCTGTGCGGAAGAGGTATCTGTGTGTGGGGAAGAGGTTTCAGTGTGTGGGAAATGGGTTTCAGTGTGTGGACAAGGGGTTTCAGTGTGTGGGGTATAGGTTCCAGTGTGTGGGGAAGAGGTTTCAGTTTTTGGGGAGGTGGTTTCAGTGTGTGGGGAAGGGGTATCAGTGTTTGGGGAAGATGTTTCAGTGTGTGGGGAAGGGGTTTCAGTGTGTGGGAAAGGTGTTTCAGAGTGTGGGGAAGAGGTTGCAGTTTGTGGGGAAGAGGTTTCAGTGAGTGGGGATGGGTTTCAGTGTGTGTGGAAGGGGTTTCATATTGTGGGGAAGAGGTTTCAGTGTGTGGGGATGACTTTCTGTGTGTGGGGAAGGGGTTTCAGTGTGAGGGGAAGAAGTTTCAGTGTGTGGGGAAGGGTTCCAGTCTGTCGGGAAAGGTTGCAGTGTGTGCGGTAGAGGTTTCAGTGTCTGGGGATGGGTTTTAGTTTGTGGGGAAGGGGTTTCATGTGTGTGGCGAAGAGGGTTCAGTGCGTGGGGAAGGGGTTCAGTGTGCGGGGAAGGGGTTTCAGTGTGTGTGGAAGGTGTTTCAGTGTGTGGGGAAGTGGATTCAGTGTCTGTGAAGGAGGTTTTAGTGTGTGTGGAAACGGTTTCAGTGTGTTGCGACGAGTTTCAGTGGGTGTGGAATAAGATTCAGCGTGTGGGGAAGAGGTTTCAGTGTGTGGGGAAGATGTTTCAGTGTATGTGGAAGAGGATTCAGTGCGTGGGGAAGGAGGTTCAGTGTGTGGGGAAGAGGTTTCAGTGTGTGGGGAAGAGGTTTCTGTGTGTGGGGAAGAGGTTTCAGTGTGCGTGGAACAGGTTTCAGTGCGTGCGGAAGGGGTTTCAGTGTGTGGGGAAGAGGTTTCAGTGTGTGGGTAAGGGTTTCAGTCTTTGGGGAAGAGCTTTCAGTGTGTGGGGAAGACGTTTCAGTGTGTGGGGATGGATTTCAGTGTGTGGGGATGGGTTTCAGTGTGTGGGGAAGAGGTTTCAGTGTGTGGGGAAGGGGTTTCAGTGTGTGGGGAAGAGATTTCAGTGTGTGGTGATGGGTTTCAGTGTGTGGGGAAGGGGTTTCAGTGTGTGGGGAAGAGATTTCAGTGTGTGGTGATGGATTTCAGCGTGTGGGGATGGGTTTCAGTGTGTGAGGAGGGGTTTCAGTGTGTGGGGAAGAGGTTTCAGTGTGTGAGGAGGGGTTTCAGTGTGTGGGGAAGAGGTTTCAGTGTGTGTGGAAGAGGTTTCAGTCTGTGGCTAAGAGGTTTCAGTGTGTGGGGAAGATGTTTCAGTGTGTGTGGAAGAGGTTTCACTGCGTGCGGAACGGGTTTCAGTGTGTGGTGAAGGGGATTCAGTGTGTGGGAAAGAGGTTTCAGTGTGCGGGGACGGGGTTTCAGTGTGTGGGGAAGAGGTTTCAGTGTGTGTGGAAGAGGTTTCAGTGTGTGGGGAAGGGTTTCAGTCTGTGGTGAAGCTGTTTCAGTGAGTGGGAATAGGTTTCAGTGTGTGGAGAAGGGTTTCAGTTTGTGGGGATGGGTTTCAGTGTGTGGGGAAGGGTTTCAGTGTGTGTGGATGGGTTTCAGTGTGTGGGGAAGCGGTTTCAGTGTGTGGGGAAGAGATTTCAGTGTGTGGTGATGGATTTCAGCGTGTGGGGATGGGTTTCAGTGTGTGAGGAGGGGTTTCAGTGTGTGGGGAAGAGGTTTCAGTGTGTGAGGAGGGGTTTCAGTGTGTGGGGAAGAGGTTTCAGTGTGTGTGGAAGAGGTTTCAGTCTGTGGCTAAGAGGTTTCAGTGTGTGGGGAAGATGTTTCAGTGTGTGTGGAAGAGGTTTCACTGCGTGCGGAACGGGTTTCAGTGTGTGGTGAAGGGGATTCAGTGTGTGGGAAAGAGGTTTCAGTGTGCGGGGACGGGGTTTCAGTGTGTGGGGAAGAGGTTTCAGTGTGTGTGGAAGAGGTTTCAGTGTGTGGGGAAGGGTTTCAGTCTGTGGTGAAGCTGTTTCAGTGAGTGGGAATAGGTTTCAGTGTGTGGAGAAGGGTTTCAGTTTGTGGGGATGGGTTTCAGTGTGTGGGGAAGGGTTTCAGTGTGTGTGGATGGGTTTCAGTGTGTGGGGAAGCGGTTTCAGTGTGTGGGGAAGAGTTTTCAATGTGTGGTGATGGGTTTCAGTGTGTGGGGAAGGGATTTCAGTGTGTGAGGAAGGGGTTTCAGTGTGTGGGGATGAGGTTTCAGTGTGTGGGGATGTGTTTCAGTGTGTGGGGAAGGGGTTTCAGTCTGTGCGGAAGAGGTTTCAGTGTGTGGGAAGAGGTTTCAGTCTGTGGGAAAGGGGTTTCAGTGTGTGGATAAGGGGTTTCAGTGTGTGGGGAAGTGGTTTCAGTGTGTGCGGAAGAGTTTTCAGTGTGTGGGGCATTGGTTTCAATCTGTGGGGAAGGGGGTTTAGTGTATGGGTAAGAGATTTCAGTGTGTGGGGAAGGGGTTTCAGTATGTGGTGAAGGCGTTTCAGTGTGTGGGGAAGAGGTTGCAGTGTGTGGGGAAGAGGTTTCAGTGTATGGGGTTGGGTTTCAGTGTGTGTGGAAGGGGTTTCAGTGTGTGGGGAAGAGGTTTCAGTGTGTGGGGATGGGTTTCAGTGTGTGGGGAACGGGTTTCAGTCTGTGGGGATGTGTGTCAGTGTGTGGGGATGGGTTTCAGTGTGTGGGGAAGGAGTTTCAGTCTGTGGGGATGTGTTTCAGTCTGTGGGGATGGGTTTCAGTTTGTGGGGAAGGGGTTTCAGTGTGCGGGGAAGCGGGTTTACAGTGTGTGTGGAAGGGGTTTCAATGTGTGGGGAAGGGGTTTCAGTGTGTGTGGAAGAGGTTTTAGTGTGTGTGGAAGGGGTTTCAGTGATTGGGGATGGGTTTCAGTGGGTGTGGAAGAAGATTCAGCGTGTGGGGAAGAGGTTTCCGTGTGTGGGGAAGATGTTTTAGTGTGTGTGGAAGAGGATTCAGTGCGTGGGGAAGGAGTTTCATTGTGTGGGGAAGAGGTTTCAGTGTGGGGGAAAGAGGTTTCAGTGTGTGTGGAAGAGGTTTCAGTGCGTGGGGAAGGGGTTTCAGTCTGTGGGGAAGAGGTTTCAGTGAGTGGGTAAGGGTTTAAGTCTGTCGGGAAGTGGTTTCAGAGTGTGGGGAATTGGTTTCAGAGTGTCGGGAAGTGGCGTCAGTCTGAAGGGAAGTGGTTTCAGTGTGTGGGGATGGGTTTCAGTGTGTGGGGAAGTGGTTTCAGTGTTTGGGGAAGTGGTTTCAGAGTGTGGGGAAGGTGTTTCAGTCAGAAGGGAAATGGGTTCAGTGTGTGGGGAAGAGGTTTCAGTGTGTGTGCAAGGGGTTTCAGTGTGTGATGAAGGGGATTCAGTGTGTGGGGAAGAGGTTTCAATGTGCGGGGAAGGGGTTTCAGTGTGTGGAGAAGAGGTTTCAGTGTGTGGGGATGGCTTTCTTTGTGTGGGGAAGGGGTTCCAGTGTGTGGGAAGAGGTTTCAGTGTGTGGGGAAGGGTTTCAGTCTGTCGGGAAAGTTTTCAGTGTGTGTGAAAGATGTTTCAGTGTGTGGGGAAGACGTTTCAGTGTGTGGCGAGGAGGTTTCAGTGTTTGTGGAAGAGGTTTCAGTGTGTGGGGAAGAGGTTTCAGTTTGTGGGGAAGGGTTTCAGTCTGTGGCGAAGAGGTTTCAGTGTGTGGGAACAGGTTTCAGTGTGTGTGGAAGAGGTTTCACTGCGTGCGGAAGGGGTTTCAGTGTGTGGGAAAGAGGTTTCAGTGAACGGTGACGGGGTTTCAGTGTGTGGGGAAGAGGTTTCAGTGTGTGTGGAAGAGGTTTCAGTCTGTGGCTAAGAGGTTTTAGTGTGTGGGGAAGATGTTTCAGTGTGTGTGGAAGAGGTTTTAATGCGTGCGGAACGGGTTTCAGTGTGTGGTGAAGGGGATTCAGTGTGTGGGAAAGAGGTTTCAGTGTGCGGGGACGGGGTTTCGGTGTGTGGGGAAGATGTTTCAGTGTGTGTGGAAGAGGTTTCAGTGTGTGGGGAAGGGTTTCAGTTTGTGGGGAAGGGTTTCAGTCTGTGGTGAAGATGTTTCAGTGTGTGGGAAGAGGTTTCAGTGTGTGGGGAAGGGTTTCAGTTTGTGGGGATGGGTTTCAGTGGGGAAGGGTTTCAGTTTGTGGGGATGGGTTTCAGTGTGTGGGGAAGGGTTTCAGTGTGTGTGGATGGGTTTCAGTGTGTGGGGAAGCGGTTTCAGTGTGTGTGGAAGAGGTTTCACTGCGTGCGGAAGGGGTTTCAGTGTGTGGGAAAGAGGTTTCAGTGTGCGGAGACGGGGTTTCAGTGTGTGGGGAAGGGATTTCAGTGTGTGAGGAAGGGGTTTCAGTGTGTGGGGATGAGGTTTCAGTGTGTGGGGATGTGTTTCAGTGTGTGGGGAAGGGGTCTCAGTCTGTGCGGAAGAGGTTTCAGTGTGTGGGGAAGAGGTTTCAGTCTGTGGGAAAGGGGTTTCAGTGTGTGAATAAGGGGTTTCAGTGTGTGGGGAAGAGGTTTCATTTTTTGGGAAGAGTTTTCAGTGTGTGGGGCATTGGTTTCAATCTGTGGGGAAGGGGGTTTAGTGTATGGGTAAGAGGTTTCAGTGTGTGGGGAAGGGATTTCAGTATGTGGGGAAGGGGATTCAGTGTGTGGGGATGGTTTTCAGTGTGTGGGGAAGAGGTTTCATTGTGTGGGGATGGGTTTCAGTGTGTGGGGATGGGTTTCAGTGTGTGGCGAAGGGGTTTCAGTGTGTGGGGAAGTGGTTTCAGTGTGTGGGGATGGGTTTCAGTGTGTGGGGAAGGGGTTTCAGAGTGTGGGACAGGGGTTTCAGTGTGTGAGGAAGATATTTCAGTGTGTGGGGATGGGTTTCAATGTGTGGTTAAGGGATTTCAGTCTGTGGGGAAGGGGTTTCAGTGTGTGTCGAAGGGGTTTCAGTGTGTGGGGAAGTGGTTTCAGTGTGTGGGGTAGTGGTTTCAGAGTGTGGGGAAGGTGTATCAGTCAGAAGGGAAATGGTTTCAGTGTGTGGGGAAGAGGTTTCAGTGTGTGGGGAAGGGGATTCACTGTGAGGGGAAGAGGTTTCAGTGTGTGGGGAAGGGGTTTCAGTGTGTGGTGAAGGTGATTCAGTGTATGGGGAAGAGGTTTCAATGTGCGGGGAAGGGGTTTCAGTGTGTGGAGAAGAGGTTTCAGTGTGTGGGGATGGCTTTCTTTGTGTGGGGAAGGGGTTCCAGTGTGTGGGAAGAGGTTTCAGTGTTTGGGGAAGGGTTTCAGTCTGTAGGGAAAGGTTTCAGTGTGTGTGAAAGATGTTTCAGTGTGTGGGGAAGATGTTTCAGTGTGTGGGGAGGAGGTTTCAGTGTGTGTGGAAAAGGTTTCAGTGTGTGGGGAAGAGGTTTCAGTTTGTGGGGAAGGGTTTCATTCTGTGGCGAAGAGATTTCAGTGTGTGGGAAGAGGTTTCAGTGTGTGGGGAAAGTTTTCAGTGTGCGGGGATGAGCTTCAGAGTGTGGGGAAGGGGTTTCTGTGTGTGGGGATGTGTTTCAGTGTGTGCGGAAAGGGTTTCAGTGTGTGGGGAAGATGTTTCTGTGTGTGAGGAAGAGGTTTCAGAGTGAGGGGAAGGGGTTTCTGTGTGTGGTGAAGGGGATTCAGTGTGTGGGGATGGTTTTCAGTGTGTGGGGAAGAGGTTTCAGTGTGTGGGGAAGAGGTTTCAGTATGTGTCGATGGGTTTCAGTGTGTGGGGAAGGGGTTTCAGTATATGGGGATGAGGTTTCAGTGTGTGGGGAAGGGTGTCAGTGTGTGGAGAAGGGTTTCAGTGTGTGGGGAAATTTTTCAGTGTGTGGGGAAGAGGTTTCAATGTGTGGGGATGGATTTCATGGTGTGGGGAAAGGTTTCAGTGTGTGGGGAAGAGGTTTCAGAGTGTGGGGATGGGTTTCACTGTGTGGCGAAGGGTTTCAGTGTGTGGGGAACGGTTTTAGTGTGTGGTGAAGAGGTTTCAGTGTGTGGGGAAGAGGTTTCAGTTTGTGGGGATTGGTTTCAGTATGTGGGGAAGGTTTTCAGTGTGTGGGGAAGAGGTTTCAGTGTGTGGGGCAGAGTTTTCAGTGTGTGGGGATGGTTTTCAGTGTGTAGGGAAAGATTTCAGTGTGTGTGGAAGATGTTTCAGTGTGTTGGGAAGAGGTTGCAGTGTGTGGGGACGGGTTTCAGTCTGTGGGGAAGGGTTTCAGTGAGGGGAAGTGTTTTCATTGTGTGCAGAAGGGGTTTCAGTGTGTGTGGAAGATGATTAAGTGTGTGTGGAATGGGTTTCAGTGTGTGTGGAAGGGGTTTCAGTGTGTGTGGAAGGGGTTTCAATGTGTGCGGAAGGGGTTTCAGTGTGTGGGGAAGAGGTTTCAGTGTGTGGGGATGGGTTTCAGTGTGTGTGGAAGATGTTTCAGTGTGTGGGGAAGAGGTTTCAGTGTGTGGAGAAGGGTTTCAGTGTGTGGGGAAGTGTTTCAGTGTGTGGGGATGGGTGTCAGTGTGTGGGGAAGGGGTTTCAGTGTGTGGGGAAGGGGTTTCAGTGTGTGGGGTAGTGGTTTCAGTGTGTGGGGATGGGTTTCAGTGTGAGCGGAAGGGGTTTCTGTGTGAGGGGAAGGGGCTTCTGTGAGTGGGGAAGGGGTTTCAGTGTGTGAGGAAGAGATTTCAGTGTGTGGGGATGGGTTTCAGTGTGTGGTTAAGGGATTTCAGTCAGTGGTGAAGGGGTTTCAGTGTGTGGGGAAGAGATTTCAGTGTGTGGAGAAGGTCTTTCAGTGTGTGGCAAAGTGGTTTCAGTGTGTGGGCAAGTGGTTTCAGAGTGTGGGGAAGGGGTTTCAGTTTGGAGGGAAGTTCTTTCAGTGTGTGGGGAAGAGGTTTCAGTGTGTGGGGAAGGGGATTCAGTGGGTGGTGAAGGGGATTCAGTGTGTAGGGAAGAGGTTTCAATGTGCGGGGAAGGGGTTTCAGTGAGTGGAGAAGATGTTTCAGTGTGTGGGGATGGCTTTCTGTGTGAGGGGAAGGGGTTCCAGTGTATGGGGAAGAGGGTTCAGTGTGTGGGGAAGGGTTTCAGTCTGTAGGGAAAGGTTTCAGTCTGTGTGGAAGATGTTTCAGTGAGTGGGTAAGATGTTTCAGTGTGTGGGGAGGAGGTTTCAGTGTGTGTGGAAGAGGTTTCAATGTGTGGGGAAGAGGTTTCAGTTTGTGGGGAAGGGTTTTAGTCTATGGCGAAGAGGTTTCAGTGTGTGGGAAGAGGTTTCAGTGTGTTGGGAAGAGGTTGCAGTGTGTGGGGACGGGTTTCAGTCTGTGGGGAAGGGTTTCAGTGTGGGGAATGTTTTCAGTGTGTGGGGATGGGCTTCAGTGTGTGGGGAAGGGGTTTCTGTGTGTGGGGATGGGTTTCAGTGTGTGCGGAAGGGGTTTCAGTGTGTGGGGAAGAGGTTTCAGTGTGTGAGGAAGAGGTTTCAGTGCGTGGGGAAGGCGATTATGTGTGTGTTGAAGGGGATTCAGTGTGTGGGGATGGTTTTCAGTGTGTGGGGAAGAGGTTTCAGTGTCTGGGGAAGAGGTTTCAGTTTGTGTCGTTGGGTTTCAGTGTGTGCAGAAGGGGCTTCAGTGTGTGGGGAAGGGTGTCATTGTGTGGGAATGGGTGTCAGTGTGTGGGGAAGGGTTTCATTGTGTGGGGAAATTTTTCAGTGTGTGGGGAAGAGGAACAGTGTGTGGGGAAGAGGTTTCAGTGTGTGGGGATGGATTTCATGGTGTGGGGAAGAGGTTTCAGAGTGTGGTCATGGGTTTCAGTGTGTGGCGAAGGGTTTCAGTGTGTGGGGAACGGTTTTAGTGTGTGGTCAAGAGGTTTCAGTGTGTGGGAAAGAGGTTTCAGTTTGTGGGGATTGGGTTCAGTGTGTGGGGAAGGTTTTCAGTGTGTGGGGAAGAGGTTTCAGTGTGTTGGGTAGAGGTTTCAGTGTTTGGGGATGGTTTTCAGTGTGTAGGGAAAGCTGTCAGTGTGTGTGGAAGATGTTTCAGTGTGTTGGGAAGAGGTTTCAGTGTGTGGGGATGGGTTTCAGTGTGTGGCGAAGGGTTTCAGTGTGGGGAAGAGTTTTCATTGTGTGCAGAAGGGGTTTCAGTGTGTGTGGAAGATGTTTAAGTGTGTGTGGAAGGGGCTTCAGTGTGTGTGGAAGGGGTTTCAGTGTGTGCGGAAGGGGTTTCAGTGTGTGGGGAAGAGGTTTCAGTGTGTGGGGAAGAGGTTTCAGTGTGTGGGGAAGAGGTTTCAGTGTGTGGTGATGGGTTTCAGTGTATGTGGAAGTTGTTTCAGTGTGTGGGGAAGAGGTTTCAGTGTGTGGAGAAGGGTTTCAGTGTGTGGGGAAGTATTTCAGTATGTGGGGAAGGTGTTTCAGTGTGTGTGTAAGGGGGTTCAGCGTGTGGGGAAGGGGTTTCAGTGTGTGGGGAAGAGGTTTCAGTGTGTGTGGAAGGGGTTTCAGTGTGTGTGGAAGCTGTTTCAGTATGTGTGGACGGGGTTTCAGTATGTGGGGAAGGGGTTTCTGCATGTGGGGAAGGGGTTTCAGCGTGTGGGGAAGTGTTTCAGTGTGTGGGGAAGAGGTTTCAGGGTGTGGGGAAGAGGTTTCAGTGTGCGGGGAAGAGGTTTCAGTGTGTGGGGAAGGGGTTTCAGTGTGTGGGGAAGAGGTTTCAGTCTGTGGGGATGGGTTTCAGTGTGTGGGGAATGGGTTTCAGTGAGTGTGGAAGGGGTTTCAGGGTGTTGGGAAGGGGTTTCAGCATGTGGGGAAGAGGTTTCAGTTTGTGGGGAAGAGATTTCAAAGTGTGGGGATGGGTTTCATTGTGTGGTGAATGGTTTCAGTGCGTGGGGATGGGTTTCAGTGTGTGGGGATGGGTTTCAGTGTGGGCGAAAGGGGTTTCAGTGCATGTGGAAGAGGTTTCAGTGTGTGTGGAAGGGGTTTCAGCGTGTGGGGAAGGAGTTTCAGCGTGTGGGGAAGGTTTTCATTGTGTGTGGAAGAGGATTCAGTGCGTGGCGAAGGAGTTTCAGTCTGAAGGGAAGTGGTTTCAGTGTGTGGGGAAGAGGTTTCAGTGTGTGGGGAAGAAGATTCAGCGAGTGGCGAAGAGGTTTCATTGTGTGGGGAAGATGATTCTGTGAGTGTGGAGGAGGATTCAGTGCGTGGGGAAGGAATATCAGTGTGTGGGGAAGAGGTTTCCGTGTGTGGTGAAGAGGTTTCAGTGTGTGTGGAAGAGGTTTCAGTGCGTGGGGAAGGGGTTTCAGTGTGTGGGGAAGAGGTTTCAGTGTGTGGGTAAGGGTTTAAATCTGTGGGGAAGAGCATTCAGTGTGTGGGGAAGTGGTTTCAGTTTGTGGGGATGGGTTTCAGTGTGTGCGGATGTGTTTCAGTGTGTGGGGAGGGGGTTTCAGTGTGTGGGGAAGAGGTTTCAGTGTGTGGGGATGGGTTTCAGTGCGTGGGGATGGGGTTTCAGTGTGTGGCGGAAGAGGTTTCAGTGTGTGGGAAGAGGTTTCAGTGTGTGGGGAAGGTTTTCAGTGTGTGGGGATGGGCTTCAGTGTGTGGGGAAGGGATTTCTGTGTGTGGGGATGGGTTTCATTGTGTGCGGAAGGGGTTTCAGTGTGTGGGGAAGAGGTTTCAGTGTGTGAGGAAGAGGTTTCCTTTTATTCATATATAAGGAGAAAGAGGGTAACTAGAGAAAGGATTGGCCCACTAAAGGACAAAGGAGGAATGTTATGCTTGGACTCAGAGAAAATGGGTGAGATTCTAAACGAGCACTTTGCATCGGTATTCACCGAGGAGAGGGACATGACGGATGTTGAGGTTAGGAACAGATGTTTGATTACTCTAGGTCAAGTCGGCATAAGGAGGGAGGAAGTGTTGGGTATTCCAAAGGGCATTAAGGTGGACCAGTCCCCAGGTCCGGATGGGATCTATCCCAGGTTACTGAGGGAAGCGAGAGAGGAAATAGCTGGGGCCTTAACAGATATCTTTGCAGCATCCTTAAACACGGGTGAGGTCCCGGAGGACTGGAGAATTGCTAATGTTGTCCCCTTGTTTAAGAAGGGTAGCAGGGATAATCCAGGTAATTATAGACCGGTGAGCCTGACGTCAGTGGTAGGGAAGCTGCTGGAGAAGATACTGAGGGATAGGATCTATTCCCATTTGGAAGAAAATGGGCTCATCAGTGATAGGCAACATGGTTTTGTGCAGGGAAGGTCATGTCTTACCAACTTAATAGAATTCTTTGAGGAAGTGACAACGTTGATTGATGAGGGAAGGGCTGTCGATGTCATATACATGGACTTCAGTAAGGCGTTTGATAAGGTTCCCCATGGCAGGCTGATGGAGAAAGTGAAGGCGCTTGGGGTCCAAGGTGTACTAGCTAGATGGATAAAGAACTGGCTGGGCAACAGGAGACAGAGAGTAGCAGTAGAAGGGAGTTTCTCAAAATGGAGACGTGTGACCAGTGGTGTTCCACAGGGATCCGTGCTGGGACCACTGTTGTTTGTGATATACATTAATGATTTGGAGGAAAGTATAGGTGGACTGATTAGCAAGTTTGCAGACGACACTAAGATTGGTGGAGTAGCAGATAGTGAAGGGGACTGTCAGAGAATACAGCAGAATATAGATAGATTGGAGAGTTGGGCAGAAAAATGGCAGATGGAGTTCAATCAGGGCAAATGCGAGGTGATGCATTTTGGAAGATCCAATTCAAGAGTGAACTATACAGTAAATGGAAAAGTCCTGGGGAAAATTGATGTCCAGAGAGATTTGGGTGTTCAGGTTCACTGTTCCCTGAAGGTGGCAACGCAGGTAAATAGAGTGGTCAAGAAGGCATACGGCATGCTTTCTTTCATCGGACGGGGCATTGAGTACAAGAGTTGGCAGGTCATGTTACAGTTGTATAGGACTTTGGTTCGGCCACATTTGGAATACTGCGTACAGTTCTGGTCGCCACATTATCAAAAGGATGTGGATGCTTTGGAGAGGGTGCAGAGGAGGTTCACCAGGATGTTGCCTGGTATGGAGGGCGCTAGCTATGAAGAGAGGTTGAGTAGATTAGGATTATTTTCATTAGAAAGACGGAGGTTGAGGGGGGACCTGATTGAGGTGTACAAAATCATGAGAGGTATAGAGAGGGTGGACAGCAAGAGGCTTTTTCCCAGAGTGGGGGTTTCAATTGCTAGAGGACACGAGTTCAAAGTGAAAGGGGAAATGTTTTGGGGGCATATCCGTGGAAAGTTCTTCACGCAGAGGGTGGTGGGCAACTGGAACGCATTGCCAGCGGAGGTGGTAGATGCGGGCACGATGGAGTCTTTTAAGATGTATCTAGACAGATACATGAATGGGCAGGAAGAAAAGAGATACAGAACCTTCGAAAATAGGCGACATGTTGAGAGAGAGGATCTGGATCGGCGCAGGCTTGGATGGCCGAAGGGCCAGTTCCTGTGCTGTAATTTTCTTTGTTCTTTGTTCTTTGTTTCAGTGTGTGGGGAAGGGGTTTCTGTGTGTGGTGAAGGGGATTCAGTGTGTGGGGATGGTTTTCAGTGTGTGGGGAAGAGGTTTCAGTGTGTGGGGAAGAGGTTTCAGTCTGTGTCGATGGGTTTCAGTGTGTGGGGAAGGGGTTTCAGTGTATGGGGAAGAGGTTTCAGTGTGTGGGGAAGGGTGTCAGTGTGGGGGGAAGGGTTTCAGTCTGTGGGGAAAATTTTCAGTGTGTGGGGAAGTGGTTTCAGTGTGTGGGGAAGAGGTTTCAGTGTGTGGGGATGGATTTCATGGCGTGGGGATGGGTTTCAGTGTGTGGCGAAGGGTTTCAGTGTGAGGGGAACGTTTCTATTTTGCGGTGAAGAGTTTTCAGTGTGTGGGGAAGAGGTTTCAGTTTGTGGGGATTGGTTTCAGTGTGCGGGGAAGGTTTTCAGTGTGTGGGGAGGAGGGTTCAGTGTGTGGGGTAGAGGTTTCAGTGTGTGGGGATGGTTTTCAGTGCGTAGGGAAAGCTTCCAGTGTGTGTGGAAGATGTTTCAGTGTGTTGGGAAGAGGTTTCAGTGTGTGGGGATGGGTTTTAGTGTGTGGGGAAGGGTTTCAGTGTGGGGAAGAGTTTTCATTGTGTGCAGAAAGGTTTTCAGTGTGTGTGGAAGATGCTTAAGTGCGTGTGGAAGGGGTTTCAGTGTGTGTGGAAGGGGTTTCAGTGTCTGTGGAAGGGGTTTCAGTGTGTGCGGAAGGGGTTTCAGTGTGTGGGGAAGAGGTTTCAGTGTGTGGGGAAGAGGTTTCAGTGTGTGGTGATGGGTTTCAGTGTGTGTGGAAGATGTTTCAGTGTGTGGGGAAAAGGTTTCAGTGTGTGGAGAAGGGTTTCAGTGTGTGGGGAAGTGTTTCAGTATGTGGGGAAGGGGTTTCAATGTGTATGTAAGGGGGTTCAGCGTGTGGCGAAGGTGTTTCAGTGTGTGGGGAAGAGGTTTCAGTGTGTGTGGAAGGGGTTTCAGTGCGTGGGGAAGGGGTTTCAGTGTGTGGGGAAGAGGTTTCAGTGTGTTGGTAAGGGTTTCAGTCGGTGGGGATGGGTTTCAGTGTGTGGGGAGGGGGTTTCAGTGTGTGGGGAAGAGGTTTCAGTGTGTGGGGATGGGTTTCAGTGGGTGGGGAAGGGATTTCAGTCTGTCGGGAAGGGGTTTCAGTTTGTGGGGAAGGGGTTTCAGAGTGTGGGGAAGTGGATATAGAGTGTGGGGAAGGGGTTTCAGTCTGAGGATAATTGGTTTCAGTGTGTGGGGAAGAGATTTCAGTGTGTGCAGAAGGGGTTTAAGTGTTTGTGGAAGAGGTTTAAGTGCGTGTGGAAGGTGTTTCAGTGTGTGTGGCAGGGGTTTCAGTGTGTGCGGAAGGGCTTTCAGTGTGTGGGGAAGAGGTTTCTGTGTGTGGGGAAGAGGTTTCAGTGTGTGGGGAAGAGGTTTCAGTGTGTGGGGATGGGTTTTAGTGTGTGGGGAAGGGTTTCAGTGTGGGGAAGAGTTTTCATTGTGTGCAGAAAGGTTTTCAGTGTGTGTGGAAGATGTTTAAGTGCGTGTGGAAGGGGTTTCAGTGTGTGTGGAAGGGGTTTCAGTGTCTGTGGAAGGGGTTTCAGTGTGTGCGGAAGGGGTTTCAGTGTGTGGGGAAGAGGTTTCAGTGTGTGGGGAAGAGGTTTCAGTGTGTGGTGATGGGTTTCAGTGTGTGTGGAAGATGTTTCAGTGTGTGGCGAAAAGGTTTCAGTGTGTGGAGAAGGGTTTCAGTGTGTGGGGAAGTGTTTCAGTATGTGGGGAAGGGGTTTCAATGTGTATGTAAGGGGGTTCAGCGTGTGGCGAAGGTGTTTCAGTGTGTGGGGAAGAGGTTTCAGTGTGTGTGGAAGGGGTTTCAGTGCGTGGGGAAGGGGTTTCAGTTTGTGGGGAAGAGGTTTCAGTGTGTTGGTAAGGGTTTCAGTCGGTGGGGATGGGTTTCAGTGTGTGGGGAGGGTGTTTCAGTGTGTGGGGAAGAGGTTTCAGTGTGTGGGGATGGGTTTCAGTGGGTGGGGAAGGGATTTCAGTCTGTCGGGAAGGGGTTTCAGTGTGTGGGGAAGGCGTTTCAGAGTGTGGGGAAGTGGATATAGAGTGTGGGGAAGGGGTTTCAGTCTGAGGATAATTGGTTTCAGTGTGTGGGGAAGAGATTTCAGTGTGTGCAGAAGGGGTTTAAGTGTTTGTGGAAGAGGTTTAAGTGCGTGTGGAAGGTGTTTCAGTGTGTGTGGCAGGGGTTTCAGTGTGTGCGGAAGGGCTTTCAGTGTGTGGGGAAGAGGTTTCTGTGTGTGGGGAAGAGGTTTCAGTGTGTGGAGAAGGGTTTCAGTGTGTCGGGAAGTGTTTCAGTATGTGGGGAAGGGGTGTCAGTGTGTGTGTAAGGTGTTTCAGTGTGTGTGTAAGGGGTTTCAGTGTTTGGGGAATAGGATTCAGTGTGTGTGGGAGGGGTTTTAGTGTGTGTAGAAGGGGTTTCAGTGTGTGTGGACGGGGTTTCAGTGTGTGTGGAAGGGGTTTTAGCATGTAGGGAAGGGGTTTCAGCGTGTGGGGAAGGGTTTCAGTGTGTGGGGAAGAGGTTTCAGGGTGTGGGGAAGAGGTTTCAGTGTGCGGGGAAGAGGTTTCAGTGTGTGAGGAAGGGGTTTCAGTGTGTGGGGAAGACATTTCAGTCTGTGGGGATGGGTTTCAGTGTGTGGGGAATGGCTTTCAGTGAGTGTGGAAGGGGCTTCAGCGTGTGGGGAAGGGGTTTCAGCGTGTAGGGAAGAGGTTTCAGTTGGTGGGGAAGAGGTTTCAGTGTGTGGGGATGGGTTTCAGTGGGTGGGGAAGGGATTTCAGTCTGTCGGGAAGGGGTTTCAGTGTGTGGGGAATGGCTTTCAGTGAGTGTGGAAGGGGCTTCAGCGTGTGGGGAAGGGGTTTCAGCGTGTAGGGAAGAGGTTTCAGTTGGTGGGGAAGAGGTTTCAGTGTGTGGGGAAGGGGTTTCAGTGTGTGGGGAAATGGATTTAGAGTGTGGGGAAGGGGTTTCAGTCTGAGGATAATTGGTTTCAGTGTGTGGGGAAGAGATTTCAGTGTGTGCAGAAGGGGTTTAAGTGTTTGTGGAAGAGGTTTAAGTGTGTGTGGAAGGGGTTTCAGTGTGTGTGGAAGGGGTTTCAGTGTGTGCGGAAGGGCTTTCAGTGTGTGGGGAAGAGGTTGCTGTGTGTGGGGAAGAGGTTTCAGTGTGTGGAGAAGGGTTTCAGTGGGTGGGGAAGTGTTTCAGTATGTGGGGAAGGGGTGTCAGTGTGTGTGTAAGGTGTTTTTGCGTGTGTGGAAGGGGTTTCAGTGTTTGGGGAGTAGATTTCAGTGTATGTGGATGTGGTTTCAGTGTGTGTGGAAGGGGTTTCAGTGTGTGTGGACGGGGTTTCAGTGTGTGTGGAAGGGGTTTTAGCATGTTGGGAAGGGGTTTCAGCGTGTGGGGAAGGGGTTTCAGCGTGTGGGGAAGGGTTTCAGTTTGTGGGGAAGAGGTTTCAGGGTGTGGGGAAGAGGTTTCAGTGTGCGGGGAAGAGGTTTCAGTGTGTGGGGAAGGGGTTTCAGTGTGTGGGGAAGAGATTTCAGTCTGTGGGGATGGGTTTCAGTGTGTGGGGAATGGCTTTCAGTGAGTGTGGAAGAGGTTTCAGTTTGTGTGGAATGGGTTTCAGTGTGTGGGGAAGACGTTTCAGTGCGTGGGGAAGGAGTTTCAGTTTGTGGGGAAGAGGTTTCAGGGTGTGGGGAAGAGGTTTCAGTGTGCGGGGAAGAGGTTTCATTGTGTGGGGAAGGGGTTTCAGTGTGTGGGGAAGAGATTTCAGTCTTTGGGGTTAGGTTTCAGTGTGTGGGGAATGGCTTTCAGTGAGTGTGGAAGGGGCTTCAGCGTGTGGGGAAGGGGTTTCAGCGTGTAGGGAAGAGGTTTCAGTTTGTGGGGAAGAGGTTTCAGTGTGTGGGATGGGTTTCATTGTGTGGAGAATAGTTTCAGTGTGTGGGGATGGGTTTCAGTGTGTGGGGATGGGTTTCAGTGTGTGGGGATGGGTTTCAGTGTGTGCGGAAGGGGTTTCAGTGCATGTGGAAGAGGTTTCAGTGTTGTTGAAGGGGTTTCTGCGTGTGGGGAAAGGGTTTCAGCGTGTGGCGAAGGGATTCAGTGTGCGGGGAAGGGTTTTCAGTGTGCGGGGAAGTGGTTTCAGTGTGTGTGGAAGGGGTTTCAGTGTGTGGGGATGTAGTTTCTGTGTGTGGGGAAGAGGTTTCAGTGTGAAGGCGAAGAGGTTTCTGTGTGTAGGTAAGGGTTTCAGTCTGTGTGGAAGAGCTTACCGTGTGTGGGGTAGAGGTTTCAGTGTGTGGGGATCGGTTTCAGTGTGTGGGGAAGGGGTTGCAGTGCGTGGGGAAGGGGTTTCAGTGTGTGGGGAAGAGATTTCAGTGTGTGGGGATGCGTTTCAGTGTGTGGTTAAGGGGTCTCAGTCTGTGGTGAAGGGGTTGCAATGTGTGGGGAAGGTTTTCAGAGTGTGGGGAAGAGGTTTCAGTGTGTGGGGTACAGGTTTCAGTGTGTAGGGAAAGGTTTCAGTGTGTGGGAAATGGGTTTCAGTGTGTGCGGAAGAGGTTTCCATGTGTGGGGAAGGGATTTCAGTTTGTGCGGAAGAGGTTTCAGTTTGTGTGGAATGGGTTTCAGTGTGTGGGGAAGACGTTTCAGTGCGTGGGGAAGGAGTTTCAGTTTGTGGGGAAGAGGTTTCAGTGTGTGGGGAAGAGGTTTCAGTGTGTGTGGAAGAGGTTTCAGTCTGTGGGGAAGAGGTTTCAGTGCGTGGGGAAGAGGTTTCAGAGTGTGGGGAAGCGGTTGCAGTCTGTGGGGAAGTGGTTTCAGTGCGTGGGGAAGAGGTTTCAGGTTGTTGGGATGGTTTTCAGTGTGTGGGAATGGCTTTCAGTGAGTGTGGAACGGGTTTCAGGGTGTGGGGAAGGGGTTTCAGCGTGTGGGAAAGAGGTTTCAGTATGTGGGGAAGAGGTTTCAGTCTGTGGGATGGGTTTCATTGTGTGGGGAATAGCTTCAGTGTGTGGGGATGGGTTTCAGTTTTGGGGATGGGTTTCAGTGTGTGGGGATGTGTTTCAGTGTGAGCGGAAGGGGTTTCAGTGCATGTGGAAGAGGTTTCAGTGTTGTTGAAGGGGTTTCAGCGTTTGGGGAAGGGGTTTCAGCGTGTGGGGAAGGGATTCAGAGTGCGGGGAAGGGTTTTCAGTGTGCGGGGAAGGGTTTTCTGTGTGCTTGGAAGGGGTTTCAGTGTGTGTGGAAGGGGTTTCAGTGTGTGGGGATGGAGTTTCAGTGTGTGGGGAAGGGGTGTCAGTGTGTGGGCATGGGTTTCAGTGTGAGGTTAAGGGTTTTCAGTCTGTGGGGAAGGGGTTTCAGTGTGTGGGGAAGAGGTTTCAGTGTGTGGGGAAGGGATTTCAGTGTGTGGGGAATAGGTTTCAGTGTGCGGTGAAGGGGTTTCAGTGTGTGGGGAAGAGGTTTCAGTGTGTCGGGAAGATGTTTCAGTGTGTGGGAAGAGGTTTCATGTGTGGGGAAGGGTTTCAGTGTGTGGGGATGGGTTTCAGTGTGTGGGGAAGGGGTTTCAGTGTGTGGGGATGGGTTTCAGTGAGTGGGGAAGGGGTTTCAGTGTGTTGGGAAAGGGTTTCAGTGTGTGGGGATGGGTTTCAGTGAGTGGGGAAGGGGATTCAGTGTTTGGGGAAGAGGTTTTAGTGTGCAGGAAAGGGGTTTCAGTGTGTGCGGAAGGGGTTTCAGTGTGTGGGGAAGAGGTTTCAGTGTGTGGGGAAGGGTTTCAGTCTGTGGCGAAGAGGTTTCAGTGTGTGGGAAGTGGTTTCAGTGTGTGGCGAAGGATTTCAGTGTGTGTGGATGGGTTTCAGTGTGTGGGGATGGGTTTCAGTGTCTGGGGAAGGGGTTTCAGTGTGTGGGCAAGAGTTTTCAGAGTGTGGGGATGGGTTTCAGTGAGTGGGGAAGGGGTTTCAGAGTGTGGGGATGGGTTTCAATGACTGGGGAAGGGGTTACAGTCTGTGCGGAAGAGGTTTCAGTGTGTGGGGAAGAGGTTTCAGTCTGTGGGGAAGGAGTTTCAGTGTGTGCGGAAGGGCTTTCAGTGTGTGGGGAAGAGGTTGCTGTGTGTGGGGAAGAGGTTTCAGTGTGTGGAGAAGGGTTTCAGTGGGTGGGGAAGTGTTTCAGTATGTGGGGAAGGGGTGTCAGTGTGTGTGTAAGGTGTTTTTGCGTGTGTGGAAGGGGTTTCAGTGTTTGGGGAGTAGATTTCAGTGTATGTGGATGTGGTTTCAGTGTGTGTGGAAGGGGTTTCAGTGTGTGTGGACGGGGTTTCAGTGTGTGTGGAAGGGGTTTTAGCATGTTGGGAAGGGGTTTCAGCGTGTGGGGAAGGGGTTTCAGCGTGTGGGGAAGGGTTTCAGTTTGTGGGGAAGAGGTTTCAGGGTGTGGGGAAGAGGTTTCAGTGTGCGGGGAAGAGGTTTCAGTGTGTGGGGAAGGGGTTTCAGTGTGTGGGGAAGAGATTTCAGTCTGTGGGGATGGGTTTCAGTGTGTGGGGAATGGCTTTCAGTGAGTGTGGAAGAGGTTTCAGTTTGTGTGGAATGGGTTTCAGTGTGTGGGGAAGACGTTTCAGTGCGTGGGGAAGGAGTTTCAGTTTGTGGGGAAGAGGTTTCAGTCTGTGGGGAAGGAGTTTCAGTGTGTGCGGAAGGGCTTTCAGTGTGTGGGGAAGAGGTTGCTGTGTGTGGGGAAGAGGTTTCAGTGTGTGGAGAAGGGTTTCAGTGGGTGGGGAAGTGTTTCAGTATGTGGGGAAGGGGTGTCAGTGTGTGTGTAAGGTGTTTTTGCGTGTGTGGAAGGGGTTTCAGTGTTTGGGGAGTAGATTTCAGTGTATGTGGATGTGGTTTCAGTGTGTGTGGAAGGGGTTTCAGTGTGTGTGGACGGGGTTTCAGTGTGTGTGGAAGGGGTTTTAGCATGTTGGGAAGGGGTTTCAGCGTGTGGGGAAGGGGTTTCAGCGTGTGGGGAAGGGTTTCAGTTTGTGGGGAAGAGGTTTCAGGGTGTGGGGAAGAGGTTTCAGTGTGCGGGGAAGAGGTTTCAGTGTGTGGGGAAGGGGTTTCAGTGTGTGGGGAAGAGATTTCAGTCTGTGGGGATGGGTTTCAGTGTGTGGGGAATGGCTTTCAGTGAGTGTGGAAGAGGTTTCAGTTTGTGTGGAATGGGTTTCAGTGTGTGGGGAAGACGTTTCAGTGCGTGGGGAAGGAGTTTCAGTTTGTGGGGAAGAGGTTTCAGTCTGTGGGGAAGGAGTTTCAGTGTGTGCGGAAGGGCTTTCAGTGTGTGGGGAAGAGGTTGCTGTGTGTGGGGAAGAGGTTTCAGTGTGTGGAGAAGGGTTTCAGTGGGTGGGGAAGTGTTTCAGTATGTGGGGAAGGGGTGTCAGTGTGTGTGTAAGGTGTTTTTGCGTGTGTGGAAGGGGTTTCAGTGTTTGGGGAGTAGATTTCAGTCTGTGGGGATGAGTTTCATTGTGTGGGGAATGGTTGCAGTGTGACGGGATGGGTTTCAGTGTGTGGGGATGTGCTTGAGTGTGTGCGGAATGGGTTTCAGTGCATGTGGAAGAGGTTTCAGTGTGTGTGGAAGGAGTTTCAGCGTGTGGGTAAGGGGTTTCAGTGTGCGGGGAAGGGGTAACAGTGTGTGTGGAAGGGGTTTCAGTGCGTGGGGAAGGGGTTTTATTGTGTGTGGAAGAGGTTTCAGTGTGTGTGGAAGAGGTTTCAGTGTGTGGGGATGGGTTTCAGTGCGTGTGGAAGAAGTTTAAGCGTGTGGGGAAGAGGTTTCAGTGTGTGGGGAAGAGGTTTCAGTGTGTGTAGAAGCGGTTTAAGTGCGTTGGGAAGGAGTTTCAGTGTGTGGGGAAGAGGTTTCAGTGTGTGGGGAAGAGGTTACAGTATGTGCGGAAGAGGTATTAGTGCGTGGGGAAGGGGTTTCAGTGTGTGGGGTAGAGGTTTCAGTGTGTGGGGAAGGGTTTCAGTCTGTGGGGAAGAGCTTTCAGTGTGTGGGGAAGACGTTCCAGTGTGTGGGGATGGGTTTCAGAGTGTGGGGCTGGGTTTCAGTGATTGCGGAAGGGGTTTCAGTGTGTGGGGAAGAGGTTTCAGTGTGTGTGGAAGAGGTTTCAGTGTGTGGGGATGGGTTTCAGTGTGTGGGTAAGGGGTTTCAGTGTGTGGGGAGGTGGTTTCAGTGCGTGGGGAAGAAAATTCAGTATGTGGGGATGGGTTTCAGTGTGTAGTTAAGGAGTTTCAGTCTGTGGGGAAGGGGTTTCAGTGTGTGGTGAAGAGATTTCAGTGTGTGGGGAATGGGTTTCAGTGTGTGGGGAAGTGGTTTCAGTGTGTGGGGAAGAGGTTTCAGTGTGTGGGGAAGAGGTTGCAGAGTGTGGGGAAGGGGTTTCAGTCTGTGGAGAAGTGGTTTCAGTGTGTGGGGAAGGGGTTTCAGTGTGTGGATAAGGGGTTTCAGTGTGTGAGGAAGAGGTGTCAGTGTGTGGGGATGCGTTTAATTGTGTGGGGAAGGGTTTCAGTGTGAGGGGATGGGTTTCAATCTTTGGTGATGGCTTTCAGTGTGTGCGGAAGGGGTTTCAGTGCATGTGTAAGAATTTTCAGTGTGTGTGGCAGGAGTTTCAGCGTGTGGGTAAGGGGTTTCAGCGTGTGTGGAAGAGGTTTCAGTGTGTGGAGATGGGTTTCAGTGCGTGTGGAAGAAGTTTAAGCGTGTGGGGAAGAGGTTTCAGTGTGTGGGGAAGAGGTTTCAGTGTGTGTAGAAGAGGTTTCAGTGCGTTGGGAAGGAGTTTCAGTGTGTGGGGAAGAGGTTTCAGTGTGTGGGGAAGAGGTTACAGTATGTGCGGAAGAGGTATTAGTGCGTGGGGAAGGGGTTTAAGTGTGTGGGGAAGAGGTTTCAGTGTGTGGGGAAGCGTTTCAGTCTGTGGGGAAGAGCTTTCAGTGTGTGGGGAAGAGGTTCCAGTGAGTGGGGATGGGTTTCAGAGTGTGGGGCTGGGTTTCAGTGATTGCGGAAGGGGTTTCAGTGTGTGGGGAAGAGGTTTCAGTGTGTGTGGAAGAGGTTTCAGTGTGTGGGGTTGGGTTTCAGTGTGTGGGGAAGGGGTTTCAGTGTGTGGGGAAGTGGTTTCAGTACGTGGGGAAGAAAATTCAGTATGTGGGGATGGGTTTCAGTGTGTGGTTAAGGAGTTTCAGTCTGTGGGGAAGGGGTTTCAGTGTGTGGTGAAGAGGTTTCAGTGTGTGGGGAATGGGCTTCAGTGTGTGGGGAAGTGGTTTCAGTGTGTGGGGAAGAGGTTTCAGTGTGTGGGGAAGAGCTTGCAGAGTGTGGGGAAGGGGTTTCAGTCTGTGGGGAAGTGGTTTCTGTGTGTGGGGAAGGGTTTTCAGTGTGTGGATAAGGGGTTTCAGTGTGTGGGGAAGAGGTTTCAGTGTGTGGGGATGCGTTTAATTGTGTGGGGAAGGGTTTCAGTGTGAGGGGATGGGTTTCAATCTTTGGTGATGGGTTTCAGTGTGTGCGTAAGGGGTTTCAGTGCATGTGGAAGAGGTTTCAGTGTGTGTGGTAGGAGTTTCAGCGTGTGGGTAAGGGGTTTCAGCGTGTGGGGAAGGGTTTGAGTGTGCGGGGAAGGGGTTTCCGTGTGTGTGGAAGATGTTTCAGTGTATGTGGAAGGGGTTTCAGTGTGTGGGGATGTGTTTCAGTGCGTGTGGCAGAAGTTTCAGCTTGTGGGGAAGTGGTTTCAGTGTGTGGGAAGAGGTTTCAGTGTGTGTGGAAGAGGTTTCAGTGCGTGGGGAAGGAGTTTCAGTGTGTGGGGAAGAGGTTTCAGTGTGTGGGGAAGGAGTTTCAGTGTATGGGGAAGAGCTTTCAGTGTGTGGGGAAGAGGTTTCAGTGTGTGGGGATGGGTTTCAGTGTGTGGGGATGGGTTTCAGTGAGTGGGGAAGGGGATTCAGTGTTTGGGGAAGAGGTTTTAGTGTGCGGGGAAGGGGTTTCAGTGTGTGCGGAAGAGGTTTCAGTGTGTGGGGAAGAGCTTTCAGTGTGTGGGGAAGGGTTTCAGTCTGTGGCGAAGAGGTTTCAGTGTGTGGGAAGTGGTTTCAGTGTGTGTAGAAGAGGTTTCAGTGCGTTGGGAAGGAGTTTCAGTGTGTGGGGAAGAGGTTTCAGTGTGTGGGGAAGAGGTTACAGTATGTGCGGAAGAGGTATTAGTGCGTGGGGAAGGGGTTTCAGTGTGTGGGGAAGAGGTTTCAGTGTGTGGAGAAGGGTTTCAGTCTGTGGGGAAGAGCTTTCAGTGTGTGGGGAAGAGGTTCCAGTGAGTGGGGATGGGTTTCAGAGTGTGGGGCTGGGTTTCAGTGATTGCGGAAGGGGTTTCAGTGTGTGGGGAAGAGGTTTCAGTGTGTGTGGAAGAGGTTTCAGTGTGTGGGGTTGGGTTTCAGTGTGTGGGAAAGGGGTTTCAGTGTGTGGGGAAGTGGTTTCAGTGCGTGGGGAAGAAAATTCAGTATGTGGGGATGGGTTTCAGTGAGTGGTTAAGGAGTTTCAGTCTGTGGGGAAGGGGTTTCAGTGTGTGGTGAAGAGGTTTCAGTGTGTGGGGAATGGGCTTCAGTGTGTGGGGAAGTGGTTTCAGTGTGTGGGGAAGAGGTTTCAGTGTGTGGGGAAGAGGTTGCAGAGTGTGGGGAAGGGGTTTCAGTCTGTGGGGAAGTGGTTTCAGTGTGTGGGGAAGGGTTTTCAGTGTGTGGATAAGGGGTTTCAGTGTGTGGGGAAGAGGTTTCAGTGTGTGGGGATGCGTTTAATTGTGTGGGGAAGGGTTTCAGTGTGAGGGGATGGGTTTCAATCTTTGGTGATGGGTTTCAGTGTGTGCGTAAGGGGTTTCAGTGCATGTGGAAGAGGTTTCAGTGTGTGTGGTAGGAGTTTCAGCGTGTGGGTAAGGGGTTTCAGCGTGTGGGGAAGGGTTTGAGTGTGCGGGGAAGGGGTTTCCGTGTGTGTGGAAGATGTTTCAGTGTATGTGGAAGGGGTTTCAGTGTGTGGGGATGTGTTTCAGTGCGTGTGGCAGAAGTTTCAGCTTGTGGGGAAGTGGTTTCAGTGTGTGGGAAGAGGATTCAGTGTGTGTGGAAGAGGTTTCAGTGCGTGGGGAAGGAGTTTCAGTGTGTGGGGAAGAGGTTTCAGTGTGTGGGGAAGGAGTTTCAGTGTGTGGGGAAGAGCTTTCAGTGTGTGGGGAAGAGGTTTCAGTGTGTGGGGATGGGTTTCAGTGTGTGGGGATGGGTTTCAGTGAGTGGGGAAGGGGATTCAGTGTTTGGGGAAGAGGTTTTAGTGTGCGGGGAAGGGGTTTCAGTGTGTGCGGAAGAGGTTTCAGTGTGTGGGGAAGAGGTTTCAGTGTGTGGGGAAGGGTTTCAGTCTGTGGCGAAGAGGTTTCAGTGTGTGGGAAGTGGTTTCAGTGTGTGGCGAAGGATTTCAGTGTGTGTGGATGGGTTTCAGTGTGTGGGGATGGGTTTCAGTGTCTGGGGAAGGGGTTTCAGTGTGTGGGCAAGAGTTTTCAGAGTGTGGGGATGGGTTTCAGTGAGTGGGGAAGGGGTTTCAGAGTGTGGGGATGGGTTTCAATGACTGGGGAAGGGGTTACAGTCTGTGCGGAAGAGGTTTCAGTGTGTGGGGAAGAGGTTTCAGTCTGTGGGGAAGGGGTTTCAGTGTGTGGATAAGGGGTTTCAGTGTGTGGGGAAGAGGTTTCAGTATGTGGGGATGAGTTTCATTGTGTGGGGAATGGTTGCAGTGTGACGGGATGGGTTTCAGTGTGTGGGGATGTGTTTGAGTGTGTGCGGAATGGGTTTCAGTGCATGTGGAAGAGGTTTCAGTGTGTGTGGAAGGAGTTTCAGCGTGTGGGTAAGGGGTTTCAGTGTGCGGGGAAGGGGTTACAGTGTGTGCGGAAGGGGTTTCAGTACGTGGGGAAGGGGTTTTATTGTGTGTGGAAGAGGTTTCAGTGTGTGTGGAAGAGGTTTCAGTGTGTGGGGATGGATTTCAGTGCGTGTGGAAGAAGTTTAAGCGTGTGGGGAAGAGGTTTCAGTGTGTGGGGAAGAGGTTTCAGTGTGTGTAGAAGAGGTTTCAGTGCGTTGGGAAGGAGTTTCAGTGTGTGGGGAAGAGGTTTCAGTGTGTGGGGAAGAGGTTACAGTATGTGCGGAAGAGGTATTAGTGCGTGGGGAAGGGGTTTCAGTGTGTGGGGAAGAGGTTTCAGTGTGTGGGGAAGGGTTTCAGTCTGTGGGGAAGAGCTTTCAGTGTGTGGGGAAGAGGTTCCAGTGTGTGGGGATGGGTTTCAGAGTGTGGGGCTGGGTTTCAGTGATTGCCGAGGGGGTTTCAGTGTGTGGGGAAGAGGTTTCAGTGTGTGTGGAAGAGGTTTCAGTGTGTGGGGATGGGTTTCAGTGTGTGGGGAAGGGGTTTCAGTGTGTGGGGAGGTGGTTTCAGTGCGTGGGGAAGAAAATTCAGTATGTGGGGATGGGTTTCAGTGTGTAGTTAAGGAGTTTCAGTCTGTGGGGAAGGGGTTTCAGTGTGTGGTGAAGAGATTTCAGTGTGTGGGGAATGGGTTTCAGTGTGTGGGGAAGTGGTTTCAGTGTGTGGGGAAGAGGTTTCAGTGTGTGGGGAAGAGGTTGCAGAGTGTGGGGAAGGGGTTTCAGTCTGTGGGGAAGTGGTTTCAGTGTGTGGGGAAGGGGTTTCAGTGTGTGGATAAGGGGTTTCAGTGTGTGGGGAAGAGGTGTCAGTGTGTGGGGATGCGTTTAATTGTGTGGGGAAGGGTTTCAGTGTGAGGGGATGGGTTTCAATCTTTGGTGATGGGTTTCAGTGTGTGCGGAAGGGGTTTCAGTGCATGTGTAAGAGGTTTCAGTGTGTGTGGCAGGAGTTTCAGCGTGTGGGTAAGGGGTTTCAGCGTGTGTGGAAGAGGTTTCAGTGTGTGGAGATGGGTTTCAGTGCGTGTGGAAGAAGTTTAAGCGTGTGGGGAAGAGGTTTCAGTGTGTGGGGAAGAGGTTTCAGTGTGTGTAGAAGCGGTTTCAGTGCGTTGGGAAGGAGTTTCAGTGTGTGGGGAAGAGGTTTCAGTGTGTGGGGAAGAGGTTACAGTATGTGCGGAAGAGGTATTAGTGCGTGGGGAAGGGGTTTCAGTGTGTGGGGAAGAGGTTTCAGTGTGTGGGGAAGGGTTTCAGTCTGTGGGGAAGAGCTTTCAGTGTGTGGGGAAGAGGTTCCAGTGAGTGGGGATGGGTTTCAGAGTGTGGGGCTGGGTTTCAGTGATTGCGAAAGGGGTTTCAGTGTGTGGGGAAGAGGTTTCAGTGTGTGTGGAAGAGGTTTCAGTGTGTGGGGTTGGGTTTCAGTGTGTGGGGAAGGGGTTTCAGTGTGTGGGGAAGTGGTTTCAGTGCGTGGGGAAGAAAATTCAGTCTGTGGGGATGGGTTTCAGTGTGTGGTTAAGGGGTTTCAGTCTGTGGGGAAGGGGTTTCAGTGTGTGGTGAAGAGGTTTCAGTGTGTGGGGAATGGGCTTCAGTGTGTGGGGAAGTGGTTTCAGTGTGTGGGGAAGAGGATTCAGTGTGTAGGGAAGAGGTTGCAGAGTGTGGGAAAGGGGTTTCAGTCTGTGGGGAAGTGGTTTCAGTGTGTGGGGAAGGGTTTTCAGTTTGTGGATAAGGGGTTTCAGTGTGTGGGGAAGAGGTTTCAGTGTGTGGGGATGCGTTTAATTGTGTGGGGAAGGGTTTCATTGTGAGGGGATGGGTTTCAATCTTTGGTGATGGGTTTCAGTGTGTGCGGAAGGGGTTTCAGTGCATGTGGAAGAGGTTTCAGTGTGTGTGGTAGGAGTTTCAGCGTGTGGCTAAGGGGTTTCAGCGTGTGGGGAAGGGTTTGAGTGTGCGGGGAAGGGGTTTCCGTGAGTGTGGAAGATGTTTCAGTGTATGTGGAAGGGGTTTCAGTGTGTGGGGATGTGTTTCAGTGCGTGTGGCAGAAGTTTCAGCTTGTGGGGAAGTGGCTTCAGTGTGTGGGAAGTGGTTTCAGTGTGTGTGGAAGAGGTTTCAGTGCGTGGGGAAGGAGTTTCAGTGTGTGGGGAAGAGGTTTCAGTGTGTGGGGAAGGAGTTTCAGTGTGTGGGGAAGAGCTTTCAGTGTGTGGGGAAGAGGTTTCAGTGTGTGGGGATGGGTTTCAGTGTGTGGGGATGGGTTTCAGTGTGTGGGGAAGGGGTTTCACTGTGTGGGGAAGAGGTTTCAGTGTGTGGCGATGGGTTTCAGTGTTTGGGGAACGGGTTTCAGTGTGTGGGAAAGGGGTTTCAGTGTGTGCGGAAGGGGTTTCAGTGTGTGGGGAAGAGGTTTCAGAGTGTGGGGAAGGGGTTTCAGTGTGTGGGGATGGGTTTCAGTGTGAGGTAAAGGGGTTTCAGTCTGTGGGGAAGGGGTTTCAGTGTGTGGGGAAGAGGTTTTTGTGTGTGGGGATAGGTTTCAGTGTGTGGGGAAGGGGTTTCAGTGAGAGGGGAAGGGGTTTCAGCGTGTGGGCATGAGGTTTCAGTGTGTGGGGATGGGTTTCAGTGAGTGGGGAATGGGTTACAGTCTGTGGGGATGAGGGTTCAGAGTGTGGGGAAGAGTTTTCAGACTTTGGGGAAGGGGTTTCAGTGTGTGGATAAGGGGTTTCAGTGTGTGGGGAAGAGATTTCAGTGTGTGGGGAACAGTTTTCAGTGTGTGGGAAGTGGTTTCAGTCTGTGAGGAATGGGTTTCAGTGTTTGGGGAAGAGGTTTGAGTGTGTGGGGAAGGGGTTTCAGTGTGTGGGGAAGTGGTTTCAGTGTGTGGGGAAGAGGTTGCAGTGTGTGGGGAAGAGGGTTCAGTGTGTGGGGATGGGTTTCAGTGTCTGGGGAAGGGGTTTCAGTCTGTGGGGAAGAGATTTCAGTGTGTGGGGATGGCTTTCTGTTTGTTGGGAAGGTGTTTCAGTGTGTGGGGAAGAGGTTTCATTGTGTGGGGAAGGGTTTCAGTCTGTAGGGAAAGGTTTCAGTGTGTGTGGAAGAGGTTTCAGTGTGTGGGATGGGTTTCAGTGTGTGGGGAAGGGGTTTCACTGTGTGGGGAAGAGGTTTCTGTGTGTGGGGATGGGTTTCAGTGTTTGGGGAAAGGGTTTCAGTGTGTGGGAAAGGGGTTTCAGTGTGTGTGGAAGGGGTTTCAGTGTGTGGGGAAGAGGTTTCAGAGTGTGGGGAAGGGGTTTCAGTGTGTGGGGATGGGTTTCAGTCTGTAGGGAAAGGTTTCAGTGTGTGTGGAAGAGGTTTCAGTGTGTGGGATGGGTTTCAGTGTCTGGGGAAGGGGTTTCAGCGTGCGGGGAAGGGGTAACAGTGTGTGTGGAAGGGGTCTCAGTGCGTGGGGATGGGGTTTCCGTGTGTGGAAGATGTTTCAGTGTATGTGGAAGGGGTTTCAGTGTGTGGGGATGGGTTTCAGTGCGTGTGGAAGAAGTTTCATCGTGTGGGGAAGAGGTTTCAGTGTGTGGGAAGAGGTTTCAGTGTGTGTGGAAGAGGCTTCAGTGCGTCGGGAAGGAGTTTCCGTGTGTGGGGAAGAGGTTTCAGTGTGTGGGGAAGGGTTTCAGTCTGTTGGGAAGAGCTTTCAGTTTGTGGGGAAGAGGTTTCAGTGTGTGGGGATGGGTTTCAGTGTGTGGGGATGGGTTTCAGTGTGTGGGGAAGGGGTTTCACTGTGAGGGGAAGAGGTTTCAGTGTGTGGGGATGGGTTTCAGTGTTTGGGGAACGGTTTTCAGTGTGTGGGAAAGGGGTTTCAGTGTGTGCAGAAGGGGTTTCAGTGTGTGGGGAAGAGGTTTCAGTGTGTGGGGAAGGGGTTTCAGTGTGTGGGGATGTGTTTCAGTGTGAGGTAAAGGGGTTTCAGTCTGTGGGGAAGGGGTTTCAGTGTGTGGGGAAGGGGTTTCAGTGTGTGGGCATGAGGTTTCAGTGTGTGGGGATGGGTTTCAGTGAATGGGGAATGGGTGACAGTCTGTGGGGAGGAGGTTTCAGAGTGTGGGGAAGAGTTTTCAGTCTGTGGGGAAGGGGTTACAGTGTGTGGGGAAGTGTTTCAGTGTGTGGGGATGGGTTTCAGTGTGTGGGGATGGGGTTTCAGGGTGTGGGGATGGGTTTCAGTGTGTGGGGAAGAGGTTTCTGTGTGTGGGGATGGGTTTCAGTGTTTGGGGAAAGGGTTTCACTGTGTGGGGAAGAGGTTTCTGTGTGTGGGGATGGGTTTCAGTGTTTGGGGAAAGGGTTTCAGTGTGTGGGAAAGGGGTTTCAGTGTGTGCGGAAGAGGTTTCGGTCTGTGGGGATGGGTTTCAGTGTGAGGTAAAGGGGTTTCAGTCTGTGGGGAAGGGGTTTCAGTGTGTGCGGAAGAGGTTTCGGTCTGTGGGGATGGGTTTCAGTGTGTGGGGAAGGGGTTTCAGTGTGTGGGCATGAGGTTTCAGTGTGTGGGGATGGGTTTCAGTGAATGGGGAATGGGTGACAGTCTGTGGGGAGGAGGTTTCAGAGTGTGGGGAAGAGTTTTCAGTCTGTGGGGAAGGGGTTACAGTGTGTGGGGAAGTGTTTCAGTGTGTGGGGATGGGTTTCAGTGTGTGGGGATGGGGTTTCAGGGTGTGGGGATGGGTTTCAGTGTGTGGGGAAGGGGTTTCAGTGTGTGGGGAAGTGGTTTAAGAGTGTGGGGAAGATGTTTTAAGTGGGTGGGGAAGGGGTTTCAGAGTGTGGGGAAGTGGTTTCAGTGTGTGGGGAAGAGGTTTCAATGTGTGTTGAAGAGGTTTCAGAGTGTGGGGAAGGGGTTTCTGTCGGTGGCGATGTGGTTTCAGTGTGTGGGGAAGATGTTTCAGTGTGTGGGGAAGGGGTTTCAGTGTCTGGTGAAGGGGAATCAGTGTGTGGGGAAGAGGTTTCAGTGCGCGGTGAAGGGGTTTCAGTGTGTGGGAAAGTGGTTTCAGTGTGTGGGGAAGAGGTTTCAATGTGTCTGGAAGATGTTTCAGTGCGTGGGGAAGGGGTTTCAGTGTGTGCGGAAGGGGTTTCAGTGTGTGTGGAAGGGTTTTCAGTGTGTGTGGAAGGGGTTTCACTGTGGGGATGTGTTTCAGTGTGTGTGAAAGATGTTTCAGTGTGTGAGAAAGAGGTTTCAGTGTGTGGAGAAGGGTTTCAGTGTGTGGGGATGGGTTTCAGTGTGTGGGGAAGTGTTTACAGTGAGTGTGGAAGGGGTTTCAGTGTGTGGGGAAGGTGTTTCAGTGTGTGTGCAAGAGGTTTCAGTGTGTGTGGAAGGGGTTTCAATGTGTGGGGATGGATTTCAGTGGGTGTGGAAGACGTTTCAGCGTGTGCGGAAGATGTTTCATTGCGTGGGGAAGATGTTTCAGTGTGTGTGGAAGAGGTTTCAGTGTGTGGGTAAGAGATTTCAGTTTGTGTGGATGAGGTTTCAGTGTTTGGGGAAGGGGTTTCAGTGTGAGGGAAAGGGGTAACAGTGTGTGTGGAAGGGGTTTCAGTGCGTGGGGATGGGTTTCAGTGCGTGTGGAAGAAGTTTCGGCGTGTGGGAAAGAGGTTTCAGTGTGTGGGGAAGAGGTTTCAGTGTGTGTGGAAGAGGTTTCAGTGCGTGGGAAAGGAGTTTCAGTATGTGCGGAAGAGGTTTCAGTCTGTGGGGAACAGGTTTCAGTTTTTGGGGAAGGGGTTTCAGTGCGTGGGGAAGGGGTTTCAGTGTGTGGGGATGGGTTTCAGTGTGTGTGGAAGGGGTTTCAGCGTATGGGGAAGGGGTTTCAGCGTGTGGGGAAGGGTTTCAGTGTGCGGGGAAGGAGTTACAGTGTGTGGGGAAGGGTTTCAGTGTGTGGGGATGGGTTTCAGTGTGTGGGGAAGGGGTTTCAGTGTGTGGGGATGGGTTTCAGTGTGTGGGGAAGGGGTTTCAGTGTGTGGGGAAGAGGTTTAAGAGTGTGGGGAAGAGGTTTAAGTGTGTGGGGAAGATGTATTAAGTGTGTGGGGAAGGGGTTTCAGAGTGTGGGGAATGGGTTTATCTGTGGGGATGTGGTTTCAGTGTGTGGGGAATAGGTTTCAGTGTTTGGGGAAGGGGTTTCAGTGTGTGGTGAAGGGGATTCAGTGTGTGGGGAAGAGGTTTCAGTGTGCGGGGAGGGGGTTTCAGTGTGTGTGGAAGAGGTTTCAGTGCGTGGGGAAGGAGATTCAGTGTGTGGGGAAGAGGTTTCAGTCTGTGGGGAACAGGTTTCAGTTTTTGGGGAAGAGGTTTCAGTATGTGTGGAAGAGGTTTCAGTGCGTGGGGAAGGGGTTTCAGTGCGTGGGCAAGGGGTTTCAGTTTGTGGGGATGGGTTTCAGTGTGTGTGGGAGGGGTTTCAGCGTGTGGGGAAGGGGTTTCAGCGTGTGGGGAACGGTTTCAGTGTGCGTGGAAGGGGTTTCAGTGCGCGGGGACTGGATTTCAGTGTGTGTGGAAGCGGTTTCAGTGTGTGGGGAAGGGGTTTCAGTCTGCGGGGAAGGGGTTACAGAGTGTGGGGAAGGGTTTCATTGCGCGGGGACGGGATTTCAGTGTGTGTGGAAGCGGTTTCAGTGTGTGGGGAAGGGGTTTCAGTCTGCGGGGAAGGGGTTACAGTGTGTCGGGAAGAGATTTCAGTGTGTGGAAGAGGTTTCAATGTGTGGGGAAGGGTTTCAGTGTGTGGGGATGGGTTTCAGTGTGTGTGGAAGAGGTTTCCGTGCGTGGGGAAGGGGTTTCAGTGTGTGGGCAAGGGGTTTCAGTTTGTGGGGATGGGTTTCAGTGTGTGTGGGAGGGGTTTCAGCGTGTGGGGAAGGGGTTTCAGCGTGTGGGGAAGGGTTTCAGTGTGCGTGGAAGGGGTTTCAGTGCGCGGGGACGGGATTTCAGTGTGTGTGGAAGCGGTTTCAGTGTGTGGGGAAGGGGTTTCAGTCTGCGGGGAAGGGGTTACAGTGTGTGGGGAAGGGTTTCAGTGCGCGGGGACGGGATTTCAGTGTGTGTGGAAGCGGTTTCAGTGTGTGGGGAAGGGGTTTCAGTCTGCGGGGAAGGGGTTACAGTGTGTCGGGAAGAGGTTTCAGTTTGTGGAAGAGGTTTCAATGTGTGGGGAAGGGTTTCAGTGTGTGGGGATGGGTTTCAGTGTGTGGGAAAGGGGTTTCAGTGTGTGGGGGTGGGTTTCAGTGTGTTTTGAAGGGGTTTCAGTGTGTGGGGAAGGGGTTTCAGTGTGTGGGAATGGGTTTCAGTGTGCGGGGAAGGGGTTTCAGTGTGTGGGGAAGAGGTTTCAGTGTGTGGGGAAGAGGTTTCAGTGTGTGGGGAAGGGTTTCAGTCTGTGGCGAAGAGGTTTCAGTGTGTGGGAAGTGGTTTCAGTGTGTGGGAAAGGATTTCAGTGTGTGGGGATGGGTTTCAGTGTGTGGGGATGGGTTTCAATGTGTGGGGAAGGGGTTTCAGTGTGTGGGCAAGATTTGTCAGTGTGTGGGAATGGGTTTCAGTTTGTGGGGAAGGGGTTTCAGTGTGTGGGCATGAGGTTTCAGAGTGTGGGGATGGGTTTCAATGTCTGGGGAAGGGGCTACAGTCAGTGCGGAAGAGGTTTCAGTGTGTGGGGAAGATGTTTCAGTCAGTGGGGAATGGGTTTCAGTGTGTGAATACGGGGTTTCAGTTTGTGGGGAAGAGGTTTCAGTATGTGCGGATGGGTTTCATTGTGTGGGGAATGGTTTCAGTGTGAGGGGATGGGTTTCAGTGTGTGGGGATGTGTTTCAGTGTGTGCGGAATGGGTTTCAGTGCATGTGGAAGAGGTTTCAGTATGTGTGGAAGGAGTTTCAGCGTGTGGGTAAGGGGTTTCAGTGTGCGGGGAAGGGGTTACAGTGTGTGTGGATGGGGTTTCAGTGCGTGTGGATGGGGTTTTATTGTGTGTGGAAGAGGTTTCAGTGTGTGTGGAAGAGGTTTCAGTGTGTGGGGATGGATTTCAGTGCGTGTGGAAGAAGTTTAAGCGTGTGGGGAAGAGGTTTCAGTGTGTGTAGAAGAGGTTTCAGTGCGTGGGGAAGGAGTTTCAGTGTGTGGGGAAGAGGTTTCAGTGTGTGGGGAAGAGGTTACAGTATGTGCGGAAGAGGTTTCAGTGCGTGGGGAAGGGGTTTCAGTGTGTGGCGAAGAGGTTTCAGTGTGTGGGGAAGGGTTTCCGTCTGTGGGGAAGGGTTTCAGTCTGTGGGGAAGAGCTTTCGGTGTGTGGGGAAGAGGTTCCAGTGTGTGGGGATGGGTTTCAGAGTGTGGGGATGGGTTTCAGTGATTGCGGAAGGTGTTTCAGTGTGTGGGGAAGAGGTTTCAGTGTGTGGGAATGGGTTTCAGTGTGTGGGGAAGGGGTTTCAGTGTGTGGGGAAGGGGTTTCAGTGCGTGGGGAAGAAAATTCAGTGTGTGGGGATGGGTTTCAGTGCGTGGTTAAGGGGTTTCAGTCTGTGGGGAAGGGGTTTCAGTGTGTGGGGAATGGGTTTCTGTGTGTGGGGAAGCGGTTTCAGTGTGTGGGGAAGAGGTTTCAGTGTGTGGGGAAGCGTTTCATTGTGTGGGAAATGGTTTCAGTGTGAGGTGATGGGTTTCAGTGTTTGGGGATGGTTTTCAGTGTGTGCGGAAGGGGTTTCAGTGCATGTGGAAGAGGTCTCAGTGTGTGTGGAAGGAGATTCAGCGTGTGGGTAAGGGGTTTCAGCGTGTGCGGATGGGTTTCAGTGTGAGGTTAAGGGGTTTCAGTCTGTGGGGAAGAGGTTTCAGTGTGTGGGGAACGGATTTCAGTGTGTGGGGAAGAGGTTTCAGGGTGCGGTGAAGGGGTTTCAGTGTGTGGGGAAGAGGTTTCAGTGTGCGGGGAAGGGGTTTCAGTGTGTGGGAAAGTGGTTTCAGTGTGTGGGGAAGAGGTTTCAATGTGTCTGGAAGATGTTTCAGTGCGTGGGGAAGGGGTTTCAGTGTGTGCGGAAGGGGTTTCAGTGTGTGTGGAAGGGTTTTCAGTGTGTGTGGAAGGGGTTTCACTGTGGGGATGTGTTTCAGTGTGTGTGAAAGATGTTTCAGTGTGTGAGAAAGAGGTTTCAGTGTGTGGAGAAGGGTTTCAGTGTGTGGGGATGGGTTTCAGTGTGTGGGGAAGTGTTTACAGTGAGTGTGGAAGGGGTTTCAGTGTGTGGGGAAGGTGTTTCAGTGTGTGTGCAAGAGGTTTCAGTGTGTGTGGAAGGGGTTTCAATGTGTGGGGATGGATTTCAGTGGGTGTGGAAGACGTTTCAGCGTGTGCGGAAGATGTTTCATTGCGTGGGGAAGATGTTTCAGTGTGTGTGGAAGAGGTTTCAGTGTGTGGGTAAGAGATTTCAGTTTGTGTGGATGAGGTTTCAGTGTTTGGGGAAGGGGTTTCAGTGTGAGGGAAAGGGGTAACAGTGTGTGTGGAAGGGGTTTCAGTGCGTGGGGATGGGTTTCAGTGCGTGTGGAAGAAGTTTCGGCGTGTGGGAAAGAGGTTTCAGTGTGTGGGGAAGAGGTTTCAGTGTGTGTGGAAGAGGTTTCAGTGCGTGGGAAAGGAGTTTCAGTATGTGCGGAAGAGGTTTCAGTCTGTGGGGAACAGGTTTCAGTTTTTGGGGAAGGGGTTTCAGTGCGTGGGGAAGGGGTTTCAGTGTGTGGGGATGGGTTTCAGTGTGTGTGGAAGGGGTTTCAGCGTATGGGGAAGGGGTTTCAGCGTGTGGGGAAGGGTTTCAGTGTGCGGGGAAGGAGTTACAGTGTGTGGGGAAGGGTTTCAGTGTGTGGGGATGGGTTTCAGTGTGTGGGGAAGGGGTTTCAGTGTGTGGGGATGGGTTTCAGTGTGTGGGGAAGGGGTTTCAGTGTGTGGGGAAGAGGTTTAAGAGTGTGGGGAAGAGGTTTTAGTGTGTGGGGAAGATGTATTAAGTGTGTGGGGAAGGGGTTTCAGAGTGTGGGGAATGGGTTTATCTGTGGGGATGTGGTTTCAGTGTGTGGGGAATAGGTTTCAGTGTTTGGGGAAGGGGTTTCAGTGTGTGGTGAAGGGGATTCAGTGTGTGGGGAAGAGGTTTCAGTGTGCGGGGAGGGGGTTTCAGTGTGTGTGGAAGAGGTTTCAGTGCGTGGGGAAGGAGATTCAGTGTGTGGGGAAGAGGTTTCAGTCTGTGGGGAACAGGTTTCAGTTTTTGGGGAAGAGGTTTCAGTATGTGTGGAAGAGGTTTCAGTGCGTGGGGAAGGGGTTTCAGTGCGTGGGCAAGGGGTTTCAGTTTGTGGGGATGGGTTCCAGTGTGTGTGGGAGGGGTTTCAGCGTGTGGGGAAGGGGTTTCAGCGTGTGGGGAAGGGTTTCAGTGTGCGTGGAAGGGGTTTCAGTGCGCGGGGACTGGATTTCAGTGTGTGTGGAAGCGGTTTCAGTGTGTGGGGAAGGGGTTTCAGTCTGCGGGGAAGGGGTTACAGAGTGTGGTGAAGGGTTTCAGTGCGCGGGGACGGGATTTCAGTGTGTGTGGAAGCGGTTTCAGTGTGTGGGGAAGGGGTTTCAGTCTGCGGGGAAGGGGTTACAGTGTGTCAGGAAGAGATTTCAGTGTGTGGAAGAGGTTTCAATGTGTGGGGAAGGGTTTCATTGTGTGGGGATGGGTTTCAGTGTCTGTGGAAGAGGTTTCAGTGCGTGGGGAAGGGGTTTCAGTGTGTGGGCAAGGGGTTTCAGTTTGTGGGGATGGGTTTCAGTGTGTGTGGGAGGGGTTTCAGCGTGTGGGGAAGGGGTTTCAGCGTGTGGGGAAGGGTTTCAGTGTGCGTGGAAGGGGTTTCAGTGCGCGGGGACGGGATTTCAGTGTGTGTGGAAGCGGTTTCAGTGTGTGGGGAAGGGGTTTCAGTCTGCGGGGAAGGGGTTACAGTGTGTGGGGAAGGGTTTCAGTGCGCGGGGACGGGATTTCAGTGTGTGTGGAAGCGGTTTCAGTGTGTGGGGAAGGGGTTTCAGTCTGCGGGGAAGGGGTTACAGTGTGTCGGGAAGAGGTTTCAGTTTGTGGAAGAGGTTTCAATGTGTGGGGAAGGGTTTCAGTGTGTGGGGATGGGTTTCAGTGTGTGGGAAAGGGGTTTCAGTGTGTGGGGATGGGTTTCAGTGTGTTTTGAAGGGGTTTCAGTGTGTGGGGAAGGGGTTTCAGTGTGTGGGAATGGGATTCAGTGTGCGGGGAAGGGGTTTCAGTGTGTGGGGAAGAGGTTTCAGTGTGTGGGGAAGAGGTTTCAGTGTGTGGGGAAGGGTTTCAGTCTGTGGCGAAGAGGTTTCAGTGTGTGGGAAGTGGTTTCAGTGTGTGGGAAATGATTTCAGTGTGTGGGGATGGGTTTCAGTGTGTGGGGATGGGTTTCAATGTGTGGGGAAGGGGTTTCAGTGTGTGGGCAAGATTTGTCAGTGTGTGGGAATGGGTTTCAGTTTGTGGGGAAGGGGTTTCAGTGTGTGGGCATGAGGTTTCAGAGTGTGGGGATGGGTTTCAATGTCTGGGGAAGGGGCTACAGTCAGTGCGGAAGAGGATTCAGTGTGTGGGGAAGATGTTTCAGTCAGTGGGGAATGGGTTTCAGTGTGTGAATACGGGGTTTCAGTTTGTGGGGAAGAGGTTTCAGTATGTGCGGATGGGTTTCATTGTGTGGGGAATGGTTTCAGTGTGAGGGGATGGGTTTCAGTGTGTGGGGATGTGTTTCAGTGTGTGCGGAATGGGTTTCAGTGCATGTGGAAGAGGTTTCAGTATGTGTGGAAGGAGTTTCAGCGTGTGGGTAAGGGGTTTCAGTGTGCGGGGAAGGGGTTACAGTGTGTGTGGATGGGGTTTCAGTGCGTGTGGATGGGGTTTTATTGTGTGTGGAAGAGGTTTCAGTGTGTGTGGAAGAGGTTTCAGTGTGTGGGGATGGATTTCAGTGCGTGTGGAAGAAGTTTAAGCGTGTGGGGAAGAGGTTTCAGTGTGTGTAGAAGAGGTTTCAGTGCGTGGGGAAGGAGTTTCAATGTGTGGGGAAGAGGTTTCAGTGTGTGGGGAAGAGGTTACAGTATGTGCGGAAGAGGTTTCAGTGCGTGGGGAAGGGGTTTCAGTGTGTGGCGAAGAGGTTTCAGTGTGTGGGGAAGGGTTTCCGTCTGTGGGGAAGGGTTTCAGTCTGTGGGGAAGAGCTTTCGATGTGTGGGGAAGAGGTTCCAGTGTGTGGGGATGGGTTTCAGAGTGTGGGGATGGGTTTCAGTGATTGCGGAAGGTGTTTCAGTGTGTGGGGAAGAGGTTTCAGTGTGTGGGAATGGGTTTCAGTGTGTGGGGAAGGGGTTTCAGTGTGTGGGGAAGGGGTTTCAGTGCGTGGGGAAGAAAATTCAGTGTGTGGGGATGGGTTTCAGTGCGTGGTTAAGCGGTTTCAGTCTGTGGGGAAGGGGTTTCAGTGTGTGGGGAATGGGTTTCTGTGTGTGGGGAAGCGGTTTCAGTGTGTGGGGAAGAGGTTTCAGTGTGTGGGGAAGCGTTTCATTGTGTGGGAAATGGTTTCAGTGTGAGGTGATGGGTTTCAGTGTTTGGGGATGGTTTTCACTGTGTGCGGAAGGGGTTTCAGTGCATGTGGAAGAGGTCTCAGTGTGTGTGGAAGGAGATTCAGCGTGTGGGTAAGGGGTTTCAGCGTGTGCGGATGGGTTTCAGTGTGAGGTTAAGGGGTTTCAGTCTGTGGGGAAGAGGTTTCAGTGTGTGGGGAACGGATTTCAGTGTGTGGGGAAGAGGTTTCAGGGTGCGGTGAAGGGGTTTCAGTGTGTGGGGAAGAGGTTTCAGTGTGTCGGGAAGAGGTTTCAGTGTGTGGAAGATGTTTCAGTGTGTGGGAAGTGGTTTCAGTGTGTGGGGAAGGATTTCAGTGTGTGGGGATGGGTTTCAGTGTGTGGGGATGGTTTTCAGTGTGTGGGGAAGGGGTTTCAGTGTGTGGGCAAGATATTTCAGTGTGTGGGGATGGGTTCCAGTGTGTGGGGATGGGTTTCAGTGTGTGGGGAAGGGGTTTCAGTGTGTGAGCATGAAGTTTCAGAGTGTGGGGATGGGTTTCAATGTCTGGGGAAGGGGCTACAGTCAGTGCGGAAGAGGTTTCAGTGTGTGGGGAAGAGGTTTCATTCAGTAGGGAAGGGGTTTCAGTGTGTGGATAAGGGGTTTCAGTGAGTGGGGAAGAGGTTTCAGTATGTGGGGATGGGTTTCATTGTGTGGGGAATGGTTTCAGTGTGAGGGGATGGGTTTCAGTGTGTGGGGATGTGTTTCAGTGTGTGCGGAATGGGTTTCAGTGCATGTGGAAGAGGTTTCAGTATGTGTGGAAGGAGTTTCAGTGCTTGTGTATGGGGTTTTATTGTGTGTGGAAGAGGTTTCAGTGTGTGTGGATGAGGTTTCAGTGTGTGGGGATGGGTTTCAGTGCGTGTGGAAGAAGTTTAAGCGTGTGGGGAAGAGGTTTCAGTGTGTGGGGAAGAGGTTTCAATGTGTGTAGAAGAGGTTTCAGTGCGTGTGGATGGGGTTTTATTGTGTGTGGAAGAGGTTTCAGTGTGTGTGGAAGAGGTTTCAGTGTGTGGGGATGGGTTTCAGTGCGTGTGGAAGAAGTTTAAGCGTGTGGGGAAGAGGTTTCAGTGTGTGGGGAAGAGGTTTCAGTGTGTGGGGAACAGTTTACAGTATGTGCGGAAGAGGTTTCAGTGCGTGGGGAAGAGGTTCCAGTGTGTGGGGATGGGTTTCAGAGTGTGGGAATGGGTTTCAGGGATTGCGGACTGGGTTTCAGTGTGTGGGGAAGTGGTTTCAGTGTGTGAGGAAGAGGTTTCAGTGTGTGGGGATGGGTTTCAGTGTTTGGGGAAGGGGTTTCAGTGTGTGGGGAAGGGGTTTCAGTGCGTGGGGAAGAAAATTCTGTGTGTGGGGATGGGTTTCAGTGTGTGGTTAAGGGGTTTCAGTCTGTGGGGAAGGGGTTTCAGTGTGTGGTGAAGGGGTTTCAGTCTGTGGGGAAGGGGTTTCAGTGTGTGGTGAAGAGGTTTCAGTGTGTGGGGAATGGGTTTCAGTGTGTGGGGAAGTGGTTTCAGTGTGTGGGGAAGAGGTTTCAGTCTGCGGGGAAGAGGTTGCAGAGTGTGGGGAATTGGTTTCAGTCTGTGGGGAAGTGGATTCAGTGTGTGGGGAAGTAGATTCAGTGTGCGGATAAGGGGTTTCAGTGTGTCGGGAAGGGGTTTCAGTGTTTGGGGATGGTTTTCAGTGTGTGCGGAAGGGGTTTCAGTGCATGTGGAAGAGGTTTCAGTGTGTGTGGAAGGAGTTTCAGCGTGTGGGTAAGGGGTTTCAGCGTGTGGCGAAGGGTTTCACTGTGTGGGGAAGTGTTTTCAGTGTGTGGGAATGGGTTTCAGTGTGAGGTTAAGGGGTTTCAGTCTGTGGGGAAGGGGTTTCAGTGTGTGGGGAAGAGGTTTCAGTGTGTGGGGAAGGGGTTTCAGTTTGTGGGGAAGAGGTTTCAGGGTGCGGTGAAGGGGTTTCAGTGTGTGGGGAACGGGTTTCAGTGTGTCAGGAAGAGGTTTCAGTGTGTGGGGAAGGGGTTTCAGTGTGTGGGGATGGGTTTCAGTGAGTGGGGAAGGGGTTTCAGTGTGTGGGGAAGGGGTCTCAGTGTGTGGGGATGGGTTTCAGTGTGTTGGAAAGGGGATTCACTGTGTGGGGAAGAGGTTTCAGTGTGCGGGGAAGGGGTTTCAGTGTGTGGGGAAGAGGTTTCAGTGTGTGGGGAAGAGTTTTCAGTGTGTGGGGAAGGATTTCAGTCTGTGGCGAAGAGGTTTCAGTGTGTGGGAAGTGGTTTCAGTGTGTGGGGAAGGATTGCAGTGTGTGGGGATGGGTTTCAGTGTGTGGGGATGGGTTTCAGTTTGTGGGGAAGGGTTTTCAGTGTGTGGGCAAGAGTTTTCAGTGTTTGCGGATGGGGTTTCAGTGTGTGGGCAAGATATTTCAGTGTGTGGGGATGGGTTTCAGTGTGTGGGGAAGGGGTTTCAGTGTGTGGGCATGAGGTTTCAGAGTGTGGGGATCGGTTTCAATGTCTGGGGAAGGGGCTACAGTCAGTGCGGAAGAGGTTTCAGTGTGTGCGGAAGAGGTTTCAGTCAGTGGGGAAGGGGTTTCAGTGTGTGGATAAGGGGTTTCAGTGTGTGGGGAAGAAGTTTCAGTATGTGGGGATGGGTTTCATTGTGTGGGGAATGGTTTCAGTGTGAGGGGATGGGTTTCAGTGTGTGGGGATGTGTTTCAGTGTGTGCGGAATGGGTTTCAGTGCATGTGGAAGATGTTTCAGTATGAGTTAAGGAGTTTCAGCGTGTGGGTAAGGGGTTTCAGTGAGCGGGGAAGGGGTTACAGTGTGTGTGGAAGGGGTTTCAGTGCTTGTGGATGGGGTTTTATTGTGTGTGGAAGAGGTTTCAGCGTGTGTGGAAGAGGTTTCAGTGTGTGGGGATGGGTTTCAGTGCGTGTGGAAGAAGTTTAAGCGTGTGGGGAAGAGGTTTCAGTGTGTGGGGAAGAGGTTTCAGTGTGTGTCGAAGAGGTTTCAGTGCGTGGGGAAGGAGTTTCAGTGTGTGGGGAAGAGGTTTCAGTGTGTGGGGAAGAGGTTACAGTATGTGCGGAAGAGGTTTCAGTGCGTGGGGAAGGGGTTTCAGTGTGTGGGGAAGAGGTTTCCGTGTGTGGGGAAGGGTTTCAGTCTGTGGGGAAGAGCCTTCGGTGTGTGGGGAAGAGGTTCCAGTGTGTGGGGATGGGTTTCAGAGTGTGGGGATGGGTTTCAGGGATTGCGGACGGGGTTTCAGTGTGTGGGGAAGTGGTTTCAGTGTGTGGGGAAGAGGTTTCAGTGTGTGGGGATGGGTTTCAGTGTGTGGGGAAGGGGGTTCAGTGTGTGGGGAAGGGGTTTCAGTGCGTGGGGAAGAAAATCCAGTGTGTGGGGATGGGTTTCAGTGTGTGATTAAGGGGTTTCAGTCTGTGGGGAAGGGGTTTCAGTGTGTGGTGGAGAGGTTTCAATGTGTGGGGAATGGGTTTCATTGTGTGGGGAAGTGGTTTCAGTGTGTGGGGAAGAGGTTTCAGTGTGTGGGGAAGAGGTTTCAGTGTGTGGGGAAGAGGTTGCAGAGTGTGGGAAAGGGGTTTCAGTCTGTGGGGAAGTGGTTTCAGTGTGTGGGTAAGGGGTTTCAGTGTGTGGGGAAGAGGTTTCAGTGTGTGGGGATGCGTTTCATTGTGTGGGGAATGGTTTCAGTGTGAGGGGATGGGTTTCAGTGTTTGGGAATGGTTTTCAGTGTGTGCAGAAGGGGTTTCAGTGCATGTGGAAGAGGTTTCAGTGTGTGTGGAAGGTGTTTCAGCGTGTGGGTAAGGGGTTTCAGCGTGTGGGGAAGGGTTTCAGTGTGTGGGGAAGGGGTTTCAGTGTATGGGGATGGGTTTCAGTGTGAGGTTAAGGGGTTTCAGGATGTGGGGAAGGGGTTTCAGTGTGTGGGGAAGAGGTTTCAGTGTGTGGGGAAGGGGTTCCATTTGTGGGGAAGAGGTTTCAGGGTGCGGTGAAGGGGTTTCAGTGTGTGTGGAAGAGGTTTCAGTGTGTCGGGAAGAGGTTTCAGTGTGTGGAAGAGGTTTCAGTGTGTGGGAAAGGGTTTCAGTGTGTGGGGATGGGTTTCAGTGTGTGGGGAAGGGGTTTCAGTGTGTGGGGATGGGTTTCAGTGAGTGGGGAAGGGGTTTCAGTGTGTGGGGAAGGGGTTTCAGTGTGTGGGGATGGGTTTCAGTGTGTTGGAAAGGGGATTCAGTGTGTGGGGAAGAGGTTTCAGTGTGCGGGGAAGGGGTTTCAGTGTGTGGGGAAGAGGTTTCAGTGTGTGGGGAAGAGGTTTCAGTGTGTGGGGAAGAGTTTTCAGTGTGTGGTGAAGGGTTTCAGTCTGTGGCGAAGAGGTTTCAGTGTGTGGGAAGTGGTTTCAGTGTGTGGGGAAGGATTTCAGTGTGTGGGGATGGGTTTCAGTGTGTGGGGATGGGTTTCAGTTTGTGGGGATGGGTTTCAGTGTGTGGGGATGGGTTGCAGTCTGTGTGGAAGAGGTTTCAGTGTGAGGGGAAGTGTTTTCAGTGTGTGGGGATGGGTTTCAGTGTGTGGGGAAGGGGTTTCAGTGTGTGGGGAAGGGGTTTCAGTGTGTGGGCATGAGTTTTCAGAGTGTGGGGATGGGTTTCAATGTCTGGGGAAGGGGTTGCAGTCTGTGCGGAAGAGGTTTCAGTGTGTGGGGAAGAGGTTTCAGTCAGTGGGGAAGGTGTTTCAGTGTGCGGATAAGGGGTTTCAGTGTGTGGGGAAGAGGTTTCAGCATGTGGGGATGGGTTTCATTGTGTGAAGAATGGTTTCAGTGTGAGGGGATGGGTTTCAGTGTGTGGGGATGTGTTTCAGTGTGTGCGGAATGGATTTCAGTGCATGTGGAAGAGGTTTTAGTGTGTGTGGAAGAGGTTTCAGTTTGTGTGGAAGAGGCTTCAGTGTATGGGGATGGGTTTCAGTGCGTGTGGAAGAAGTTTAAGCGTGTGGGGAAGAGGTTTCAGTGTGTGGGGAAGAGGTTTCAGTGTGCGGGGAAGGGGTTACAGTGTGAGTGGAATGGGTTTCAGTGCGTGTGGATGGGGTTTTATTGTGTGTGGAAGATGTTTCAGTTTGTGTGGAAGAGGTTTCAGTGTGTGGGGATGGGTTTCAGTGCGTGTGGAAGAAGTTTAAGCGTGTGGGGAAGAGGTTTCCGTGTGTGGGGAAGAGGTTTCAGTGTGTGTAGAAGAGGTTTCAGTGCGTGGGGAAGGAGTTTCAGTGTGTGGGGAAGAGGTTACAGTATGTGCGGAAGAGGTTTCAGTGCGTGGGGAAGGGGTTTCAGTGTGTGGGGAAGAGGTTTCAGTGTGTGGGTAAGAGGTTCCAGTGTGTGGGGATGGGTTTCAGAGTGTGGGGATGGGTTTCAGTGATTGTGGAAGGGGTTTCAGTGTGTGGGGAAGTGGTTTCAGTGTGTGGGGAAGAGGTTTCAGTGTGTGGGGATGGGTTTCAGTGTGTGGGGAAGGTGTTTCAGTGTGTGGGGAAGGGGTTTCAGTGCGTGGGGAGGAAGATTCAGTGTGTGGGGATGGGTTTCAGTGTGTGGTTAAGGTGTTTCAGTCTGTGGGGAAGAGGTTGCAGAGTGTGGGGAAGGGGTTTCAGTCTGTGGGGAAGTGGTTTCAGTGTGTGGGGAAGGAGTTTCAGTGTGTGGATAAGGGGTTTCAGAGTGTGGGGAAGAGGTTTCAGTGTGTGGGGATGCGTTTCATTGTGTGGGGAATGGTTTCAGTGTGAGGGGATGGGTTTCAGTGTTTGGGGATGGGTTTCAGTGTGTGCGGAAGGTGTTTCAGTGCATGTGGAAGATGTTTCAGTGTGTGTGGAAGGAGTTTCAGCGTGTGTGTAAGGGGTTTCAGCGTGTGGGGAAGGGTTTCAGTGTGCGGGGAAGGGGTTTCAGTGTGCGGGGAAGGGGTTTCCGTGTGTGTGTGAGGGGATTCAGTGTGTGGGGAAGGGGTTTCAGTGTCCGGGGAAGGGGTAACAGTGTGTGTGGAAGGGGTTTCAGTGCGTGGGGAAGGGGTTTCAGTGTGTGGGGATGGGTTTCAGTGCGTGTGGAAGACGTTTCAGCGTGGGGGAAGAGGTTTCAGTGTGCGGGTAGAGGTTTCAGAGTGTGTGGAAGAGGTTTCAGTGCGTGGGGAAGGAGTTTCAGCGTGTGGGGAAGAAGTTTCAGTGTGTGGGGAAGGGTTTCAGTGTGTGGGGAATAGCTTTCAGTGTGTGGGGAAGAGGTTTCAGTGTGTGGGGATGGGTTTCAGTGTGTGGGGAATGGGTTTCACTGTGTGGGGAAGGGTTTCAGTGTGTGGGGAATAGCTTTCAGTGTGTGGGGAATAGGTTTCAGTGTGTGGGGATGGCTTTCAGTGTGTGGGGATGGGTTTCAGTGTGTGGGGAATGGGTTTCACTGTGTGGGGAAGAGGTTTCAGCGTGTGGGGAAGAGGTTTCAGTGTGCGGGTAGAGGTTTCAGTGTGTGTGGAAGAGCTTTCAGTGCGTGGGGAAGGAGTTTCAGTGTGTGGGGAAGAGGTTTCAGTGTGTGGGGAAGGGTTTCAGTGTGTGGGGAATAGCTTTCAGTGTGTGGGGAAGAGGTTTCAGTGTGTGGGGATGGCTTTCAGTGTGTGGGGATGGGTTTCAGTGTGTGGGGAATGGGTTTCACTGTGTGCGGAAGAGGTTTCAGTGTGTGGGGATGGGTTTCAGTGTTTGGGGAACGGGTTTCAGTGTGTGGGAAAGGGGTTGCAGTGTGTGCGGAAGGGGTTTCAGTGTGTGGGGAAGAGGTTTCAGTGTGTGGGGAAGGGGTTTCAGTGTGTGGGGATGGGTTTCAGTGGGACGTAAAGGGGTTTCAGTCTGTGGGGAAGGGGTTTCAGTGTGTGGGGAAGAGGTTTCAGTGTGTGCGGATGTGTTTCAGTGTGTGAGGAAGGAGTTTCAGTGAGTGCGGAAGGGGTTTCAGTGTGTGGGCATGAGGGTTCAGTGTGTGGGTATGGGTTTCAGTGTGTGGGGAATGGGTTACAGTCTGTGGGGATGAGGTGTCTGAGTGTGGGAAGAGTTTTCATTCTGTGGGGAAGGGGTTTCAGTGTGTGAATAAGGGGTTTCAGTGTGTGGGGAAGAGATTTCAGTGTGTGGGGAAGAGTTTTCAGTGTGTGGGGAAGTGGTTTCAATCTGTGGGGAATGGGTTTCAGTGTTTGGGGAAGAGGTTTGAGTGTGTGGGGAAGGGGTTTCTGTGTGTGGGGAAGGGGTTTCAGTGTGTGGGGAAGAGGTTGCAGTGTGTGGGCATGAGGTTTCAGTGTGTGGGGAAGAGGGTTCAGTGTGTGGGGATGGGTTTCAGTGTCTGGGGAAGGGGTTTCAGTGTGTGGGGAAGATATTTCAGTGTGTGGCGAAGAGGTTTCAGTGTGTGGGGAAGGGTTTCAGTCTGTAGGGAAATGTTTCAGTGTGTGTGGAAGAGGTTTCAGTGTGTGGGATGGGTTTCAGTGTGTGGGGAAGGGGTTTCAGTGTGCGGGGAAGGGGTAACAGTGTATGTGGAAGGGGTCTCAGTGCGTGGGGAAGGGGTTTCAGTGTGTGTGGAAGATGTTTCAGTGTGTGTGGAAGGGGTTTCAGTGTGTGGGGATGGGTTTCAGTGCGTGTGGAAGAGGTTTCAGCGTGTGGGGAAGAGGTTTCGGTGTGTGGGAAGAGGTTTCAGTTTGTGGGAAGAGGTTTCAGTGTGTGTGGAAGAGGTTTCAATGCGTCGGGAAGGAGTCTCAGTGTCTGGGGAAGGGGTTTCAGTGTGTGGGGAAGAGATTTCAGTGTGTGGGGATGGCTTTGTGTTTGTGGGGAAGGTGTTTCAGTGTGTGGGGAAGAGGTTTCAGTGTGTGGGGAAGGGTTTCAGTCTGTGGGGAAGAGCTTTCAGTGTGAGCGGAAGAGGTTTCAGTCTGTGGGGAACAGGTTTCAGTTTTTGGGGAAGAGTTTTCAGTATGTGGGGAAGGGGTTTCAGTGTGTGGGGAAGAGGTTTCAGTGTGTGGGGAAGAGGTTGCAGAGTGTGGGGAAGGGGTTTCAGTCTGTGGGGAGTTGGTTTCAGTGTGTGGGGAAGGAGTTTCAGTGTGTGGATAAGGGGTTTCAGTGTGTGGGGAAGAGGTTTCAGTGTGTGGGGATGCGTTTCATTGTGTGGGGAATGGTTTCAGTGTGAGGGGATGGGTTTCAGTGCTTGGGGATGGGTTTCAGTGTGTGCGGAAGGTGTTTCAGTGCATGTGGAAGAGGTTTCAGTGTGTGTGGAAGGAGTTTCAGCGAGTGGGTAAGGGGTTTCAGCGTGTGGGGAAGGGTTTCAGTGTGCGGGGAAGGGGTTTCAGTGTGCGGGGAAGGGGTTTCCGTGTGTGTGAGGGGATTCAGTGTGTGGGGAAGGGGTTTCAGTGTCCGGGGAAGGGGTAACAGTGTGTGTTGAAAGGGTTTCAGTGTGTGTGGAAGAAGTTTCAGTGTGTGTGGAAGGGGATACAGTGTGTGGGGATGGGTTTCAGTGCGTGTGGAAGAAGTTTCAGCGTGTGGGGAAGAGGTTTCAGTGTGCGGGTAGAGGTTTAAGTGTGTGTGGAAGAGGTTTCAGTGCGTGGGGAAGGAGTTTCAGTGTGTGGGGAACAGGTTTCAGTGTGTGGGGAAGGGTTTCAGTGTGTGGGGAATAGCTTTCAGTGTGTGGGGAAGAGGTTTCAGTGTGTGGGGATGGCTTTCAGTGTGTGGGGATGGGTTTCAGTGTGTGGGGAAGAGGTTTCAGTGTGTGGGGATGGGTTTCAGTGTTTGGGGAACGGGTTTCAGTGTGTGGGAAAGGGGTTGCAGTGTGTGCGGAAGGGGTTTCAGTGTGTGGGGAAGAGGTTTCAGTGTGTGGGGAAGGGGTTTCAGTGTGTGGGGATGGGTTTCAGTGTGAGGTAAAGGGGTTTCAGTCTGTGGGGAAGGGGTTTCAGTGTGTGGGGAAGAGGTTTCAGAGTGTGCGGATGTGTTTCAGTGTGTGAGGAAGAGGTTTCAGTGTGTGGGGATGGGTTTCAGTGTTTGGGGAACGGGTTTCAGTGTGTGTGAAAGGGGTTGCAGTGTGTGCGGAAGGGGTTTCAGTGTGTGGGGAAGAGGTTTCAGTGTGTGGGGAAGGGGTTTCAGTGTGTGGGGATGGGTTTCAGTGTGAGGTAAAGGGGTTTCAGTCTGTGCGGAAGGGGTTTCAGTGTGTGGGGAAGAGGTTTCAGTGTGTGGGGATGGGTTTCAGTGTGTGGGGAAGAGGTTTCAGTGTGTGGGGATGGGTTTCAGTGTTTGGGGAACGGGTTTCAGTGTGTGGGAAAGGGGTTGCAGTGTGTGCGGAAGGGGTTTCAGTGTGTGGGGAAGAGGTTTCAGTGTGTGGGGAAGGGGTTTCAGTGTGTGGGGATGGGTTTCAGTTTGAGGTAAAGGGGTTTCAGTCTGTGGGGAAGGGGTTTCAGTGTGTGGGGAAGAGGTTTCAGTGTGTGCGGATGTGTTTCAGTGTGTGAGGAAGGAGTTTCAGTGAGTGGGGAAGGGGTTTCAGTGTGTGGGCATAAGGTTTCAGTGGGTGGGGATGGGTTTCAGTGTGTGGGGAATGGGTTTCAGTGTGTGCGGAAGGGGTTTCAGTGTGTGGGGAAGAGGATTCAGTGTGTGGGGAAGGGGTTTCAGTGTGTGGGGATGGGTTTCAGTGTGAGGTAAAGGGGTTTGAGTCTGTGGGGAAGATGTTTCAGTGTGTGCGGATGGGTTTCTGTGTGTGGGGGAGGAGTTTCAGTGAGTGGGGAAGGGGTTTCAGTGTGTGGGCATGAGGTTTCAGTGTGTGGGGATGGGTTTCAGTGTGTGGGGAATGGGTTACAGTCTGTGGGGATGAGGTGTATGAGTGTGGGGAAGAGCTTTCATTCTGTGGGGAAGGGGTTTCAGTGTGTGAATAAGGGGTTTCAGTGTGTGGGGAAGAGATTTCAGTGTGTGGGGAAGAGTTTTCAGTGTGTGGGGAAGTGGTTTCAATTTGTGGGGAATGGGTTTCAGTGTGTGGGGATGGGTTTCAGTGTCTGGGGAAGGGGTTTCAGTGTGTGGGGAAGAGATTTCAGTGTGTGGGGAAGAGGTTTCAGTGTGTGGGGAAGGGTTTCAGTCTGTAGGGAAATGTTTCAGTGTGTGTGGAAGAGGTTTCAGTGTGTGGGATGGGTTTCAGTGTGTGGGGAAGGTATTTCAGTGTGCGGGGAAGGGGTAACAGTGTATGTGGAAGGGGTCTCAGTGCGTGGGGAAGGGGTTTCAGTGTGTGTGGAAGATGTTTCAGTGTGTGTGGAAGAGGTTTCAATGCGTCGGGAAGGAGTCTCAGTGTCTGGGGAAGGGGTTTCAGTGTGTGGGGAAGAGATTTCAGTGTGTGGGGATGGCTTTGCGTTTGTGGGGAAGGTGTTTCAGTGTGTGGGGAAGAGGTTTCAGTGTGTGGGGAAGGGTTTCAGTCTGTGGGGAAGAGCTTTCAGTGTGAGCGGAAGAGGTTTCAATCTGTGGGGAACAGGTTTCAGTTTTTGGCGAAGAGGGTTCAGTATGTGTGGAAGAGGTTACAGTGCGTGGGGAAGGGGTTTCAGTGTGTCGGGAAGGGGTTTCAGTGTGTGGGGATGGGTTTTATTGTGTGCGGAAGGGGTTTCAGAGTTTGTGGAAGGGGTTTCAGAGTGTGGGGAAGGGGTTTCAGCGTGTGGGGAAGTGGTTTCAGTGTGTGGGGAAGAGGTTTCAGTGTGTGGGGAAGAGGTTGCAGAGTGTGGGGAAGGGGTTTCAGTCTGTGGGGAAGTGGTTTCAGTGTGCGGGGAAGGGGTTTCAGTGTGTGGATAAGAGGTTTCAGTGTGTGGGGAATGTTTTCAGTGTGAGAAGATGGGTTTCAGTGTTTGGGGATGGGTTTCAGTGTGTGCAGAAGGGGTTTCAGTGCATGTGGAAGAGGTTTCAGTGTGTGTGGAAGGAGTTTCAGCGTTTGGGTAAGGGGTTTCAGCGTGTGGGAAGGGTTTCAGTGTGCGTGGAAGGGGTTTCAAAGTGCGGGGAAGGGGTTTCCGTGTGTGTGAGGGGTTCAGTTTGTGGGGAAGGGGTTTAAGTGTGCGGGGAAGGGGTAACAGTGTGTGTGGAAGGGGTTTCAGTGCGTAGGGAAGGGGTTTCAATGTGTGTGGAAGATGTTTCAGTGTGTGTGGAAGGGGTTTCAGTGTGTGGGGATGGGTTTCAGTGCGTGTGGAAAAAGTTTCAGCGTGTGGGGAAGAGGTTTCAATGTGTGGGTGGAGGTTTCAGTGTGTGTGGAAGAGGTTTCAGTGCGTGGGGAAGGAGTTTCAGTGTGTGGGGAAGAGGTTTCAGTGTGTGGGGAAGGGTTTCAGTCTGTGGGGAAGAGCTTTCAGTGTGTGGGGAAGAATGTTTCAGTGGTTGGGGATGGCTTTCTGTGTGTGGGGATTTGTTTCAGTGTGTGGGGAAGGGGTCTCACTGTGTGGGGAAGAGGTTTCAGTGTGTGGGGATGGGTTTCAGTGTTTGGGGAACGGGTTTCAGTGTGTGGGAAAGTGGTTTCAGTGTGTGCGGAAGGGGTTTCAGTGTGTGGGGAAGAGGTTTCAGTGTGTGGGGAAGGGGTTTCAGTGTGTGGGGATGGGTTTCAGTGTGAGGTAAAGGGGTTTGAGTCTGTGGGGAAGATGTTTCAGTGTGTGCGGATGGGTTTCAGTGTGTGGGGGAGGAGTTTCAGTGAGTGGGGAAAAGGTTTCAGTGTGTGGGCATGAGGTTTCAGTGTGTGGGGATGGATTTCAGTGTGTGGGGAATGGGTTACAGTCTGTGGGGATGAGGTTTCAGAGTGTGGGGAAGAGTTTTCATTCTGTGGGGAAGTGGTTTCAATCTGTGGGGAACGGGTTTCAGTGTTTGGGGAAGAGGTTTCAGTGTGTGTGGAAGTGGTTTCAGTGTGTGGGGATGGGTTTCAGTGTGTGTGGAAGGGGTTTCAGTGTGTGGGGATGGGTTTCAGTGCGTGTGGAAAAAGTGTCAGCGTGTGGGGAAGAGGTTTCAGTGTGTGGGTGGAGGTTTCAGTGTGTGTGGAAGAGGTTTCAGTGCGTGGGGAAGGAGTTTCAGTGTGTGGGGAAGAGGTTTCAGTGTGTGGGGAAGGGTTTCAGTCTGTGGGGAAGAGCTTTCAGTGTGTGGGGAAGAGGTTTCAGTGTGTGGGGATGGCTTTCAGTGTGTGGGGAAGTGGTTTCACTGTGTGGGGAAGAGGTTTCAGTGTGTGGGGATGGGTTTCAGTGTGTGTGGAAGATGTTTCAGTGTGTGTGGAAGGGGTTTCAGTGTGTGGGGATGGGTTTCAGTGCGTGTGGAAAAAGTTTCAGCGTGTGGGGAAGAGGTTTCAGTGTGTGGGTGGAGGTTTCAGTGTGTGTGGAAGAGGTTTCAGTGCGTGGGGAAGGAGTTTCAGTGTGTGGGGAGGAGGTTTCAGTGTGTGGGGAAGGGTTTCAGTCTGTGGGGAAGAGCTTTCAGTGTGTGGGGAAGAGGTTTCAGTTTGTGGGGATGGCTGTCAGTGTGTGGGGATGGGTTTCAGTGTGTGGGGCAGGGGTCTCACTGTGTGGGGAAGAGGTTTCAGTGTGTGCGGAAGGGGTTTCTGTGTGTGGGGAAGAGGTTTCAGTGTGTGGGGAAGGGGTTTCAGTGTGTGGGGATGGGTTTCAGTGTGAGGTAAAGGGGTTTGAGTCTGTGGGGAAGAGGTTTCAGTGTGTGCGGATGGGTTTCAGTGTGTGGGGGAGGAGTTTCAGTGATTGGGGAAGGGGTTTCAGTGTGTGGGCATGAGGTTTCAGTGTGTGGGGATGGGTTTCAGTGTGTGGGGAATGGGTTACAGTCTGTGGGGATGAGGTTTCAGAGTGTGGGGAAGAGTTTTCATTCTGTGGGGAAGGGGTTTCAGTGTGTGGATAAGAGTTTTCAGTGTGTGGGGAAGTGGTTTCAATCTGTGGGGAACGGGTTTCAGTGTTTGGCGAAGAGGTTTGAGTGTGTGGGGAAGGGGTTTCAGTGTGTGGGGAAGGGGTTTCAGTGTGTGGGGAAGAGATGTCAGTGTGTGGGGATGGCTTTCTGTTTGTGGGGAAGGTGTTTCAGTGTGTGGGGAAGAGGTTTCAGTGTGTGGGGAAGGGTTTCAGTCTGTGGGGAATAGCTTTCAGTGTGTGCGGAAGAGGTTTCAGTCTGTGGGGAACAGGTTTCAGTTTTTGGGGAAGAGGTTTCAATATGTGTGGAAGAGGTTTCAGTGCGTGGGGAAGGGGTTTCAGTGTGTGTGGAAGTGGTTTCAGTGTGTGGGGCAGGGTTTCAGTGTGTGTGGAAGGGGTTTCAGTGTGTGGGGATGGGTTTCAGTGCGTGTGGAAAAAGTTTCAGCGTGTGGGGAAGAGGTTTCAGTGTGTGGGTGGAGGTTTCAGTGTGTGTGGAAGAGGTTTCAGTGCGTGGGGAAGGAGTTTCAGTGTGTGGGGAAGAGGTTTCAGTGTGTGGGGAAGGGTTTCAGTCTGTGGGGAAGAGCTTTCAGTGTGTGGGGAAGAGGTTTCAGTGTGTGGGGATGGCTTTCAGTGTGTGGGGAAGTGGTTTCACTGTGTGTGGAAGAGGTTTCAGTGTGTGGGGATGGGTTTCAGTGTTTGGGGAACGGGTTTCAATCTGTGGGGAACGGGTTTCAGTGTTTGGCGAAGAGGTTTGAGTGTGTGGGGAAGGGGTTTCAGTGTGTGGGGAAGGGGTTTCAGTGTGTGGGGAAGAGATGTCAGTGTGTGGGGATGGCTTTCTGTTTGTGGGGAAGGTGTTTCAGTGTGTGGGGAAGAGGTTTCAGTGTGTGGGGAAGGGTTTCAGTCTGTGGGGAATAGCTTTCAGTGTGTGCGGAAGAGGTTTCAGTCTGTGGGGAACAGGTTTCAGTTTTTGGGGAAGAGGTTTCAATATGTGTGGAAGAGGTTTCAGTGCGTGGGGAAGGGGTTTCAGTGTGTGTGGAAGTGGTTTCAGTGTGTGGGGCAGGGTTTCAGTGTGTGTGGAAGGGGTTTCAGTGTGTGGGGATGGGTTTCAGTGCGTGTGGAAAAAGTTTCAGCGTGTGGGGAAGAGGTTTCAGTGTGTGGGTGGAGGTTTCAGTGTGTGTGGAAGAGGTTTCAGTGCGTGGGGAAGGAGTTTCAGTGTGTGGGGAAGAGGTTTCAGTGTGTGGGGAAGGGTTTCAGTCTGTGGGGAAGAGCTTTCAGTGTGTGGGGAAGAGGTTTCAGTGTGTGGGGATGGCTTTCAGTGTGTGGGGAAGTGGTTTCACTGTGTGTGGAAGAGGTTTCAGTGTGTGGGGATGGGTTTCAGTGTTTGGGGAACGGGTTTCAGTGTGTGGGAAAGGGGTTTCAGTGTGTGCGGAAGGGGTTTCAGTGTGTGGGGAAGAGGTTTCAGTGTGCGGGGAAGGGGTTTCAGTGTGTGGGGATGGGTTTCAGTGTGAGGTAAAGGGGTTTGAGTCTGTGGGGAAGAGGTTTCAGTGTGTGCGGATGGGTTTCAGTGTGTGGGGGAGGAGTTTCAGTGAGTGGGGAAGGGGTTTCAGTGTGTGGGCATGAGGTTTCAGTGTGTGGGGATGGGTTTCAGTGTGTGGGGAATGGGTTACAGTCTGTGGGGATGAGGTTTCAGAGTGTGGGGAAGAGTTTTCATTCTGTGGGGAAGGGGTTTCAGTGTGTGGATAAGGGGTTTCAGTGTGTGGGGAAGAGATTTCAGTGTCTGGGGAAGAGTTTTCAGTGTGTGGGGAAGTGGTTTCAATCTGTGGGGAATGGGTTTCAGTGTTTGGGGAAGAGGTTTGAGTGTGTGGGGAAGGGGTTTCAGTGTGTAGGGAAGGGGTTTCAGTGTGTGGGGAAGAGGTTGCAGTGTGTGGGGAAGAGGGTGCAGTGTGTGGGGATGGGTTTCAGTGTCTGGGGAATGGGTTTCAGTGTGTGGGGAAGACATTTCAGTGTGTGGGGAAGAGGTTTCAGTGTGTGGGGAAGGGATTTCAGTCTGCAGGGAAAGATTTCAGTGTGTGTGGAAGAGGTTTCAGTGTGTGGGATGGGTTTCAGTGTTAGGGGAAGGGGTTTCAGTGTGCGGGGAAGGGGTAACTGTGTATGTGGAAGGGGTCTCAGTGCGTGGGGAAGGGGTTTCAGTGTGTGTGGAAGATGTTTCAGTGTGTGTGGAAGGGGTTTCAGTGTGTGGGGATGGGTTTCAGTGCGTGTGGAAGAAGTTTCAACGTGTGGGGAACAGTTTTCAGTGTGTGGGAAGGGGTTTCAGTGTGTGGGGAAGAGGTTTCAGTGTGTCGGGAAGAGGTATCAGTGTGTGGGAAGAGGTTTCAGTGTGTGGGGAAGGGTTTCAGTGTGTGGGGATGGGTTTCTGTGTGTGGGGAAGGGGTTTCAGTTTGTGGGGATGGGTTTCAGTGAGTGGGGAAGGGGTTTGAGTGTGTGGGGAAGGGGTTTCAGTGTGTGGGGATGGGTTTCAGTGTGTGGGGAAGGGGATTCAGTGTGTGGGGAAGATGTTTCAGTGTGCGGGGAAGGGGTTTCAGTGTGAGGGGAAGAGTTTTCAGTGTTTGGGGAAGAGATCTCAGTGTGTGGGGAAGGGTTTCAGTCTGTGGCGAAGAGTTTACAGTATGTGGGAAGTGGATTCAGTGTGTGGGGAAGGATTTCAGTGTGTGGGGATGGATTTCATTTTGTGGGGAAGGATTTCAGTGTGTGGGGAAGGGGTTTCAGTGTGTGGGGAAGGGGTTTCAGTGTGTGGGCAAGAGTTTTCAGTGAGTGGGGATGGGTTTCAGTGTGTGGGGAAGGGGTTTCAGTGTGTGGGCATGAGGTTTCAGAGTGTGGGGATGTGTTTCAATGTCTGGGGAAGGGGTTACACTGTGTGGGGAAGGGATTTCAGAGTGTCGGGATGGGTTTCAGTGTGTGGGGAAGGGTTTTGAGTGTGTGGGGAAGGGGTTTCAGTGTGTGGGGAAGGGTTTCAGTGTGTGGGGAAGGGATTGCATTGTGTGAGGAAGGGGTTTCAGAGTGTGGGGAAGGGGTTTCAGTGTGTGGGGAAGTGTTTCAGTGTGTGGGGAAGGATTACAGTGTGTGGGGAAGATGTTTCAGTGTGTGGGGAAGGGGTTTCAGTGTGTGGGGAAGGGTTTCAGTGTGTGGGGAAGGGATTGCATTGTGTGGGGAAGGGGTTTCAGTGTGTGGGGAAGGGGTTTCAGTGTGTGGGGAAGGGGTTTCAGTGTGTGGGGAAGTGTTTCAGTGTGTGGGGAAGGGGTTTCAGTGTGAGGGGAAGATGTTTCAGTGTGTGCGGAATTGGTTTCAGTGTGTGCGGAAGGTGTTTCAGTGGGTGGGGAAGGGGTTTCAGTGTGGGAGGAAGGTGTTTCATTGTGTGCGGAAGCGGTTTCAGTGTGTGGGGAAGGGGTTTCAGTGTCTGTGGAAGGTGTTTCTGTGTGTGGGGGAGGTGTTTCAGTGTGTGGTGAATTGGTTTCAGTGTTTGGGAAAGGGTTTCAGTCTGTGGGGAAGGGGTTTCAGTGTGTCGGGAATGAGTTTCAGTGTGTGGGGATGTGTTTCACTGTGTGGGGATGGGGTTTCAGTGTGTGGGGAATGTGTTTCAGTGTGTGGCGAAGGTGTTTCAGTGTGTGGGGAAGGTGTTTCAGTGTGTGGTGAATTGGCTTCAGTGTTTGGGAAAGGGTTTCAGTCTGTGGGGAAGGGGTTTCAGTGTGTCGGGAATGTGTTTCAGTGTGTGGGGATGTGTTTCACTGTGTGGGGATGGGGTTTCAGTGTGTGGGGAATGTGTTTCATTGTGTGGCGAAGGTGTTTCAGTGTGTGGGGAAGGGGTTTCAGTGTGTGGGGAACGTGTTTCAGTGTGTGGCGAAGTGTTTCAGTGTGTGGTGAAGGGTTTCAGTGTGTGGGAAAGGTGTTACAGTGTGTGCAGAAGGGGTTTCAGTGTGTTGGCAAGGTGTTTCAGTGTATGGGGAAGGTGTTTCAGTGTATGGGGAAGGTGTCTCAGTATGTGGGGAAGGGGTTTCAGTGTGTGCGGAAGGGGTTTCAGTGTGTGGAAAAGGTGTTTCAGTGTGTGGGGAAGGTGTTTCAGTGTGTGCGGAAGGTGTTTCAGTGTGTGGGGAAGGGGTTTCAGTGTGTGGGGAAGCTGTTTCAGTGTGTGGGGAAGGGGTTTCAGTGTGTGGGGAAGTGATCCAGTGTGTGGGGAAGGGGTGTCAGTGTGTGGGAAAGCGGTTTCAGTGAGTGGGGATGGTATTTCAGTGTGTGGGGTAGTTGTTTCAGTGTGTGGGGAAGGTGTTTCAGTGTGTGTGGGGAAGGGGTTTCAGTGTGTAGGGGAGGTGTGTCAGTGTGTGGAGGTGTGTTTCAGTGTGTGGGGATGGGTTTCAGTGTGTGGGGATGGGTTTCAGTGTGTGGGGAAGGATTACAGTGTGTGGGGAAGATGTTTCAGTGTGTGGGGAAGGGGTTTCAGAGTGTGGGGAAGGGTTTCAGTGTGTGGGGAAGGGATTGCATTGTGTGGGGAAGGGGTTTCAGTGTGTGGGGAAGGGGTTTCAGTGTGTGGGGAAGGGGTTTCAGTGTGTGGGGAAGTGTTTCAGTGTGTGGGGAAGGGGTTTCAGTGTGTGGGGAAGATGTTTAAGTGTGTGCGGAATTGGTTTCAGTGTGTGCGGAAGGTGTTTCAGTGGGTGGGGAAGGGGTTTCAGTGTGGGAGGAAGGTGTTTCATTGTGTGCGGAAGCGGTTTCAGTGTGTGGGGAAGGGGTTTCAGTGTGTGCGGAAGGTGTTTCTGTGTGTGGGGGAGGTGTTTCAGTGTGTGGTGAATTGGTTTCAGTGTTTGGGAAAGGGTTTCAGTCTGTGGGGAAGGGGTTTCAGTGTGTAGGGAATGTGTTTCAGTCTGTGGGGATGTCTTTCACTGTGTGGGGATGGGGTTTCAGTGTGTGGGGAATGTGTTTCAGTGTGTGGCGAAGTTGTTTCAGAGTGTCGGGAAGGGGTTTCAGTGTGTGGGGAACGTGTTTCAGTGTGTGGCGAAGTGTTTCAGTGTGTGGTGAAGGGTTTCAGTGTGTGGGAAAGGTGTCTCAGTATGTGGGGAAGGGGTTTCAGTGTGTGCGGAAGGGGTTTCAGTGTGTGGAAAAGGTGTTTCAGTGTATGGGGAAGGTATTTCATTGTATGGGGAAGGTGTCTCAGTATGTGGGGAAGGGGTTTCAGTGTGTGTGAGGAAGGTGTTTCAGTGTGCGGGGAAGTTTTTTCAGTGTGTGGTGAAGGTGTTTCAGTCAGTGGGGAAGGGGTTTCAGTGTGTGGGGAAGGGTTTCAGTGTGTGGGGAAGGGGTTTCAGTGTGTGGGGAAGGGTTTCAGTGTGTGGGGAAGGGGTTTCAGTGTGTGCGGAAGGGGTTGCAGTGTGTGGAAAAGGTGTTTCAGTGTGTGGGGAAGGTGTTTCAGTGTGTGCGGAAGGTGTTTCAGTGTGTGGGGAAGGGGTTTCAGTGTGTGGGGAAGCTGTTTCAGTGTGTGGGGAAGGGGTTTCAGTGTGTGGGGAAGTGATCCAGTGTGTGGGGAAGGGGTTTCAGTGTGTGGGAAAGCGGTTTCAGTGTGTGGTGAATTGGTTTCAGTGTTTGGGAAAGGGTTTCAGTCTGTGGGGAAGGGGTTTCAGTGTGTCGGGAATGTGTTTCAGTGTGTGGGGATGTGTTTCACTGTGTGGGGATGCGGTTTCAGTGTGTGGGGAATGTGTTTCAGTGTGTGGCAAAGGTGTTTCAGTGTGTGGGGAAGGTGTTTCAGTGTGTGGTGAATTGGTTTCAGTGTTTGGGAAAGGGTTTCAGTCTGTGGGGAAGGGGTTTCAGTGTGTCGGGAATGTGTTTCAGTGTGTGGGGATGTGTTTCACTGTGTGGGGATGGGGTTTCAGTGTGTGGGGAATGTGTTTCAGTGTGTGGCGAAGGTGTTTCAGTGTGTGGGGAAGGGGTTTCAGTGTGTGGGGAACGTGTTTCAGTGTGTGGCGAAGTGTTTCAGTGTGTGGTGAAGGGTTTCAGTGTGTGGGAAAGGTGTTACAGTGTGTGCGGAAGGGGTTTCAGTGTGTTGGCAAGGTGTTTCAGTGTATGGGGAAGGTGTTTCAGTGTATGGGGAAGGTGTCTCAGTCTGTGGGGAAGGGGTTTCAGTGTGTGCGGAAGGGGTTTCAGTGTGTGGAAAAGGTGTTTCAGTGTGTGGGGAAGGTGTTTCAGTGTGTGCGGAAGGTGTTTCAGTGTGTGGGGAAGGGGTTTCAGTGTGTGGGGAAGCTGTTTCATTGTGTGGGGAAGGGGTTTCAGTGTGTGGGGAAGGGGTTTCAGTGTGTGGGGATGGGTTTCAGTTTGTGCGGATGGGTTTCATTGTGTGCGGAAGGGATTTCAGTGTGTGGGGAAGTTGTTTCAGTGTGTGGGGAAGGGGTTTCAGAGTGTGGGGAAGGTGTTTCAGTGTGTCGGGAATGTGTTTCAGTGTGTGGGGATGTGTTTCACTGTGTGGGGATGCGGTTTCAGTGTGTGGGGAATGTGTTTCAGTGTGTGGCAAAGGTGTTTCAGTGTGTGGGGAAGGTGTTTCAGTGTGTGGTGAATTGGTTTCAGTGTTTGGGAAAGGGTTTCAGTCTGTGGGGAAGGGGTTTCAGTGTGTCGGGAATGTGTTTCAGTGTGTGGGGATGTGTTTCACTGTGTGGGGATGGGGTTTCAGTGTGTGGGGAATGTGTTTCAGTGTGTGGCGAAGGTGTTTCAGTGTGTGGGGAAGGGGTTTCAGTGTGTGGGGAACGTGTTTCAGTGTGTGGCGAAGTGTTTCAGTGTGTGGTGAAGGGTTTCAGTGTGTGGGAAAGGTGTTACAGTGTGTGCGGAAGGGGTTTCAGTGTGTTGGCAAGGTGTTTCAGTGTATGGGGAAGGTGTTTCAGTGTATGGGGAAGGTGTCTCAGTCTGTGGGGAAGGGGTTTCAGTGTGTGCGGAAGGGGTTTCAGTGTGTGGAAAAGGTGTTTCAGTGTGTGGGGAAGGTGTTTCAGTGTGTGCGGAAGGTGTTTCAGTGTGTGGGGAAGGGGTTTCAGTGTGTGGGGAAGCTGTTTCATTGTGTGGGGAAGGGGTTTCAGTGTGTGGGGAAGGGGTTTCAGTGTGTGGGGATGGGTTTCAGTTTGTGCGGATGGGTTTCATTGTGTGCGGAAGGGATTTCAGTGTGTGGGGAAGTTGTTTCAGTGTGTGGGGAAGGGGTTTCAGAGTGTGGGGAAGGTGTTTCAGTGTGTGGGCATGGGTTTCAGTGTGTGGGGATGGGCTTCAGTGGGTGCGGAAGGTGTTACAGTGTGTGTGAAAGGTGTTTCGGTGTGTGGGGAAGCCGTGGCAGTGTGTGGGGAAGGGGTTTCCGTGTGTGGGGAAGGTGTTTCAGTGCGTGGGGATGTGCTTCAGTGTGTGGGGATGTGTTTCAGTGTGTGGGGAAGGGCTTCAGTGTGTGGGGAAGGAGTTTCAGTGTGTGGGGATGGGTGTCAGTGTGTGGGGATGGGTTTCAGTGTGTGGCGAAGGTGTTTCAGTGTGTGGGGAAGGTGTTTCAGTGTGTGGTGAATTGGTTTCAGTGTTTGGGAAAGGGTTTCAGTCTGTGGGGAAGGGGTTTCAGTGTGTCGGGAATGTGTTTCAGTGTGTGGGGATGTGTTTCACTGTGTGGGGATGGGGTTTCAGTGTGTGGGGAATGTGTTTCGGTGTGTGGCGAAGGTGTTTCAGTGTGTGGGGAAGGGGTTTCAGTGTGTGGGGAACGTGTTTCAGTGTGTGGCGAAGTGTTTCAGTGTGTGGTGAAGGGTTTCAGTGTGTGGGAAAGGTGTTACAGTGTGTGCGGAAGGGGTTTCAGTGTGTTGGCAAGGTGTTTCAGTGTATGGGGAAGGTGTTTCAGTGTATGGGGAAGGTGTCTCAGTCTGTGGGGAAGGGTTTCAGTGTGTGCGGAAGGGGTTTCAGTGTGTGGAAAAGGTGTTTCAGTGTGTGGGGAAGGTGTTTCAGTGTGTGCGGAAGGTGTTTCAGTGTGTGGGGAAGGGGTTTCAGTGTGTGGGGAAGCTGTTTCAGTGTGTGGGGAAGGGGTTTCAGTGTGTGGGGAAGGGGTTTCAATGTGTGGGGATGGGTTTCAGTTTGTGCGGATGGGTTTCATTGTGTGCGGAAGGGATTTCAGTGTGTGGGGAAGTTGTTTCAGTGTGTGGGGAAGGGGTTTCAGAGTGTGGGGAAGGTGCTTCAGTGTGTGGGCATGGGTTTCAGTGTGTGGGGATGGGCTTCAGTGGGTGCGGAAGGTGTTACAGTGTGTGGGAAAGGTGTTTCAGTGTGTGGGGAAGGTGTTTCAGTGCGTGGGGATGTGCTTCAGTGTGTGGGGATGTGTTTCAGTGTGTGGGGAAGGGCTTCAGTGTGTGGGGAAGGAGTTTCATTGTGTGGGGATGGGTGTCAGTGTGTGGGGATGGGTTTCAGTGTGTGCGGAAGGGGTTACTGTGTGTGGGGTAGGTGTTTCAGAGTGTGGGGATGTGTTTCAGTGTGAGGGGAAGGGTTTCAGTGTGTGGGGAAGGGGTTTTAGTGTGTGGGGATGGGGTTTTAGTGTGTGGGGATGTGTTTCAGTGTGTGGGGAAGCTGTTTCACTGTGTGGGGAAGGGATTTCAGAGTGTCGGGATGGGTTTCAGTGTGTGGGGAAGGGTTTTGAGTGTGTGGGGAAGGGGTTTCAGTGTGTGGGGGAGGGTTTCAGTGTGTGGGGAAGGGATTGCATTGTGTGAGGAAGGGTTTTCAGAGTGTGGGGAAGGGGTTTCAGAGTGTGGGGAAGTGTTTCAGTGTGTGGGGAAGGATTACAGTGTGTGGGGAAGATGTTTCAGTGTGTGGGGAAGGGTTTCAGTGTGTGGGGAAGGGTTTCAGTGTGTGGGGAAGGGATTGCATTGTGTGGGGAAGGGGTTTCAGTGTGTGGGGAAGGGGTTTCAGTGTGTGGGGAAGTGTTTCAGTGTGTGGGGAAGGGGTTTCAGTGTGTGGGGAAGATGTTTCAGTGTGTGCGGAATTGGTTTCAGTGTGTGCGGAAGGTGTTTCAGTGGGTGGGGAAGGGGTTTCAGTGTGGGAGGAAGGTGTTTCATTGTGTGCGGAAGCGGTTTCAGTGTGTGGGGAAGGGGTTTCAGTGTCTGCGGAAGGTGTTTCTGTGTGTGGGGGAGGTGTTTCAGTGTGTGGTGAATTGGTTTCAGTGTTTGGGAAAGGGTTTCAGTCTGTGGGGAAGGGGTTTCAGTGTGTCGGGAATGTGTTTCAGTGTGTGGGGATGTGTTTCACTGTGTGGGGATGGGGTTTCAGTGTGTGGGGAATGTGTTTCAGTGTGTGGCGAAGGTGTTTCAGTGTGTGGGGAAGGTGTTTCAGTGTGTGGTGAATTGGTTTCAGTGTTTGGGAAAGGGTTTCAGTCTGTGGGGAAGGGGTTTCAGTGTGTCGGGAATGTGTTTCAGTGTGTGGGGATGTGTTTCACTGTGTGGGGATGGGGTTTCAGTGTGTGGGGAATGTGTTTCAGTGTGTGGCGAAGGTGTTTCAGTGTGTGGGGAAGGGGTTTCAGTGTGTGGGGAACGTGTTTCAGTGTGTGGCGAAGTGTTTCAGTGTGTGGCGAAGGGTTTCAGTGTGTGGGAAAGGTGTTACAGTGTGTGCGGAAGGGGTTTCAGTGTGTTGGCAAGGTGTTTGAGTGTATGGGGAAGGTGTTTCAGTGTATGGGGAAGGTGTCTCAGTATGTGGGGAAGGGGTTTCAGTGTGTGCGGAAGGGGTTTCAGTGTGTGGAAAAGGTGTTTCAGTGTGTGGGGAAGGTGTTTCAGTGTGTGCGGAAGGTGTTTCAGTGTGTGGGGAAGGGGTTTCAGTGTGTGGGGAAGCTGTTTCAGTGTGTGGGCAAGGGGTTTCAGTGTGTGGGGAAGTGATCCAGTGTGTGGGGAAGGGGTTTCAGTGTGTGGGAAAGCGGTTTCAGTGAGTGGGGATGGTATTTCAGTGTGTGGGGTAGTTGTTTCAGTGTGTGGGGAAGGTGTTTCAGTGTGTGTGGGGAAGGGGTTTCAGTGTGTAGGGGAGGTGTGTCAGTGTGTGGAGGTGTGTTTCAGTGTGTGGGGATGCGTTTCAGTGTGTGGGGAAGGGTTTCAGTGTGTGGTGAATGTGTTTCAGTGTGTGGGGATGGGTTTCAGTGTGTGGGGATGGGTTTCAGTGTGTGGGGATGGATTACAGTGTGTGGGGAAGATGTTTCAGTGTGTGGGGAAGGGGTTTCAGAGTGTGGGGAAGGGTTTCAGTGTGTGGGGAAGGGATTGCATTGTGTGGGGAAGGGGTTTCAGTGTGTGGGGAAGGGGTTTCAGTGTGTGGGGAAGGGGTTTCAGTGTGTGGGGAAGTGTTTCAGTGTGTGGGGAAGGGGTTTCAGTGTGTGGGGAAGATGTTTAAGTGTGTGCGGAATTGGTTTCAGTGTGTGCGGAAGGTGTTTCAGTGGGTGGGGAAGGGGTTTCAGTGTGGGAGGAAGGTGTTTCATTGTGTGCGGAAGCAGTTTCAGTGTGTGGGGAAGGGGTTTCAGTGTGTGCGGAAGGTGTTTCTGTGTGTGGGGGAGGTGTTTCAGTGTGTGGTGAATTGGTTTCAGTGTTTGGGAAAGGGTTGCAGTCTGTGGGGAAGGGGTTGCAGTGTGTAGGGAATTTGTTTCAGTGTGTGGGGATGTCTTTCACTGTGTGGGGATGGGGTTTCAGTGTGTGGGGAATGTGTTTCAGTGTGTGGCGAAGTTGTTTCAGAGTGTCGGGAAGGGGTTTCAGTGTGTGGGGAACGTGTTTCGGTGTGTGGCGAAGTGTTTCAGTGTGTGGTGAAGGGTTTCAGTGTGTGGGAAAGGTGTTACAGCGTGTGCGGAAGGGGTTTCAGTGTGTTGGCAAGGTGTTTCAGTGTATGGGGAAGGTGTTTCAGTGTATGGGGAAGGTGTCTCTGTATGTGGGGAAGGGGTTTCAGTGTGTGTGAGGAAGGTGTTTCAGTGTGCGGGGAAGTTTTTTCAGTGTGTGGTGAAGGTGTTTCATTCAGTGGGGAAGGGGTTTCAGTGTGTGGGGAAGGGTTTCAGTGTGTGGGGAAGGGGTTTCAGTGTGTGGGGAAGGGTTTCAGTGTGTGGGGAAGGTGTTGCAGTGTGTGCGGAAGGGGTTGCAGTGTGTGGAAAAGGTGTTTCAGTGAGTGGGGAAGGTGTTTCAGTGTGTGCGGAAGGTGTTTCAGTGTGTGTGGGGAAGGGGTTTCAGTGTGTGGGGAAGCTGTTTCAGTGTGTGGGGAAGGGGTTTCAGTGTGTGGGGAAGTGATCCAGTGTGTGGGGAAGGGGTTTCAGTGTGTGGGAAAGCGGTTTCAGTGACTGGGGATGGTATTTCAGTGTGTGGGGTAGTTGTTTCAGTGTGTGGGGGAGGTGTTTCAGTGTGTGGTGAATTGGTTTCCGTGTTTGGGAAAGGGTTTCAGTCTGTGGGGAAGGGGTTTCAGTGTGTCGGGAATGTGTTTCAGTGTGTGGGGATGTGTTTCACTGTGTGGGGATGGGGTTTCAGTGTGTGGGGAATGTGTTTCAGTGTGTGGCGAAGGTGTTTCAGTGTGTGGGGAAGGTGTTTCAGTGTGTGGTGAATTGGTTTCAGTGTTTGGGAAAGGGTTTCAGTCTGTGGGGAAGGGGTTTCAGTGTGTCGGGAATGTGTTTCTGTGTATGGGGATGTGTTTCACTGTGTGAGGATGGGGTTTCAGTGTGTGGGGAATGTGTTTCAGTGTGTGGCGAAGGTATTTCAGTGTGTGGGGAAGGGGTTTCATTGTGTGGGGAACGTGTTTCAGTGTGTGGCGAAGTGTTTCAGTGTGTGGTGAAGGGTTTCAGTGTGTGGGAAAGGTGTTACAGTGTGTGCGGAAGGGGTTTCAGTGTGTTGGCAAGGTGTTTCAGTGTATGGGGAAGGTGTTTCAGTGTATGGGGAAGGTGTCTCAGTATGTGGGGAAGGGGTTTCAGTGTGTGCGGAAGGGGTTTCGGTGTGTGGAAAAGGTGTTTCAGTGTGTGGGGAAGGTGTTTCAGTGTGTGCGGAAGGTGTTTCAGTGTGTGGGGAAGGGGTTTCAGTGTGTGGGGAAGCTGTTTCAGTGTGTGGGGAAGGGGTTTCAGTGTGTGGGGAAGTGATCCAGTGTGTGGGAAGGGGTGTCAGTGTGTGGGAAAGCGGTTTCAGTGAGTGGGGATGGTATTTCAGTGTGTGGGGTAGTTGTTTCAGTGTGTGGGGAAGGTGTTTCAGTGTGTGTGGGGAAGGGGTTTCAGTGTGTAGGGGAGGTGTGTCAGTGTGTGGAGGTGTGTTTCAGTGTGTGGGGATGCGTTTCAGTCTGTGGGGAAGGGTTTCAGTGTGTGGTGAATGTGTTTCAGTGTGTGGGGATGGGTTTCAGTGTGTGGGGATGGGTTTCAGTGTGTGGGGAAGGATTACAGTGTGTGTTGAAGATGTTTCAGTGTGTGGGGAAGGGGTTTCAGAGTGTGGGGAAGGGTTTCAGTGTGTGGGGAAGGGATTGCATTGTGTGGGGAAGGGGTTTCAGTGTGTGGGGAAGGGTTTTCAGTGTGTGGGGAAGGGGTTTCAGTGTGTGGGGAAGTGTTTCAGTGTGTGGGGAAGGGGTTTCAGTGTGTGGGGAAGATGTTTAATTGTGTGGTGAATTGGTTTCAGTGTTTGGGAAAGGGTTTCAGTCTGTGGGGAAGGGGTTTCAGTGTGTCGGGAATGTGTTTCATTGTGTGCGGAAGCGGTTTCAGTGTGTGGGGAAGGGGTTTCAGTGTGTGCGGAAGGTGTTTCTGTGTGTGGGGGAGGTGTTTCAGTGTGTGGTGAATTGGTTTCAGTGTTTGGGAAAGGGTTTCAGTCTGTGGGAAAGGGGTTTCAGTGTGTCGGGAATGTGTTTCAGTGTGTGGGGATGTCTTTCACTGTGTGGGGATGGGGTTTCAGTGTGTGGGGAATGTGTTTCAGTGTGTGGCGAAGTTGTTTCAGAGTGTCGGGAAGGGGTTTCAGTGTGTGGGGAACGTGTTTCAGTGTGTGGCGAAGTGTTTCAGTGTGTGGTGAAGGGTTTCAGTGTGTGGGAAAGGTGTTACAGTGTGTGCGGAAGGGGTTTCAGTGTGTTGGCAAGGTGTTTCAGTGTATGGGGAAGGTGTTTCAGTGTCTGGGGAAGGTGTCTCAGTATGTGGGGAAGGGGTTTCAGTGTGTGTGAGGAAGGTGTTTCAGTGTGCGGGGAAGTTTTTTCAGTGTGTGGTGAAGGTGTTTCAGTCAGTGGGGAAGGGGTTTCAGTGTGTGGGGAAGGGTTTCAGTGTGTGGGGAAGGGGTTTCAGTGTGTGGGGAAGGGTTTCAGTGTGTGGGGAAGGTGTTTCAGTGTGTGCGGAAGGGGTTGCAGTGTGTGGAAAAGGTGTTTCAGTGTGTGGGGAAGGTGTTTCAGTGTGTGCGGAAGGTGTTTCAGTGTGTGGGGAAGGGGTTTCAGTGTGTGGGGAAGCTGTTTCAGAGTGTGGGGAAGGGGTTTCAGTGTGTGGGGAAGTGATCCAGTGTGTGGGGAAGGGGTTTCAGTGTGTGGGAAAGCGGTTTCAGTGAGTGGGGATGGTATTTCAGTGTGTGGGGTAGTTGTTTCAGTGTGTGGGGAAGGTGTTTCAGTGTGTGTGGGGAAGGGGTTTCAGTGTGTAGGGGAGGTGTGTCAGTGTGTGGAGGTGTGTTTCAGTGTGTGGGGATGCGTTTCAGTGTGTGGGGAAGGGTTTCAGTGTGTGGTGAATGTGTTTCAGTGTGTGGGGAAGTGTTTCAGTGTGTGGGGAAGTTTTTTCAGTGTGTGGTGAAGGTTTTTCAGTCAGTGGGGAAGGGGTTTCAGTGTGTGGGGAAGGGTTTCAGTGTGTGGGGAAGGGGTTTCAGTGTGTGGGGAAGGGTTTCAGTGTGTGGGGAAGGTGTTTCAGTGTGTGCGGAAGGGGTTCCAGTGTGTGGAAAAGGTGTTTCAGTGTGTGGGGAAGGTGTTTCAGTGTGTGCGGAAGGTGTTTCAGTGTGTGGGGAAGGGGTTTCAGTGTGTGGGGAAGCTGTTTCAGTGTGTGGGGAAGGGGTTTCAGTGTGTGGGGAAGTGATCCAGTGTGTGGGGAAGGGGTTTCAGTGTGTGGGAAAGCGTTTTCAGTGAGTGGGGATGGTATTTCAGTGTGTGGGGTAGTTGTTTCAGTGTGTCGGGAAGGTGTTTCAGTGTGTGTGGGGAAGTGGTTTCAGTGTGTGGGGGAGGTGTGTCAGTGTGTGGAGATGTGTTTCAGTGTGTGGGGACGCGTTTCAGTGTGTGGGGAAGGGTTTCAGTGTGTGGTGAATGTGTTTCAGTGTGTGGGGATGGGTTTCAGTCTGTGGGGATGGGTTTCAGTGTGTGGGGATGGGTTTCAGTGTGTGCGGAAGGGCGTTCAGTCTGTGGGGAAGGTGTTTCAGTGTGTGGGGAAGTGTTTCAGTGTGTGGGGAAGGGGTTTCAGTGTGTGGGGAAGGGGTTTCAGTGTGTGGGGATGGGTTTCAGTTTGTGCGGATGGGTTTCATTGTGTGCGGAAGGGATTTCAGTGTGTGGGGAAGTTGTTTCAGTGTGTGGGGAAGGGGTTTCAGAGTGTGGGGAAGGTGTTTCAGTGTGTGGGCATGGGTTTCAGTGTGTGGGGATGGGCTTCAGTGTGTGCGGAAGGTGTTACAGTGTGTGGAAAAGGTGTTTCAGTGTGTGGGGAAGCTGTGGCAGTGTGTGGGGAAGGGGTTTCAGTGTGTGGGGAAGGTGTTTCAGTGCGTGGGGATGTGCTTCAGTGTGTGGGGATGTGTTTCAGTGTGTGGGGAAGGGCTTCAGTGTGTGGGGAAGGAGTTTCAGTGTGTGGGGATGGGTTTCAGTGTGTGGGGATGGGTTTCAGTGTGTGCGGAAGGGGTTACAATGTGTGGGGAATGTGTTTCAGAGTGTGGGGAAGGGCTTCAGTGTGTGGGGAAGGGGTTTCAGTGTGTGGGGATGGGTTTCAGTGTGTGGGGATCTGTTTCAGTGTGTGGGGAAGCTGTTTCACTGTGAGGGGAAGGGGTTTCAGACTGTCGGGATGGGTTTCAGTGTGTGGGGAAGGGGTTTGAGTGTGTGGGGAAGGGGTTTCAGTGTGTGGGGAAGGGTTTCTGTGTGTGGGGAAGTGATTGCATTGTGTGGGGAAGGGGTTTCAGTGTGTGGGGAAGGGGTTTCAGTGTGTGGGGAAGTGTTACAGTGTGTGGGGAAGGATTACAGTGTGTGGGTACGGGGTTGAAGTGTGAGCGGAAGGGGTTTCAGTGTGCGGGGAAGAGTTTCAGTGTGTGTGGAATAGGGGTTTCAGTGTGTGGGGAAGTGATCCAGTGTGTGGGGAAGGGGTTTCAGTGTGTGGGAAAGCGGTTTCAGTGAGTGGGGATGGTATTTCAGTGTGTGGGGTAGTTGTTTCAGTGTGTGGGGAAGGTGTTTCAGTGTGTGTGGGGAAGGGGTTTCAGTGTGTAGGGGAGGTGTGTCAGTGTGTGGAGGTGTGTTTCAGTGTGTGGGGATGCGTTTCAGTGTGTGGGGAAGGGTTTCAGTGTGTGGTGAATGTGTTTCAGTGTGTGGGGAAGTGTTTCAGTGTGTGGGGAAGTTTTTTCAGTGTGTGGTGAAGGTTTTTCAGTCAGTGGGGAAGGGGTTTCAGTGTGAGGGGAAGGGTTTCAGTGTGTGGGGAAGGGGTTTCAGTGTGTGGGGAAGGGTTTCAGTGTGTGGGGAAGGTGTTTCAGTGTGTGCGGAAGGGGTTTATGTGTGTGGAAAAGGTGTTTCAGTGTGTGGGGAAGGTGTTTCAGTGTGTGCGGAAGGTGTTTCAGTGTGTGGGGAAGGGGTTTCAGTGTGTGGGGAAGCTGTTTCAGTGTGTGGGGAAGGGGTTTCAGTGTGTGGGGAAGTGATCCAGTGTGTGGGGAAGGGGTTTCAGTGTGTGGGAAAGCGTTTTCAGTGTGTGGCGATGGTATTTCAGTGTGTGGGGTAGTTGTTTCAGTGTGTGGGGAAGGTGTTTCAGTGTGTGTGGGGAAGTGGTTTCAGTGTGTGGGGGAGGTGTTTCAGTGTGTGCGGAAGGTGTTTCAGTGTGTGGGGAAGGGGTTTCAGTGTGTGGGGAAGCTGTTTCAGTGTGTGGGGAAGGGGTTTCAGTGTGTGGGGAAGTGATCCAGTGTGTGGGGAAGGGGTTTCAGTGTGTGGGAAAGCGGTTTTAGTGAGTGGGGATGGTATTTCAGTGTGTGGGGTAGTTGTTTCAGTGTGTGGGGAAGGTGTTTCAGTGTGTGTGGGGAAGGGGTTTCAGTGTGTAGGGGAGGTGTGTCAGTGTGTGGAGGTGTGTTTCAGTGTGTGGGGATGCGTTTCAGTGTGTGGGGAAGGGTTTCAGTGTGTGGTGAATGTGTTTCAGTGTGTGGGGAAGTGTTTCAGTGTGTGGGGAAGTTTTTTCAGTGTGTCTTGAAGGTTTTTCAGTCAGTGGGGAAGGGGTTTCAGTGTGTGGGGAAGGGTTTCAGTGTGTGGGGAAGGGGTTTCAGTGTGTGGGGAAGGGTTTCAGTGTGTGGGGAAGTGATCCAGTGTGTGGGGAAGGGGTTTCAGTGTGTGGGAAAGCGTTTTCAGTGAGTGGGGATGGTATTTCAGTGTGTGGGGTAGTTGTTTCAGTGTGTCGGGAAGGTGTTTCAGTGTGTGTGGGGAAGTGGTTTCAGTGTGTGGGGGAGGTGTGTCAGTGTGTGGAGATGTGTTTCAGTGTGTGGGGATCCGTTTCAGTGTGTGGGGAAGGGTTTCAGTGTGTGGTGAATGTGTTTCAGTGTGTGGGGATGGGTTTCAGTGTGTGGGGATGGGTTTCAGTGTGTGGGGATGGGTTTCAGTGTGTGCGGAAGGGCGTTCAGTCTGTGGGGAAGGTGTTTCAGTGTGTGGGGAAGTGTTTCAGTGTGTGGGGAAGGGGTTTCAGTGTGTGGGGAAGGGGTTTCAGTGTGTGGGGATGGGTTTCAGTTTGTGCGGATGGGTTTCATTGTGTGCGGAAGGGATTTCAGTGTGTGGGGAAGTTGTTTCAGTGTGTGGGGAAGGGGTTTCAGAGTGTGGGGAATGTGTTTCAGTGTGTGGGCATGGGTTTCAGTGTGTGGGGATGGGCTTCAGTGTGTGGGGAAGGGCTTCAGTGTGTGGGGAAGGAGTTTCAGTGTGTGGGGATGGGTTTCAGTGTGTGGGGATGGGTTTCAGTGTGTGCGGAAGGGGTTACAGTGTGTGGGGAATGTGTTTCAGAGTGTGGGGAAGGGCTTCAGTGTGTGGGGAAGGGGTTTCAGTGTGTGGGGATGGGTTTCAGTGTGTGGGGATCTGTTTCAGTGTGTGGGGAAGCTGTTTCACTGTGAGGGGAAGGGGTTTCAGACTGTCGGGATGGGTTTCAGTGTGTGGGGAAGGGGTTTGAGTGTGTGGGGAAGGGGTTTCAGTGTGTGGGGAAGGGTTTCTGTGTGTGGGGAAGGGATTGCATTGTGTGGGGAAGGGGTTTCAGTGTGTGGGGAAGGGGTTTCAGTGTGTGGGGAAGTGTTACAGTGTGTGGGGAAGGATTACAGCGTGTGGGTACGGGGTTGAAGTGTGAGCGGAAGGGGTTTCAGTGTGCGGGGAAGTGTTTCAGTGTGTGTGGAATAGGGGTTTCAGTGTGTGGGGAAGTGATCCAGTGTGTGGGGAAGGGGTTTCAGTGTGTGGGAAAGCGGTTTCAGTGAGTGGGGATGGTATTTCAGTGTGTGGGGTAGTTGTTTCAGTGTGTGGGGAAGGTGTTTCAGTGTGTGTGGGGAAGGGGTTTCAGTGTGTAGGGGAGGTGTGTCAGTGTGTGGAGGTGTGTTTCAGTGTGTGGGGATGCGTTTCAGTGTGTGGGGAAGGGTTTCAGTGTGTGGTGAATGTGTTTCAGTGTGTGGGGAAGTGTTTCAGTGTGTGGGGAAGTTTTTTCAGTGTGTGGGGAAGGTGTTTCAGTGTGTGCGGAAGGTGTTTCAGTGTGTGGGGAAGGGGTTTCAGTGTGTGGGGAAGCTGTTTCAGTGTGTGGGGAAGGGGTTTCAGTGTGTGGGGAAGTGATCCAGTGTGTGGGGAAGGGGTTTCAGTGTGTGGGAAAGCGTTTTCAGTGAGTGGGGATGGTATTTCAGTGTGTGGGGTAGTTGTTTCAGTGTGTCGGGAAGGTGTTTCAGTGTGTGTGGGGAAGTGGTTTCAGTGTGTGGGGGAGGTGTGTCAGTGTGTGGAGATGTGTTTCAGTGTGTGGGGATGCGTTTCAGTGTGTGGGGAAGGGTTTCAGTGTGTGGTGAATGTGTTTCAGTGTGTGGGGATGGGTTTCAGTGTGTGGGGATGGGTTTCAGTGTGTGGGGATGGGTTTCAGTGTGTGCGGAAGGGCGTTCAGTCTGTGGGGAAGGTGTTTCAGTGTGTGGGGAAGTGTTTCAGTGTGTGGGGAAGGGGTTTCAGTGTGTGGGGAAGGGGTTTCAGTGTGTGGGGATGGGTTTCAGTTTGTGCGGATGGGTTTCATTGTGTGCGGAAGGGATTTCAGTGGGTGGGGAAGTTGTTTCAGTGTGTGGGGAAGGGGTTTCAGAGTGTGGGGAAGGTGTTTCAGTGTGTGGGCATGGGTTTCAGTGTGTGGGGATGGGCTTCAGTGTGTGCGGAAGGTGTTACAGTGTGTGGAAAAGGTGTTTCAGTGTGTGGGGAAGCTGTGGCAGTGTGTGGGGAAGGGGTTTCAGTGTGTGGGGAAGGTGTTTCAGTGCGTGGGGATGTGCTTCAGTGTGTGGGGATGTGTTTCAGTGTGTGGGGAAGGGCTTCAGTGTGCGGGGAAGGAGTTTCAGTGTGTGGGGATGGGTTTCAGTGTGTGGGGATGGGTTTCAGTGTGTGCGGAAGGGGTTACAGTGTGTGGTGAATGTGTTTCAGAGTGTGGGGAAGGGCTTCAGTGTGTGGGGAAGGGGTTTCAGTGTGTGGGGATGGGTTTCAGTGTGTGGGGATCTGTTTCAGTGTGTGGGGAAGCTGTTTCACTGTGAGGGGAAGGGGTTTCAGACTGTCGGGATGGGTTTCAGTGTGTGGGGAAGGGGTTTGAGTGTGTGGGGAAGGGGTTTGAGTGTGTGGGGAAGGGTTTCTGTGTGTGGGGAAGGGATTGCATTGTGTGGGGAAGGGGTTTCAGTGTGTGGGGAAGGGGTTTCAGTGTGTGGGGAAGTGTTACAGTGTGTGGGGAAGGATTACAGTGTGTGGGTACGGGGTTGAAGTGTGAGCGGAAGGGGTTTCAGTGTGCGGGGAAGTGTTTCAGTGTGTGTGGAATAGGGGTTTCAGTGTGTGGGGAAGTGATCCAGTGTGTGGGGAAGGGGTTTCAGTGTGTGGGAAAGCGGTTTCAGTGAGTGGGGATGGTATTTCAGTGTGTGGGGTAGTTGTTTCAGTGTGTGGGGAAGGTGTTTCAGTGTGTGTGGGGAAGGGGTTTCAGTGTGTAGGGGAGGTGTGTCAGTGTGTGGAGGTGTGTTTCAGTGTGTGGGGATGCGTTTCAGTGTGTGGGGAAGGGTTTCAGTGTGTGGTGAATGTGTTTCAGTGTGTGGGGAAGTGTTTCAGTGTGTGGGGAAGTTTTTTCAGTGTGTGGTGAAGGTTTTTCAGTCAGTGGGGAAGGGGTTTCAGTGTGAGGGGAAGGGTTTCAGTGTGTGGGGAAGGGGTTTCAGTGTGTGGGGAAGGGTTTCAGTGTGTGGGGAAGGTGTTTCAGTGTGTGCGGAAGGGGTTTATGTGTGTGGAAAAGGTTTTTCAGTGTGTGGGGAAGGTGTTTCAGTGTGTGCGGAAGGTGTTTCAGTGTGTGGGGAAGGGGTTTCAGTGTGTGGGGAAGCTGTTTCAGTGTGTGGGGAAGGGGTTTCAGTGTGTGGGGAAGTGATCCAGTGTGTGGGGAAGGGGTTTCAGTGTGTGGGGAAGGGGTTTCAGTGTGTGGGGATGGGTTTCAGTTTGTGCGGATGGGTTTCATTGTGTGCGGAAGGGATTTCAGTGTGTGGGGAAGTTGTTTCAGTGTGTGGGGAAGGGGTTTCAGAGTGTGGGGAAGGTGTTTCAGTGTGTGGGCATGGGTTTCAGTGTGTGGGGATGGGCTTCAGTGTGTGGGGAAGGGCTTCAGTGTGTGGGGAAGGAGTTTCAGTGTGTGGGGATGGGTTTCAGTGTGTGGGGATGGGTTTCAGTGTGTGCGGAAGGGGTTACAGTGTGTGGGGAATGTGTTTCAGAGTGTGGGGAAGGTGTTTCAGTGTGTGTGGGGAAGTGGTTTCAGTGTGTGGGGGAGGTGTTTCAGTGTGTGCGGAAGGTGTTTCAGTGTGTGGGGAAGGGGTTTCAGTGTGTTGGGAAGCTGTTTCAGTGTGTGGGGAAGGGGTTTCAGTGTGTGGGGAAGTGATCCAGTGTGTGGGGAAGGGGTTTCAGTGTGTGGGAAAGCGGTTTTAGTGAGTGGGGATGGTATTTCAGTGTGTGGGGTAGTTGTTTCAGTGTGTGGGGAAGGTGTTTCTGTGTGTGTGGGGAAGGGGTTTCAGTGTGTAGGGGAGGTGTGTCAGTGTGTGGAGGTGTGTTTCAGTGTGTGGGGATGCGTTTCAGTGTGTGGGGAAGGGTTTCAGTGTGTGGTGAATGTGTTTCAGTGTGTGGGGAAGTGTTTCAGTGTGTGGGGAAGTTTTTTCAGTGTGTGGTGAAGGTTTTTCAGTCAGTGGGGAAGGGGTTTCAGTGTGTGGGGAAGGGTTTCAGTGTTTGGGGAAGGGGTTTCAGTGTGTGGGGAAGGGTTTCAGTGTGTGGGGAAGGTGTTTCAGTGTGTGCGGAAGGGGTTTCAGTGTGTGGAAAAGGTGTTTCAGTGTGTGGGGAAGGTGTTTCAGTGTGTGCGGAAGGTGTTTCAGTGTGTGGGGAAGGGGTTTCAGTGTGTGGGGAAGCTGTTTCAGTACGTGGGGAAGGGTTTTCAGTGTGTGGGGAAGTGATCCAGTGTGTGGGGAAGGGGTTTCAGTGTGTGGGAAAGCGTTTTCAGTGAGTGGGGATGGTATTTCAGTGTGTGGGGTTGTGACATTGATCACAAGTCGTGGGAGTCAGTTGCCAGCATTCGCCAGAGCTGGCGGGCAGCCATAAAGACAGGGCTAAATTGTGGCGAGTCGAAGAGACTTAGTAGTTGGCAGGAAAAAAGACAGAGGCGCAAGGGGAGAGCCAACTGTGCAACAGCCCCAACAAACAAATTTCTCTGCAGCACCTGTGGAAGAGCCTGTCACTCCAGAATTGGCCTTTATAGCCACTCCAGGCGCTGCTTCACAAACCACTGACCACCTCCAGGCGCGTATCCATTGTCTCTCGAGATAAGGAGGCCCAAAAGAGAGGGGTAGTTGTTTCAGTGTGTCGGGAAGGTGTTTCAGTGTGTGTGGGGAAGTGGTTTCAGTGTGTGGGGGAGGTGTGTCAGTGTGTGGAGATGTGTTTCAGTGTGTGGGGATGCCTTTCAGTGTGTGGGGAAGGGTTTCAGTGTGTGGTGAATGTGTTTCAGTGTGTGGGGATGGGTTTCAGTGTGTGGGGATGGGTTTCAGTGTGTGGGGATGGGTTTCAGTGTGTGCGGAAGGGCGTTCAGTCTGTGGGGAAGGTGTTTCAGTGTGTGGGGAAGTGTTTCAGTGTGTGGGGAAGGGGTTTCAGTGTGTGGGGAAGGGGTTTCAGTGTGTGGGGATGGGTTTCAGTTTGTGCGGATGGGTTTCATTGTGTGCGGAAGGGATTTCAGTGTGTGGGGAAGTTGTTTCAGTGTGTGGGGAAGGGGTTTCAGAGTGTGGGGAAGGTGTTTCAGTGTGTGGGCATGGGTTTCAGTGTGTGGGGATGGGCTTCAGTGTGTGGGGAAGGGCTTCAGTGTGTGGGGAAGGAGTTTCAGTGTGTGGGGATGGGTTTCAGTGTGTGGGGATGGGTTTCAGTGTGTGCGGAAGGGGTTACAGTGTGTGGGGAATGTGTTTCAGAGTGTGGGGAAGGTGTTTCAGGTGTGTGGGGATCTGTTTCAGTGTGTGGGGAAGCTGTTTCACTGTGAGGGGAAGGGGTTTCAGACTGTCGGGATGGGTTTCAGTGTGTGGGGAAGGGGTTTGAGTGTGTGGGGAAGGGGTTTGAGTGTGTGGGGAAGGGTTTCTGTGTGTGGGGAAGGGATTGCATTGTGTGGGGAAGGGGTTTCAGTGTGTGGGGAAGGGGTTTCAGTGTGTGGGGAAGTGTTACAGTGTGTGGGGAAGGATTACAGTGTGTGGGTACGGGGTTGAAGTGTGAGCGGAAGGGGTTTCAGTGTGCGGGGAAGTGTTTCAGTGTGTGTGGAATAGGGGTTTCAGTGTGTGGGGAAGTGATCCAGTGTGTGGGGAAGGGGTTTCAGTGTGTGGGAAAGCGGTTTCAGTGAGTGGGGATGGTATTTCAGTGTGTGGGGTAGTTGTTTCAGTGTGTGGGGAAGGTGTTTCAGTGTGTGTGGGGAAGGGGTTTCAGTGTGTAGGGGAGGTGTGTCAGTGTGTGGAGGTGTGTTTCAGTGTGTGGGGATGCGTTTCAGTGTGTGGGGAAGGGTTTCAGTGTGTGGTGAATGTGTTTCAGTGTGTGGGGAAGTGTTTCAGTGTGTGGGGAAGTTTTTTCAGTGTGTGGTGAAGGTTTTTCAGTCAGTGGGGAAGGGGTTTCAGTGTGAGGGGAAGGGTTTCAGTGTGTGGGGAAGGGGTTTCAGTGTGTGGGGAAGGGTTTCAGTGTGTGGGGAAGGTGTTTCAGTGTGTGCGGAAGGGGTTTCAGTGTGTGGAAAAGGTGTTTCAGTGTGTGGGGAAGGTGTTTCAGTGTGTGCGGAAGGTGTTTCAGTGTGTGGGGAAGGGGTTTCAGTGTGTGGGGAAGCTGTTTCAGTGTGTGGGGAAGGGGTTTCAGTGTGTGGGGAAGTGATCCAGTGTGTGGGGAAGGGGTTTCAGTGTGTGGGAAAGCGTTTTCAGTGTGTGGCGATGGTATTTCAGTGTGTGGGGTAGTTGTTTCAGTGTGTGGGGAAGGTGTTTCAGTGTGTGTGGGGAAGTGGTTTCAGTGTGTGGGGGAGGTGTGTCAGTGTGCGGAGATGTGTTTCAGTGTGTGGGGATGCGTTTCAGTGTGTGGGGAAGGGTTTCAGTGTGTGGTGAATGTGTTTCAGTGTGTGGGGATGGGTTTCAGTGTGTGGGGATGGGTTTCAGTGTGTGCGGAAGGGCGTTCAGTCTGTGGGGAATGTGTTTCAGTGTGTGGGGAAGTGTTTCAGTGTGTGGGGAAGGGGTTTCAGTGTGTGGGGAAGGGGTTTCAGTGTGTGGGGATGGGTTTCAGTTTGGGCGGATGGGTTTCATTGTGTGCGGAAGGGATTTCGGTGTGTGGGGAAGTTGTTTCAGTGTGTGGGGAAGGGGTTTCAGAGTGTGGGGAAGGTGTTTCAGTGTGTGGGCATGGGTTTCAGTGTGTGGGGATGGGCTTCAGTGTGTGCGGAAGGTGTTACAGTGTGTGGTAAAGGGGTTTCAGTGGGTGGGGAATGTGGCAGTGTGTGGGGAAGGGGTTTCAGTGTGTGGGGAAGATGTTTCAGTGCGTGGGGATGTGCTTCAGTGTGTGGGGATGTGTTTCAGTGTGTGGGGAAGGGCTTCAGTGTGTGGGGAAGGAGTTGCAGTGTGTGGGGATGGGTTTCAGTGTGTGGGGATGGGTTTCAGTGTGTGCGGAAGGGGTTACAGTGTGTGGGCAAGGTGTTTCAGAGTGTGGGGAAGGGCTTCAGTGTGTGGGGATGGGGTTTCAGTGTGTGGGGATGGGTTTCAGTGTGTGGGGATGTGTTTCAGTGTGTGGGGAAGCTGTTTCACTGTGTGGGGAAGGGGTTTCAGAGTGACGGGATGGGTTTCAGTGTGTGGGGAAGGGGTTTGAGTGTGTGGGGAAGGGATTGCATTGTGTGGGGAAGGTGTTTCAGTGTGTGGGGAAGGGGTTTCAGTGTGTGGGGAAGTGTTTCAGTGTGTGGGGAAGGATTACAGTGTGTGGGTACGGGGTTGAAGTGTGTGCGGAAGGGGTTTCAGTGTGCGGGGAAGTGTTTCAGTGTGTGCGGAATTGTTTCTCTGTGTGCGGAAGGTGTTTCAATGTGTGGGGAAGTGGTTTCAGTGTGTAGGGATGTGTTTCAGTGTATGGGGAAGGGGTTTCAGTGTGTGGGGATGTGCTTCAGTGTGTGAGGAAGGGGTTTCAGTGTGTGGGGCAGGTGTTTCAGTGTGTGTGGAAGGGGTTTCAGTGTGTGGGGAAGGTGTTTCAGTGTGTGGGGAAGGGGTTTCAGTGTGTGGGGAAGATGTTTCAGTGTGTGCGGAAGTGGTTTCAGTGTGTGCGGAAGGTGTTTCAGTGTGTGGGGAAGGGGTTTCAGTGTGGGAGGAAGGTGTTTCATTGTGTGCGGAAGCGGTTTCAGTGTGTGGGGAAGGTGTTTCAGTGTGTGAGGAAGGTGTTTCTGTGTGTGGGGGAGCTGTTTCAGTGTGTGGTGAAAGGGTTTCAGTGTTTGGGAAAGGGTTTCAGTCTGTGGGGAAGGGGTTTCAGTGTGTGGGGAATGTGCTTCAGTGTGTGGGGATGTGTTTCACTGTGTGGGGATGGGTTTTCAGTGTGTGGGGAATGTGTTTCAGTGAGTGGCGAAGGGGTTTCAGTGTGTGGGGAAGGGGTTTCAGTGTGTGGGGAACGTGTTTCAGTGTGTGGTGAAGGGTTTCAGTGTATGGGAAAGGTGTTTCAGTGTGTGCGGAAGGGGTTTCAGTGTGTTGGCAAGGTGTTTCAGTGTTTGGGGAAGGTGTTCCAGTGTATGGGGAAGGTGTCTCAGAATGTGGGAAAGGGGTTTCAGTGTGTGTGAGGAAGGTGTTTCAGCGTGTGGGGATGTTTTTTCAGTGTGTGGGAAAGGTGTTTCAGTCAGTGGGGAAGGGGTTTCAGTGTGTGGGGAAGGGTTTCAGTGGGTGGTAAAGGGGTTTCAGTGTGTGGGGAAGGGTTTCAGTGTGTGGGGAAGGTGTTTCAGTGTATGCGGAAGGGGTTTCAGTGTGCGGAAAAGGTGTTTCAGTGTGTGGGGAAGGTGTCTCAGTGTGTGCGGAAGGTGTTTCAGTGTGTGGGGAAGGGGTTTCAGTGTGTGGGGAAGCTGTTTCAGTGTGTGGGGAAGGGGTTTCAGTGTGTGGGGAAGTGATCCAGTGTGTGGGGAAGGGGTTTCAGTGTGTGGGAAAGCGGTTTCAGTGAGTGGGGATGGTATTTCAGTGTGTGGGGAAGGGTTTCAGTGTGTGGTGAATGTGTTTCAGTGTGTGGGAATGGGTTTCAGTGTGTGGGGATCGGTTTCAGTGTGTGCGGAAGGGCTTTCAGTCTGTGGGGAAGGTGTTTCAGTGTGTGGGTAAGTGTTTCAGTGTGTGGGGAAGTTTTTTCAGTGTGTGGTGAAGGTGTTTCAGTCAGTGGGGAAGGGGTTTCAGTCTGTGGGGAAGGGTTTCAGTGTGTGGGGAAGGGGTTTCAGTGTGTGGGGAAGGGTTTCAGTGTGTGGGGTAGTTGTTTCAGTGTGTGGGGAAGGTGTTTCAGTGTGTGTGGGGAAGGGGTTTCAGTGTGTGGGGAAGTGATCCAGTGTGTGGGGAAGGGGTTTCAGTGTGTGGGAAAGCGGTTTCAGTGAGTGGGGATGGTATTTCAGTGTGTGGGGTAGTTGTTTCAGTGTGTGGGGAAGGTGTTTCAGTGTGTGTGGAGAAGGGGTTTCAGTGTGTAGGGGAGGTGTGTCAGTGTGTGGAGGTGTGTTTCAGTGTGTGGGGATGCGTTTCAGTGTGTGGGGAAGGGTTTCAGTGTGTGGTGAATGTGTTTCAGTGTGTGGGGAAGTGTTTCAGTGTGTGGGGAAGTTTTTTCAGTGTGTGGTGAAGGTTTTTCAGTCAGTGGGGAAGGGGTTTCAGTGTGTGGGGAAGGGTTTCAGTGTGTGGGGAAGGGGTTTCAGTGTGTGGGGAAGGGTTTCAGTGTGTGGGGAAGGTGTTTCAGTGTGTGCGGAAGGGGTTTCAGTGTGTGGAAAAGGTGTTTCAGTGTGTGGGGAAGGGGTTTCAGTGTGTGGGGAAGCTGTTTCAGTGTGTGGGGAAGGGGTTTCAGTGTGTGGGGAAGTGATCCAGTGTGTGGGGAAGGGGTTTCAGTGTGTGGGAAAGCGTTTTAAGTGTGTGGCGATGGTATTTCAGTGTGTGGGGTAGTTGTTTCAGTGTGTGGGGAAGGTGTTTCAGTGTGTGTGGGGAAGTGGTTTCAGTGTGTGGGGGAGGTGTGTCAGTGTGTGGAGATGTGTTTCAGTGTGTGGGGATGCGTTTCAGTGTGTGGGGAAGGGTTTCAGTGTGTGGTGAATGTGTTTCAGTGTGTGGGGATGGGTTTCAGTGTGTGGGGATGGGTTTCAGTGTGTGCGGAAGGGCGTTCAGTCTGTGGGGAAGGTGTTTCAGTGTGTGGGGAAGTGTTTCAGTGTGTGGGGAAGGGGTTTCAGTGTGTGGGGAAGGGGTTTCAGTGTGTGGGGATGGGTTTCAGTTTGTGCGGATGGGTTTCATTGTGTGCGGAAGGGATTTTGGTGTGTGGGGAAGTTGTTTCAGTGTGTGGGGAAGGGGTTTCAGAGTGTGGGGAAGGTGTTTCAGTGTGTGGGCATGGGTTTCAGTGTGTGGGGATGGGCTTCAGTGTGTGCGGAAGGTGTTACAGTGTGTGGGAAAGGTGTTTCAGTGTGTGGGGAATGTGGCAGTGTGTGGGGAAGGGGTTTCAGTGTGTGGGGAAGGTGTTTCAGTGCGTGGGGATGTGCTTCAGTGTGTGGGGATGTGTTTCAGTGTGTGGGGAAGGGCTTCAGTCTGTGGGGAAGTAGTTGCAGTGTGTGGGGATGGGTTTCAGTGTGTGGGGATGGGTTTCAGTGTGTGCGGAAGGGGTTACAGTGTGTGGGCAAGGTGTTTCAGAGTGTGGGGAAGGGCTTCAGTGTGTGGGGAAGGGGTTTCAGTGTGTGGGGATGTGTTTCAGTGTGTGGGGAAGCTGTTTCACTGTGTGGGGAAGGGGTTTCAGAGTGTCGGGATGGGTTTCAGTGTGTGGGGAAGGGGTTTGAGTGTGTGGGGAAGGGATTGCATTGTGTGGGGAAGGGGTTTCAGTGTGTGGGGAAGGGGTTTCAGTGTGTGGGGAAGTGTTTCAGTGTGTGGGGAAGGATTACAGTGTGTGGGTACGGGGTTGAAGTGTGTGCGGAAGGGGTTTCAGTGTGCGGGGAAGTGTTTCAGTGTGTGCGGAATTGTTTCTCTGTGTGTGGAAGGTGTTTCAATGTGTGGGGAAGTGGTTTCAGTGTGTAGGGATGTGTTTCAGTGTGTGGGGAAGGGGTTTCAGTGTGTGGGGATGTGCTTCAGTGTGTGAGGAAGGGGTTTCAGTGTGTGGGGCAGGTGTTTCAGTGTGTGTGGAAGGGGTTTCAGTGTGTGGGGAAGGGGTTACAGTGTGTGGGCAAGGTGTTTCAGAGTGTGGGGAAGGGCTTCAGTGTGTGGGGATGGGGTTTCAGTGTGTGGGGATGGGTTTCAGTGTGTGGGGATGTGTTTCAGTGTGTGGGGAAGCTGTTTCACTGTGTGGGGAAGGGGTTTCAGAGTGACGGGATGGGTTTCAGTGTGTGGGGAAGGGGTTTGAGTGTGTGGGGAAGGGATTGCATTGTGTGGGGAAGGGGTTTCAGTGTGTGGGGAAGGGGTTTCAGTGTGTGGGGAAGTGTTTCAGTGTGTGGGGAAGGATTACAGTGTGTGGGTACGGGGTTGAAGTGTGTGCGGAAGGGGTTTCAGTGTGCGGGGAAGTGTTTCAGTGTGTGCGGAATTGTTTCTCTGTGTGCGGAAGGTGTTTCAATGTGTGGGGAAGTGGTTTCAGTGTGTAGGGATGTGTTTCAGTGTATGGGGAAGGGGTTTCAGTGTGTGGGGATGTGCTTCAGTGTGTGAGGAAGGGGTTTCAGTGTGTGGGGCAGGTGTTTCAGTGTGTGTGGAAGGGGTTTCAGTGTGTGGGGAAGGTGTTTCAGTGTGTGGGGAAGGGGTTTCAGTGTGTGGGGAAGATGTTTCAGTGTGTGCGGAAGTGGTTTCAGTGTGTGCGGAAGGTGTTTCAGTGTGTGGGGAAGGGGTTTCAGTGTGGGAGGAAGGTGTTTCATTGTGTGCGGAAGCGGTTTCAGTGTGTGGGGAAGGTGTTTCAGTGTGTGAGGAAGGTGTTTCTGTGTGTGGGGGAGCTGTTTCAGTGTGTGGTGAAAGGGTTTCAGTGTTTGGGAAAGGGTTTCAGTCTGTGGGGAAGGGGTTTCAGTGTGTGGGGAATGTGCTTCAGTGTGTGGGGATGTGTTTCACTGTGTGGGGATGGGTTTTCAGTGTGTGGGGAATGTGTTTCAGTGAGTGGCGAAGGGGTTTCAGTGTGTGGGGAAGGGGTTTCAGTGTGTGGGGAACGTGTTTCAGTGTGTGGTGAAGGGTTTCAGTGTATGGGAAAGGTGTTTCAGTGTGTGCGGAAGGGGTTTCAGTGTGTTGGCAAGGTGTTTCAGTGTTTGGGGAAGGTGTTCCAGTGTATGGGGAAGGTGTCTCAGAATGTGGGAAAGGGGTTTCAGTGTGTGTGAGGAAGGTGTTTCAGCGTGTGGGGATGTTTTTTCAGTGTGTGGGAAAGGTGTTTCAGTCAGTGGGGAAGGGGTTTCAGTGTGTGGGGAAGGGTTTCAGTGGGTGGTAAAGGGGTTTCAGTGTGTGGGGAAGGGTTTCAGTGTGTGGGGAAGGTGTTTCAGTGTATGCGGAAGGGGTTTCAGTGTGCGGAAAAGGTGTTTCAGTGTGTGGGGAAGGTGTCTCAGTGTGTGCGGAAGGTGTTTCAGTGTGTGGGGAAGGGGTTTCAGTGTGTGGGGAAGCTGTTTCAGTGTGTGGGGAAGGGGTTTCAGTGTGTGGGGAAGTGATCCAGTGTGTGGGGAAGGGGTTTCAGTGTGTGGGAAAGCGGTTTCAGTGAGTGGGGATGGTATTTCAGTGTGTGGGGAAGGGTTTCAGTGTGTGGTGAATGTGTTTCAGTGTGTGGGAATGGGTTTCAGTGTGTGGGGATCGGTTTCAGTGTGTGCGGAAGGGCTTTCAGTCTGTGGGGAAGGTGTTTCAGTGTGTGGGTAAGTGTTTCAGTGTGTGGGGAAGTTTTTTCAGTGTGTGGTGAAGGTGTTTCAGTCAGTGGGGAAGGGGTTTCAGTCTGTGGGGAAGGGTTTCAGTGTGTGGGGAAGGGGTTTCAGTGTGTGGGGAAGGGTTTCAGTGTGTGGGGTAGTTGTTTCAGTGTGTGGGGAAGGTGTTTCAGTGTGTGTGGGGAAGGGGTTTCAGTGTGTGGGGAAGTGATCCAGTGTGTGGGGAAGGGGTTTCAGTGTGTGGGAAAGCGGTTTCAGTGAGTGGGGATGGTATTTCAGTGTGTGGGGTAGTTGTTTCAGTGTGTGGGGAAGGTGTTTCAGTGTGTGTGGAGAAGGGGTTTCAGTGTGTAGGGGAGGTGTGTCAGTGTGTGGAGGTGTGTTTCAGTGTGTGGGGATGCGTTTCAGTGTGTGGGGAAGGGTTTCAGTGTGTGGTGAATGTGTTTCAGTGTGTGGGGAAGTGTTTCAGTGTGTGGGGAAGTTTTTTCAGTGTGTGGTGAAGGTTTTTCAGTCAGTGGGGAAGGGGTTTCAGTGTGTGGGGAAGGGTTTCAGTGTGTGGGGAAGGGGTTTCAGTGTGTGGGGAAGGGTTTCAGTGTGTGGGGAAGGTGTTTCAGTGTGTGCGGAAGGGGTTTCAGTGTGTGGAAAAGGTGTTTCAGTGTGTGGGGAAGGGGTTTCAGTGTGTGGGGAAGCTGTTTCAGTGTGTGGGGAAGGGGTTTCAGTGTGTGGGGAAGTGATCCAGTGTGTGGGGAAGGGGTTTCAGTGTGTGGGAAAGCGTTTTAAGTGTGTGGCGATGGTATTTCAGTGTGTGGGGTAGTTGTTTCAGTGTGTGGGGAAGGTGTTTCAGTGTGTGTGGGGAAGTGGTTTCAGTGTGTGGGGGAGGTGTGTCAGTGTGTGGAGATGTGTTTCAGTGTGTGGGGATGCGTTTCAGTGTGTGGGGAAGGGTTTCAGTGTGTGGTGAATGTGTTTCAGTGTGTGGGGATGGGTTTCAGTGTGTGGGGATGGGTTTCAGTGTGTGCGGAAGGGCGTTCAGTCTGTGGGGAAGGTGTTTCAGTGTGTGGGGAAGTGTTTCAGTGTGTGGGGAAGGGGTTTCAGTGTGTGGGGAAGGGGTTTCAGTGTGTGGGGATGGGTTTCAGTTTGTGCGGATGGGTTTCATTGTGTGCGGAAGGGATTTTGGTGTGTGGGGAAGTTGTTTCAGTGTGTGGGGAAGGGGTTTCAGAGTGTGGGGAAGGTGTTTCAGTGTGTGGGCATGGGTTTCAGTGTGTGGGGATGGGCTTCAGTGTGTGCGGAAGGTGTTACAGTGTGTGGGAAAGGTGTTTCAGTGTGTGGGGAATGTGGCAGTGTGTGGGGAAGGGGTTTCAGTGTGTGGGGAAGGTGTTTCAGTGCGTGGGGATGTGCTTCAGTGTGTGGGGATGTGTTTCAGTGTGTGGGGAAGGGCTTCAGTCTGTGGGGAAGTAGTTGCAGTGTGTGGGGATGGGTTTCAGTGTGTGGGGATGGGTTTCAGTGTGTGCGGAAGGGGTTACAGTGTGTGGGCAAGGTGTTTCAGAGTGTGGGGAAGGGCTTCAGTGTGTGGGGAAGGGGTTTCAGTGTGTGGGGATGTGTTTCAGTGTGTGGGGAAGCTGTTTCACTGTGTGGGGAAGGGGTTTCAGAGTGTCGGGATGGGTTTCAGTGTGTGGGGAAGGGGTTTGAGTGTGTGGGGAAGGGATTGCATTGTGTGGGGAAGGGGTTTCAGTGTGTGGGGAAGGGGTTTCAGTGTGTGGGGAAGTGTTTCAGTGTGTGGGGAAGGATTACAGTGTGTGGGTACGGGGTTGAAGTGTGTGCGGAAGGGGTTTCAGTGTGCGGGGAAGTGTTTCAGTGTGTGCGGAATTGTTTCTCTGTGTGTGGAAGGTGTTTCAATGTGTGGGGAAGTGGTTTCAGTGTGTAGGGATGTGTTTCAGTGTGTGGGGAAGGGGTTTCAGTGTGTGGGGATGTGCTTCAGTGTGTGAGGAAGGGGTTTCAGTGTGTGGGGCAGGTGTTTCAGTGTGTGTGGAAGGGGTTTCAGTGTGTGGGGAAGGTGTTTCAGTGTGTGGGGAAGGGGTTTCAGTGTGTGGGGAAGATGTTTCAGTGTGTGCGGAAGTGGTTTCAGTGTGTGCGGAAGGTGTTTCAGTGTGTGGGGAAGGGGTTTCAGTGTGGGAGGAAGGTGTTTCATTGTGTGCGGAAGCGGTTTCAGTGTGTGGGGAAGGTGTTTCAGTGTGTGAGGAAGGTGTTTCTGTGTGTGGGGGAGCTGTTTCAGTGTGTGGTGAAAGGGTTTCAGTGTTTGGGAAAGGGTTTCAGTCTGTGGGGAAGGGGTTTCAGTGTGTGGGGAATGTGTTTCAGTGTGTGGGGATGTGTTTCACTGTGTGGGGATGGGGTTTCAGTGTGTGGGGAATGTGTTTCAGTGTGTGGCGAAGGGGTTTCAGTGTGTGGGGAAGGGGTTTCAGTGTGTGGGGAATGTGTTTCTCTGTGTGGGGAAGGGGTTTCAGAGTGTCGGGATGGGTTTCAGTGTGTGGGGAAGGGGTTTGAGTGTGTGGGGAAGGGATTGCATTGTGTGGGGAAGGGGTTTCAGTGTGTGGGGAAGGGGTTTCAGTGTGTGGGGAAGTGTTTCAGTGTGTGGGGAAGGATTACAGTGTGTGGGTACGGGGTTGAAGTGTGTGCGGAAGGGGTTTCAGTGTGCGGGGAAGTGTTTCAGTGTGTGCGGAATTGTTTCTCTGTGTGCGGAAGGTGTTTCAATGTGTGGGGAAGTGGTTTCAGTGTGTAGGGATGTATTTCAGTGTGTGGGGAAGGGGTTTCAGTGTGTGGGGATGTGCTTCAGTGTGTGAGGAAGGGGTTTCAGTGTGTGGGGCAGGTGTTTCAGTGTGTGTGGAAGGGGTTTCAGTGTGTGGGGAAGGTGTTTCAGTGTGTGGGGAAGGGGTTTCAGTGTGTGGGGAAGATGTTTCAGTGTGTGCGGAAGTGGTTTCAGTGTGTGCGGAAGGTGTTTCAGTGTGTGGGGAAGGGGTTTCAGTGTGGGAGGAAGGTGTTTCATTGTGTGCGGAAGCGGTTTCAGTGTGTGGGGAAGGTGTTTCAGTGTGTGAGGAAGGTGTTTCTGTGTGTGGGGGAGCTGTTTCAGTGTGTGGTGAAAGGGTTTCAGTGTTTGGGAAAGGGTTTCAGTCTGTGGGGAAGGGGTTTCAGTGTGTGGGGAATGTGTTTCAGTGTGTGGGGATGTGTTTCACTGTGTGGGGATGGGGTTTCAGTGTGTGGGGAATGTGTTTCAGTGTGTGGCGAAGGGGTTTCAGTGTGTGGGGAAGGGGTTTCAGTGTGTGGGGAACGTGTTTCAGTGTGTGGTGAAGGGTTTCAGTGTATGGGAAAGGTGTTTCAGTGTGTGCGGAAGGGGTTTCAGTGTGTTGGCAAGGTGTTTCAGTGTTTGGGGAAGGTGTTCCAGTGTATGGGGAAGGTGTCTCAGAATGTGGGAAAGGGGTTTCAGTGTGTGTGAGGAAGGTGTTTCAGTGTGTGGGGATGTTTTTTCAGTGTGTGGGAAAGGTGCTTCAGTCAGTGGGGAAGGGGTTTCAGTGTGTGGGGAAGGGTTTCAGTGGGTGGTAAAGGGGTTTCAGTGTGTGGGGAAGGGTTTCAGTGTGTGGGGAAGGTGTTTCAGTGTGTGCAGAAGGGGTTTCAGTGTGTGGGGAATGTGTTTCAGTGTGTGGCGAAGGTGTTTCAGTGTGTGGGGAAGGGATTTCAGTGTGTGGGGAACGTGTTTCAGTGTGTGGCGAAGTGTTTCAGTGTGTGGTGAAGGGTTTCAGTGTGTGGGAAAGGTGTTACAGTGTGTGCGGAAGGGGTTTCAGTGTGTTGGCAAGGTGTTTCAGTGTATGGGGAAGGTGTTTCAGTGTATGGAGAAGGTGTCTCAGTGTGTGGGGAAGGGGTTTCAGTGTGTGTGGAATGTGTTTCAGTGTGTGGGGATGTGTTTCACTGTGTGGGGATGGGGTTTCAGTTTGTGGGGAATGTGTTTCAGTGTGTGGGAAAGGTGTTTCAGTGTGTGCGGAAGGGGTTTCAATGTGTTGGCAAGGTGTTTCAGTGTATGGGGAAGGTGTTCCAGTGTATGGGGAAGGTGTCTCAGAATGTGGGAAAGGGGTTTCAGTGTGTGTGAGGAAGGTGTTTCAGTGTGTGGGGAAGTTTTTTCAGTGTGTGGGAAACGTGTTTCAGTCAGTGGGGAAGGAGTTTCAGTGTGTGGGGAAGGGTTTCAGTGGGTGGTAAAGGGGTTTCAGTGTGTGGGGAAGTGTTTCAGTGTGTGGGGAAGGTGTTTCAGTGTTTGCAGAAGGGGTTTCAGTGTGTGGAAAAGGTGTTTCAGTGTGTGGGGAAGGTGTCTCAGTGTGTGCGGAAGGTGTTTCAGTGTGTGGGGAAGGGGTTTCAGTCTGTGGGGAAGTGTTTCAGTGTGTGGGGAAGGGGTTTCAGTGTGTGGGGAAGTGATCCGGTGTGTGGGGAAGGGGTTTCAGTGTGTGGGAAAGCGGTTTCAGTGAGTGGGGATGGTATTTCAGTGTGTGGGGTAGTTGTTTCAGTGTGTGGGGAAGGTGTTTCAGTGTGTGTGGGGAAGGGGTTTCAGTGTGTGGGGGAGGTGTGTCAGTGTGTGGAGATGTTTTTCAGTGTGTGGGGTTGTGTTTCAGTGTGTGGGGAAGGGTTTCAGTGTGTGGTGAATGTGTTTCATTGTGTGGGGATGGGTTTCAGTGTGTGGGGATGGGTTTCAGTGTGTGGGGATGGGTTTCAGTGTGTGCGGAAGGGTTTTCAGTGTTTGGGAAAGGGTTTCAGTCTGTGGGGAAGGGGTTTCAGTGTGTCGGGAATGTGTTTCAGTGTGTGGGGATGTGTTTCACTGTGTGGGGATGGGGTTTCAGTGTGTGGGGAATGTGTTTCAGTGTGTGGCGAAGGTGTTTCAGTGTGTGGGGAAGGGGTTTCAGTGTGTGGGGAACGTGTTTCAGTGTGTGGCGAAGTGTTTCAGTGTGTGGTGAAGCGTTTCAGTGTGTGGGAAAGGTGTTACAGTGTGTGCGGAAGGGGTTTCAGTGTGTTGGCAAGGTGTTTCAGTGTATGGGGAAGGTGTTTCAGTGTATGGGGAAGGTGTCTCAGTATGTGGGGAAGGGGTTTCAGTGTGTGTGAGGAAGGTGTTTCAGTGTGCGGGGAAGTTTTTTCAGTGTGTGGTGAAGGTGTTTCAGTCAGTGGGGAAGGGGTTTCAGTGTGTGGGGAAGGGTTTCAGTGTGTGGGGAAGGGGTTTCAGTGTGTGGGGAAGGGTTTCAGTGTGTGGGGAAGGTGTTTCAGTGTGTGCGGAAGGGGTTTCAGTGTGTGGAAAAGGTGTTTCAGTGTGTGGGGAAGGTGTTTCAGTGTGTGCGGAAGGTGTTTCAGTGTGTGGGGAAGGGGTTTCAGTGTGTGGGGAAGGGTTTCACTGTTTGAGGAAGCGGTTTCAGTGTGTGGGGCAGGTGTTTCAATGTGTGTGGAAGGGGTTTCAGTGTGTGGGGAAGGAGTTTCAGTGTGTGGGGATGGGTTTCAGTGTGTGGGGATGGGTTTCAGTGTGTGCGGAAGGGGTTACAGTGTGTGGGGAAGGTGTTTCAGAGTGTGGGGATGTGTTTCAGTGTGTGGGGAAGGGGTTTCAGTGTGTGGGGATGTGTTTCAGTGTGTGGGGAAGGGGTTTCAGTGTGTGGGGAAGGGGTTTCAGTGTGTGGGGATGGGTTTCAGTGTGTGGGGATGGGGTTTCAGTGTGTGGGGATGGGTTTCATTGTGTGGGGATGTGTTTCAGTGTGTGGGGAAGCTGTTTCACTGTGTGGGGAAGGGGTTTCAGAGTGTCGGGATGGGTTTCAGTGTGTGGGGAAGTGGTTTGAGTGTGTGGGGAAGGGGTTTCAGTGTGTGGGGAAGGGTTTCAGTGTGTGGGGAAGGGATTGCATTGTGTGGGGAAGGGGTTTCAGTGTGTGGGGAAGGGGTTTCAGTGTGTGGGGAAGTGTTTCAGTGTGTGGGGAAGGATTACAGTGTGTGGGTACGGGGTTGAAGTGTGTGCGGAAGGGGTTTCAGTGTGCGGGGAAGTGTTTCAGTGTGTGCGGAATTGTTTCTCTGTGTGCGGAAGGTGTTTCAGTGTGTGGGGAAGGGGTTTCAGTGTGGGAGGAAGGTGTTTCATTGTGTGCGGAAGTGGTTTCAGTGTGTGGGGAAGGGGTTTCAGTGTGTGTGGAAGGTGTTTCTGTGTGTGGGCGAGCTGTTTCAGTGTGTGGTGAAAGGGTTTCAGTGTTTGGGAAAGGGTTTCAGTCTGTGGGGAAGGGGTTTCAGTGTGTGGGGAATGTGTTTCAGTGTGTGGGGATGCGTTTCACTGTGTGGGGATGGGGTTTCAGTTTGTGGGGAATGTGTTTCAGTGTGTGGCGAAGGGGTTTCAGTGTGTGGGGAAGGGGTTTCAGTGTGTGGGGAACGTGTTTCAGTGTGCGGCGAAGTGTTTCAGTGTGTGGTGAAGGGTTTCAGTGTATGGGAAAGGTGTTTCAGTGTGTGCGGAAGGGGTTTTAGTGTGTTGGCAAGGTGTTTCAGTGTATGGGGAAGGTGTTCCAGTGTATGGGGAAGGTGTCTCAGAATGTGGGAAAGGGGTTTCAGTGTGTGTGAAGAAGGTGTTTCAGTGTGTGGGGAAGTTTTTTCAGTGAGTGGGGAAGGTGTTTCAGTCAGTGGGGAAGTGGTTTCAGTGTGTGGGGAAGGGTTTCAGTGTGTGGTAAAGGGGTTTCAGTGTGTGGGGAAGGGTTTCAGTGTGTGGGGAAGGTGTTTCAGTGTGTGGGGAAGGTGTTTCAGTGTGTTCGGAAGGGGTTTCAGTGTGTGGAAAAGGTGTTTCAGTGTGTGGGGAAGGTGTTTCAGTGTGTGCGGAAGGTGTTTCAGTGTGTGGGGAAGGGGTTTCAGTGTGTGGGGAAGGGTTTCACTGTGTGAGGAAGGGGTTTCAGTGTGTGAGGCAGGTGTTTCAGTGTGTGTGGAAGGGGTTTCAGTGTGTGGGGAAGGAGTTTCCGTGTGTGGGGATGGGTTTCAGTGTGTGGGGATGGGTTTCAGTGTGTGTGGAAGGTGTTACAGTGTGTGGGGAAGGTGTTTCAGAGTGTGGGGATGTGTTTCAGTGTGTGGGGAAGGGGTTTCAGTGTGTGGGGATGTGTTTCAGTGTGTGGGGAAGGGGTTTCAGTGTGTGGGGAAGGGTTTCAGTGTGTGGGGATGGGTTTCAGTGTGTGGGGAAGGGGTTTCAGTGTGTGGGGATGGGTTTCAGTGTGTGGGGATGTGTTTCCGTGTGTGGGGAAGCTGTTTCACTGTGTGGGGAAGGGGTTTCAGAGTGTCGGGATGGGTTTCAGTGTGTGGGGAATGGGTTTGAGTGTGTGGGGAAGGGGTTTCAGTGTGCGGGGAAGGGTTTGAGTGTGTGGGGAAGGGATTGCATTGTGTGCAGAAGGGGTTTCAGTGTGTGGGGAAGGGGTTTCAGTGTGTGGGGAAGTGTTTCAGTGTGTGGGGAAGGATTACAGTGTGTGGGTACGGGGTTGAAATGTGTGCGGAAGGGGTTTCAGTGTGCGGGGAAGTGTTTCAGTGTGTGCGGAATTGTTTCTCTGTGTGCGGAAGGTGTTTCAGTGTGTGGGGAAGGGGTTTCAGTGTGGGAGGAAGGTGTTTCATTGTGTGCGGAAGCGGTTTCAGTGTGTGGGGAAGGGGTTTCAGTGTGTGGGGAAGGTGTTTCTGTGTGTGGGCGAGCTGTTTCAGTGTGTGGTGAAAGGGTTTCAGTGTTTGGGAAAGGGTTTCAGTCTGTGGGGAAGGGGTTTCAGTGTGTGGGGAATGTGTTTCAGTGTGTGGGGATGTGTTTCACTGTGTGGGGATGGGGTTTCAGTTTGTGGGGAATGTGTTTCAGTGTGTGGGAAAGGTGTTTCAGTGTGTGCGGAAGGGGTTTCAGTGTGTTGGCAAGGTGTTTCAGTGTATGGGGAAGGTGTTCCAGTGTATGGGGAAGGTGTCTCAGAATGTGGGAAAGGGGTTTCAGTGAGTGTGAGGAAGGTGTTTCAGTGTGTGGGGAAGTTTATTCAGTGTGTGGGAAAGGTGTTTCAGTCAGTGGGGAAGGGGTTTCAGTGTGTGGGGAAGGGTTTCAGTGGGTGGTAAAGGGGTTTCAGTGTGTGGGGAAGGGTTTCAGTGTGTGGGGAAGGTGTTTTAGTGAGTGCAGAAGGGGTTTCAGTGTGTGGAAAAGGTGTTTCAGTGTGTGGGGAAGGTGTCTCAGTGTGTGCGGAAGGTGTTTCAGTGTGTGGGGAAGGGGTTTCAGTCTGTGGGGAAGCTGTTTCAGTGTGTGGGGAAGGGGTTTCAGTGTGTGGGGAAGTGATCCGGTGTGTGGGGAAGGGGTTTCAGTGTGTGGGAAAGCGGTTTCAGTGAGTGGGGATGGTATTTCAGTGTGTGGGGTAGTTGTTTCAGTGTGTGGGGAAGGTGTTTTAGTGTGTGTGGGGAAGGGGTTTCAGTGTGTGGGGGAGGTGTGTCAGTGTGTGGAGATGTTTTTCAGTGTGTGGGGTTGTGTTTCAGTGTGTGGGGAAGGGTTTCAGTGTGTGGTGAATGTGTTTCATTGTGTGGGGATGGGTTTCAGTGTGTGGGGATGGGTTTCAGTGTGTGGGGATGGGTTTCAGTGTGTGCGGAAGGGGTTTCAGTGTTTGGGAAAGGGTTTCAGTCTGTGGGGAAGGGGTTTCAGTGTGTCGGGAATGTGTTTCAGTGTGTGGGGATGTGTTTCACTGTGTGGGGATGGGGTTTCAGTGTGTGGGGAATGTGTTTCAGTGTGTGGCGAAGGTGTTTCAGTGTGTGGGGAAGGGGTTTCAGTGTGTGGGGAACGTGTTTCAGTGTGTGGCGAAGTGTTTCAGTGTGTGGTGAAGCGTTTCAGTGTGTGGGAAAGGTGTTACAGTGTGTGCGGAAGGGGTTTCAGTGTGTTGGCAAGGTGTTTCAGTGTATGGGGAAGGTGTTTCAGTGTATGGGGAAGGTGTCTCAGTATGTGGGGAAGGGGTTTCAGTGTGTGTGAGGAAGGTGTTTCAGTGTGCGGGGAAGTTTTTCCAGTGTGTGGTGAAGGTGTTTCAGTCAGTGGGGAAGGGGTTTCAGTGTGTGGGGAAGGGTTTCAGTGTGTGGGGAAGGGGTTTCAGTGTGTGGGGAAGGGTTTCAGTGTGTGGGGAAGGTGTTTCAGTGTGTGCGGAAGGGGTTTCAGTGTGTGGAAAAGGTGTTTCAGTGTGTGGGGAAGGTGTTTCAGTGTGTGCGGAAGGTGTTTCAGTGTGTGGGGAAGGGGTTTCAGTGTGTGGGGAAGGGTTTCACTGTGTGAGGAAGCGGTTTCAGTGTGTGGGGCAGGTGTTTCAATCTGTGTGGAAGGGGTTTCAGTGTGTGGGGAAGGAGTTTCAGTGTGTGGGGATGGGTTTCAGTGTGTGGGGATGGGTTTCAGTGTGTGCGGAAGGGGTTACAGTGTGTGGGGAAGGTGTTTCAGAGTGTGGGGATGTGTTTCAGTGTGTGGGGAAGGGGTTTCAGTGTGTGGGGATGTGTTTCAGTGTGTGGGGAAGGGGTTTCAGTGTGTGGGGAAGGGGTTTCAGTGTGTGGGGATGGGTTTCAGTGTGTGGGGATGGGGTTTCAGGCTGTGGGGATGGGTTTCAGTGTGTGGGGATGTGTTTCAGTGTGTGGGGAAGCTGTTTCACTGTGTGGGGAAGGGGTTTCAGAGTGTCGGGATGGGTTTCAGTGTGTTGGGAAGGGGTTTGAGTGTGTGGGGAAGGGGTTTCAGTGTGTGGGGAAGGGTTTCAGTGTGTGGGGAAGGGATTGCATTGTGTGGGGAAGGGGTTTCAGTGTGTGGGGAAGGGGTTTCAGTGTGTGGGGAAGTGTTTCAGTGTGTGGGGAAGGATTACAGTGTGTGGGTACGGGGTTGAAGTGTGTGCGGAAGGGGTTTCAGTGTGCGGGGAAGTGTTTCAGTGTGTGCGGAATTGTTTCTCTGTGTGCGGAAGGTGTTTCAGTGTGTGGGGATGTGTTTCAGTGTGTGGGGAAGGGGTTTCAGTGTGTGGGGAAGGGGTTTCAGTGTGTGGGGTTGGGTTTCAGTGTGTGGGGATGGGGTTTCAGTGTGTGGGGATGGGTTTCATTGTGTGGGGATGTGTTTCAGTGTGTGGGGAAGCTGTTTCACTGTGTGGGGAAGGGGTTTCAGAGTGTCGGGATGGGTTTCAGTGTGTGGGGAAGGGGTTTGAGTGTGTGGGGAAGGGGTTTCAGTGTGTGGGGAAGGGTTTCAGTGTGTGGGGAAGGGATTGCATTGTGTGGGGAAGGGGTTTCAGTGTGTGGGGAAGGGGTTTCAGTGTGTGGGGAAGTGTTTCAGTGTGTGGGGAAGGATTACAGTGTGTGGGTACGGGGTTGAAGTGTGTGCGGAAGGGGTTTCAGTGTGCGGGGAAGTGTTTCAGTGTGTGCAGAATTGTTTCTCTGTGTGCGGAAGGTGTTTCAGTGTGTGGGGAAGGGGTTTCAGTGTGGGAGGAAGGTGTTTCATTGTGTGCGAAAGCGGTTTCAGTGTTTGGGGAAGGGGTTTCAGTGTGTGTGGAAGGTGTTTCTGTGTGTGGGCGAGCTGTTTCAGTGTGTGGTGAAAGGGTTTCAGTGTTTGGGAAAGGGTTTCAGTCTGTGGGGAAGGGGTTTCAGTGTGTGGGGAATGTGTTTCAGTGTGTGGGGATGTTTTTCACTGTGTGGGGATGGGGTTTCAGTTTGTGGGGAATGTGTTTCAGTGTGTGGCGAAGGGGTTTCAGTGTGTGGGGAAGGGGTTTCAGTGTGTGGGGAACGTGTTTCAGTGTGCGGCGAAGTGTTTCTGTGTGTGGTGAAGGGTTTCAGTGTTTGGGAAAGGTGTTTCAGTGTGTGCGGAAGGGGTTTTAGTGTGTTGGCAAGGTGTTTCAGTGTATGGGGAAGGTGTTCCAGTGTATGGGGAAGGTGTCTCAGAATGTGGGAAAGGGGTTTCAGTGTGTGTGAGGAAGGTGTTTCAGTGTGTGGGGAAGTTTTTTCAGTGTGTGGGGAAGGTGTTTCAGTCAGTGGGGAAGGGGTTTCAGTGTGTGGGGAAGGGTTTCAGTGTGTGGTAAAGGGGTTTCAGTGTGTGGGGAAGGGTTTCAGTGTGTGGGGAAGGTGTTTCAGTGTGTGCGGAAGGGGTTTCAGTGTGTGGAAATGGTGTTTCAGTGTGTGGGGATGGTGTCTCAGTGTGTGCGGAAGGTGTTTCAGTGTGTGGGGAAGGGGTTTCAGTGTGTGGGGAAGCTGTTTCAGTGTGTGGGGAAGGGGTTTCAGTGTGTGGGGAAGTGATCCAGTGTGTGGGGAAGGGGTCTCAGTGTGTGGGAAAGCGGTTTCAGTGAGTGGGGGTGGTATTTCAGTGTGTGGGGTAGTTGTTTCAGTGTGTGGGGAAGGTGTTTCCGTGTGTGTGGGGAAGGGGTTTCAGTGTGTGGGGGAGGTGTGTCAGTGTGTGGAGATGTTTTTCAGTGTGTGGGGATGTGTTTCAGTGTGTGGGGAAGGGTTTCAGTGTGTGGTGAATGTGTTTCAGTGTGTGGGGATGGGTTTCAGTGTGTGGGGATGGGTTTCAGTGTGTGCGGAAGGGGTTTCAGTGTTTGGGAAAGGGTTTCAGTCTGTGGGGAAGGGGTTTCAGTGTGTCGGGAATGTGTTTCAGTGGTTGGGGATGTGTTTCACTGTGTGTGGATGGGGTTTCAGTGTGTGGGGAATGTGTTTCAGTGTGTGGCGAAGGTGTTTCAGTGTGTGGGGAAGGGGTTTCAGTGTGTGGGGTACGTGTTTCAGTGTGTGGCGAAGTGTTTCAGTGTGTGGTGAAGGGTTTCAGTGTGTGGGAAAGGTGTTACAGTGTGTGCGGAAGGGGTTTCAGTGTGTTAGCAAGGTGTTTCAGTGTATGGGGAAGGTGTTTCAGTGTATGGGGAAGGTGTCTCAGTATGTGGGGAAGGGGTTTCAGTGTGTGTGAGGAAGGTGTTTCAGTGTGCGGGGAAGTTTTTTCAGTGTGTGGTGAAGGTGTTTCAGTCAGTGGGGAAGGGGTTTCAGTGTGTGGGGAAGGGTTTCAGTGTGTGGGGAAGGGGTTTCAGTGTGTGGGGAAGGGTTTCAGTGTGTGGGGAAGGTGTTTCAGTGTGTGCGGAAGGGGTTTCAGTGTGTGGAAAAGGTGTTTCAGAGTGTGCGGAAGGTGTTTCAGTGTGCGCGGAAGGTGTTTCAGTGTGTGGGGAAGGGGTTTCAGTGTGTGAGGAAGCTGTTTCAGTATGTGGGGAAGGGGTTTCAGTGTGTGGGGAAGTGATCCAGAGTGTGGGGAAGGGGTTTCAGTGTGTGGGAAAGCGGTTTCAGTGAGTGGGGCTGGTATTTCAGTGTGTGGGGAAGGTGTTTCAGTTTGTGTGGGGAAGTGGTTTCAGTGTGTGGGGGAGGTGTGTCAGTGTGTGGAGATGTGTTTCAGTGCGTGGGGATGCGTTTCAGAGTGTGGGGAAGGGTTTCAGTGTGTGGTGAATGTGTTTCAGTGTGTGGGGATGGGTTTCAGTGTGTGGGGATCGGTTTCAGTGTGTGCGGAAGGGCTTTCAGTCTGTGGGGAAGGTGTTTCAGTGTGTGGGGAAGTGTTTCAGTGTGTGGGAAAGTTTTTTCAGTGTGTGGTGAAGGTGTTTCAGTCAGTGGGGAAGGGGTTTCAGTGTGTGGGGAAGGGTTTCAGTGTGTGGGGAATTGGTTGCAGAGTGTGGGGAAGGGTTTCAGTGTTTGGGGAAGGTGTTTCAGTGTGTGCGGAAGGGGTTTCAGTGTGTGGAATAGGTGTTTCAGTATGTGGGGAAGGTGTTTCAGTGTGTGCGGAAGGTGTTTCAGTGTGTGGGGAAGGGGTTTCAGTGTGTGGGGAAGCTGTTTCAGTGTGTGGGGAAGGGGTTTCAGTGTATGGGGAAGTGATCCAGTGAGTGGGGATGGTATTTCAGTGTGTGGGGTGGTTGTTTCAGGGAGTGGTGAAGGTGTTTCAGTGTGTGTGGGGAAGGGGTTTCAGTGTGTGGGGGACGTGTGTCAGTGTGTGGAGATGTGTTTCAGTGTGTGGGGATGCGTTTCAGTGTGTGGGGAAGGGTTTCAGTGTGTGGTGAATGTGTTTCAGTGTGTGGGGATGGGTTTCAGTGTGTGCGGAAGGGCTTTCAGTCTGTGGGGAAGGTGTTTCAGTGTGGGGGGAAGTGTTTCAGTGTGTGGGGAAGGGGTTTCAGTGTGTGGGGAAGGGGTTTCAGTGTGTGGGGATGGGTTTCAGTTTGTGCGGATGGGTTTCATTGTGTGCGGAAGGGAATTCAGTGTGTGGGGAAGTTGTTTCAGAGTGTGGGGAAGGTGTTTCAGTGTGTGGGCATGGGTTTCAGTGTGTGGGGATGGGCTTCAGTGTGTGCGGAAGGTGTTACAGTGTGTGGGAAAGGTGTTTCAGTGTGTGGGGAAGCTGTGGCAGTGTGTGGGGAAGGGGTTTCAGTGTGTGGGGAAGGTGTTTCAGTGCGTGGGGATGTGCTTCAGTGTGTGGGGATGTGTTTCAGTGTGTGGGGAAGGGCTTCAGTGTGTGGGGAAGGAGTTTCAGTGTGTGGGGATGGGTTTCAGTGTGTGGGGATGGGTTTCAGTGTGTGCGGAAGGGGTTACAGTGTGTGGGGAAGATGTTTCAGAGTGTGGGGATGTGTTTCAGTGTGTGGGGAAGGGGTTTCAGTGTGTGGGGAAGGTGTTTCAGTGTGTGGGGATGGGTTTCAGTGTGTGGGGATGTGTTTCAGTGTGTGGGGAAGCTGTTTCATTGTGTGGGGAAGGGGTTTCAGAGTGTCGGGATGGGTTTCAGTGTGTGGGGAAGGGTTTTGAGTGTGTGGGGAAGGGGTTTCAGTGTGTGGGGAAGGGTTTCAGTGTGTGGGGAATGGATTGCATTGTGTGGGGAAGGGGTTTCAGTGTGTGGGGAAGGGGATTCAGTGTGTGGGGAAGTGTTTCAGTGTGTGGGGAAGGATTACAGTGTGTGGGGAAGATGTTTCAGTGTGTGGGGAAGGGGTTTCAGTGTGTGGGGAAGGGTTTCAGTGTGTGGGGAAGGGATTGCATTGTGTGGGGAAGGGGTTTCAGTGTGTGGGGAAGGGGTTAAAGTGTGTGGGGAAGTGTTTCAGTATGTGGGGAAGGGGTTTCAGTGTGTGGGGAAGATGTTTCAGTGTGTGCGGAATTGGTTTCAGTGTGTGCGGAAGTTGTTTCAGTGGGTGGGAAAGGGGTTTCAGTGTGGGAGGAAGGTGTTTCATTGTGTGCGGAAGCGGTTTCAGTTTGTGGGGAAGGGGTTTCAGTGTGTGAGGAAGGTGTTTCTGTGTGTGGGGGAGGTGTTTCAGTGTGTGGTGAAAGGGTTTCAGTGTTTGGGAAAGGGTTTCAGTCTGTGGGGAAAGGGTTTCAGTGTGTCGGGAATGTGTTTCAGTGTGTGGGGATGTGTTTCAGTGTGTGGGGATGGGGTTACAGTGTGTGGGGAATGTGTTTCAGTGTGTGGCGAAGGTGTTTCAGTGTGTGGGGAAGGGGTTTCAGTGTGTGGGGAACGTGTTTCAGTGTGTGGCGAAGTGTTTCAGTGTGTGGTGAAGGGTTTCAGTGTGTGGGAAAGGATTTACAGTGTGTGCGGAAGGGGTTTCAGTGTGTTGGCAAGGTGTTTCAGTGTGTGGGGAAGGTGTTTCAGTGTATGGGGAAGGTGTCTCAGTATGTGGGGAAGGGGTTTCAGTGTGTGTGAGGAAGGTGTTTCAGTGTGCGGGGAAGGGTTTCAGTGTGTGGGGAAGGGGTTTCAGTGTGTGGGTAAGGGTTTCAGTGTGTGCGGAAGGTGTTGCAGTGTGTGCGGAAGTGGTTTCAGTGTGTGGAAAAGGTGTTTCAGTGTGTGGGGAAGGTGTTTCAGTGTGTGCGGAAGGTGTTTCAGTGTGTGGGGAAGGGGTTTCAGTGTGTGGGGAAGCTGTTCCAGTGTGTGGGGAAGGGGTTTCAGTTTGTGGGGAAGTGATCCAGTGTGTGGGGAAGGGGTTTCAGTGTGTGGGAAAGCGGTTTCAGTGAGTGGGAATGGTATTTCAGTGTGTGGGGTAGTTGTTTCAGTGTGTGGGGAAGGTGTTTCAGTGTGTGTGGGGAAGGGGTTTCAGTGTGTGGGGGAGTTGTGTCAGTGTGTGGAGATGTGTTTCAGTGTGTGGGGATGCGTTTCAGTGTGTGGGGAAGGGTTTCAGTGTGTGGTGAATGTGTTTCAGTGTGTGGGGATGGGTTTCAGTGTGTGGGGATGGGTTTCAGTGTGTGGGGATGGGTTTCAGTGTGTGCGGAAGGGCTTTCAGTCTGTGGGGAAGGTGTTTCAGTGTGTGGGGAAGTGTTTCAGTGTGTGGGGAAGGGGTTTCAGTGTGTGGGGATGGGTTTCAGTTTGTGCGGATGGGTTTCATTGTGTGCCTAAGTGATTTCAGTGTGTGGGGAAGTTGTTTCAGTGTGTGGGGAAGGGGTTTCAGAGTGTGGGGAAGGTGTTTCAGTGTGTGGGCATGGGTTTCAGTGTGTGGGGATGGGCTTCAGTGTGTGCGGAAGGTGTTACAGTGTGTGGGAAAGGTGTTTCAGTGTGTGGGGAAGGGGTGGCAGTGTGTGGGGAAGGGGTTTCAGTGTGTGGGGAAGGTGTTTCAGTGCGTTGGGATGTTCTTCAGTGTGTGGGGATGTGTTTCAGTGTGTGGGGAAGGGCTTCAGTGTGTGGGGAAGGAGTTTCAGTGTGTGGGGATGGGTTTCAGTGTGTGGGGATGGGTTTCAGTGTGTGCGGAAGGGATTACAGTGTATGTGGAAGGTGTTTCAGAGTGTGGGGATGTGTTTCAGTGTGTGGGGAAGGGGTTTCAGTGTGTGGGGAAGGGGTTTCAGTGTGTGGGGATGGGTTTCAGTGTGTGGGGATGTGTTTCAGTGTATGGGGAAGCTGTTTCACTGTGTGGGGAAGGGGTTTCAGAGTGTCGGGATGGGTTTCAGTGTGTGGGGAAGGGGTTTGAGTGTGTGGGGAAGGGGTTTCAGTGTGTGGGGAAGTGTTTCAGTGTGTGGGGAAGGGATTGCATTGTGTGGGGAAGGGGTTTCAGTGTGTGGGGAAGGGGTTTCAGTGTGTGGGGAAGTGTTTCAGTGTGTGGGGAAGGATTACAGTGTGTGGGTATGGGGTTGAAGTGTGTGCGGAAGGGGTTTCAGTGTGCGTGGAAGTGTTTCAGTGTGTGCGGAATTGTTTCTCTATGTGCGGAAGGTGTTTCAGTGTGTGGGGAAGGGGTTTCAGTGTATAGGGATGTTTTTCAGTGAGTGGGGAAGGGGTTTCAGCGTGTGGCGATGTGCTTCAGTGTGTGGGGAAGGGGTTTCAGTATGTGGGGAAGGGTTTCACTGTGTGAGGAAGGGGTTTCAGTGTGTGGGGCAGGTGTTTCAGTGTGTGTGGAAGGGGTTTCAGTGTGTGGGGAAGGTGTTTCAGTGTGAGGGGAAGGGGTTTCAGTGTGTGGGGAAGATGTTTCAGTGTGTGCGGAAGTGGTTTCAGTGTATGCGGAAGCGGTTTCAGTGTGTGGGGAAGGGGTTTCTGTGTGTGAGGAAGGTTTTTCTGTGTGTGGGGGAGCTGTTTCAGTGTGTGGTGAAAGGGTTTCAGTGTTTGGGAAAGGTTTTCAGTCTGTGGGGAAGGGGTTTCAGTGTGTGGGGAATGTGCTTCAGTGTGTGGGAATGTGTTTCACTGTGTGGGGATGGGGTTTCAGTGTGTGGGGAATGTGTTTCAGTGTGTGGCAAAGGGGTTTCAGTGTGTGGAATAGGTGTTTCAGTATGTGGGGAAGGTGTTTCAGTATGTGCGGAAGGTGTTTCAGTGTGTGGGGAAGGGGTTTCAGTGTGTGGGGAAGCTGTTTCAGTGTGTGGGGAAGGGGTTTCAGTGTATGGGGAAGTGATCTAGTGAGTGGGGATGGTATTTCAGTGTGTGGGGTAGTTGTTTCAGGGAGTGGTGAAGGTGTTTCAGTGTGTGTGGGGAAGGGGTTTCAGTGTGTGGGGGACGTGTGTCAGTGTGTGGAGATGTGTTTCAGTGTGTGGGGATGCGTTTCAGTGTGTGGGGAAGGGTTTCAGTGTGTGGTGAATGTGTTTCAGTGTGTGGGGATGGGTTTCAGTGTGTGCGGAAGGGCTTTCAGTCTGTGGGGAAGGTGTTTCAGTGTGGGGGGAAGTGTTTCAGTGTGTGGGGAAGGGGTTTCAGTGTGTGGGGAAGGGGTTTCAGTGTGTGGGGATGGGTTTCAGTTTGTGCGGATGGGTTTCATTGTGTGCGGAAGGGAATTCAGTGTGTGGGGAAGTTGTTTCAGAGTGTGGGGAAGGTGTTTCAGTGTGTGGGCATGGGTTTCAGTGTGTGGGGATGGGCTTCAGTGTGTGCGGAAGGTGTTACAGTGTGTGGGAAAGGTGTTTCAGTGTGTGGGGAAGCTGTGGCAGTGTGTGGGGAAGGGGTTTCAGTGTGTGGGGAAGGTGTTTCAGTGCGTGGGGATGTGCTTCAGTGTGTGGGGATGTGTTTCAGTGTGTGGGGAAGGGCTTCAGTGTGTGGGGAAGGAGTTTCAGTGTGTGGGGATGGGTTTCAGTGTGTGGGGATGGGTTTCAGTGTGTGCGGAAGGGGTTACAGTGTGTGGGGAAGATGTTTCAGAGTGTGGGGATGTGTTTCAGTGTGTGGGGAAGGGGTTTCAGTGTGTGGGGAAGGTGTTTCAGTGTGTGGGGATGGGTTTCAGTGTGTGGGGATGTGTTTCAGTGTGTGGGGAAGCTGTTTCATTGTGTGGGGAAGGGGTTTCAGAGTGTCGGGATGGGTTTCAGTGTGTGGGGAAGGGTTTTGAGTGTGTGGGGAAGGGGTTTCAGTGTGTGGGGAAGGGTTTCAGTGTGTGGGGAATGGATTGCATTGTGTGGGGAAGGGGTTTCAGTGTGTGGGGAAGGGGATTCAGTGTGTGGGGAAGTGTTTCAGTGTGTGGGGAAGGATTACAGTGTGTGGGGAAGATGTTTCAGTGTGTGGGGAAGGGGTTTCAGTGTGTGGGGAAGGGTTTCAGTGTGTGGGGAAGGGATTGCATTGTGTGGGGAAGGGGTTTCAGTGTGTGGGGAAGGGGTTAAAGTGTGTGGGGAAGTGTTTCAGTATGTGGGGAAGGGGTTTCAGTGTGTGGGGAAGATGTTTCAGTGTGTGCGGAATTGGTTTCAGTGTGTGCGGAAGTTGTTTCAGTGGGTGGGAAAGGGGTTTCAGTGTGGGAGGAAGGTGTTTCATTGTGTGCGGAAGCGGTTTCAGTTTGTGGGGAAGGGGTTTCAGTGTGTGAGGAAGGTGTTTCTGTGTGTGGGGGAGGTGTTTCAGTGTGTGGTGAAAGGGTTTCAGTGTTTGGGAAAGGGTTTCAGTCTGTGGGGAAAGGGTTTCAGTGTGTCGGGAATGTGTTTCAGTGTGTGGGGATGTGTTTCAGTGTGTGGGGATGGGGTTACAGTGTGTGGGGAATGTGTTTCAGTGTGTGGCGAAGGTGTTTCAGTGTGTGGGGAAGGGGTTTCAGTGTGTGGGGAACGTGTTTCAGTGTGTGGCGAAGTGTTTCAGTGTGTGGTGAAGGGTTTCAGTGTGTGGGAAAGGATTTACAGTGTGTGCGGAAGGGGTTTCATTGTGTTGGCAAGGTGTTTCAGTGTATGGGGAAGGTGTTTCAGTGTATGGGGAAGGTGTCTCAGTATGTGGGGAAGGGGTTTCAGTGTGTGTGAGGAAGGTGTTTCAGTGTGCGGGGAAGGGTTTCAGTGTGTGGGGAAGGGGTTTCAGTGTGTGGGTAAGGGTTTCAGTGTGTGCGGAAGGTGTTGCAGTGTGTGCGGAAGTGGTTTCAGTGTGTGGAAAAGGTGTTTCAGTGTGTGGGGAAGGTGTTTCAGTGTGTGCGGAAGGTGTTTCAGTGTGTGGGGAAGGGGTTTCAGTGTGTGGGGAAGCTGTTCCAGTGTGTCGGGAAGGGGTTTCAGTGTGTGGGGAAGTGATCCAGTGTGTGGGGAAGGGGTTTCAGTGTGTGGGAAAGCGGTTTCAGTGAGTGGGAATGGTATTTCAGTGTGTGGGGTAGTTGTTTCAGTGTGTGGGGAAGGTGTTTCAGTGTGTGTGGGGAAGGGGTTTCAGTGTGTGGGGGAGTTGTGTCAGTGTGTGGAGATGTGTTTCAGTGTGTGGGGATGCGTTTCAGTGTGTGGGGAAGGGTTTCAGTGTGTGGTGAATGTGTTTCAGTGTGTGGGGATGGGTTTCAGTGTGTGGGGATGGGTTTCAGTGTGTGGGGATGGGTTTCAGTGTGTGCGGAAGGGCTTTCAGTCTGTGGGGAAGGTGTTTCAGTGTGTGGGGAAGTGTTTCAGTGTGTGGGGAAGGGGTTTCAGTGTGTGGGGATGGGTTTCAGTTTGTGCGGATGGGTTTCATTGTGTGCCTAAGTGATTTCAGTGTGTGGGGAAGTTGTTTCAGTGTGTGGGGAAGGGGTTTCAGAGTGTGGGGAAGGTGTTTCAGTGTGTGGGCATGGGTTTCAGTGTGTGGGGATGGGCTTCAGTGTGTGCGGAAGGTGTTACAGTGTGTGGGAAAGGTGTTTCAGTGTGTGGGGAAGGGGTGGCAGTGTGTGGGGAAGGGGTTTCAGTGTGTGGGGAAGGTGTTTCAGTGCGTTGGGATGTTCTTCAGTGTGTGGGGATGTGTTTCAGTGTGTGGGGAAGGGCTTCAGTGTGTGGGGAAGGAGTTTCAGTGTGTGGGGATGGGTTTCAGTGTGTGGGGATGGGTTTCAGTGTGTGCGGAAGGGATTACAGTGTATGTGGAAGGTGTTTCAGAGTGTGGGGATGTGTTTCAGTGTGTGGGGAAGGGGTTTCAGTGTGTGGGGAAGGGGTTTCAGTGTGTGGGGATGGGTTTCAGTGTGTGGGGATGTGTTTCAGTGTATGGGGAAGCTGTTTCACTGTGTGGGGAAGGGGTTTCAGAGTGACGGGATGGGTTTCAGTGTGTGGGGAAGGGGTTTGAGTGTGTGGGGAAGGGGTTTCAGTGTGTGGGGAAGTGTTTCAGTGTGTGGGGAAGGGATTGCATTGTGTGGGGAAGGGGTTTCAGTGTGTGGGGAAGGGGTTTCAGTGTGTGGGGAAGTGTTTCAGTGTGTGGGGAAGGATTACAGTGTGTGGGTATGGGGTTGAAGTGTGTGCGGAAGGGGTTTCAGTGTGCGTGGAAGTGTTTCAGTGTGTGCGGAATTGTTTCTCTATGTGCGGAAGGTGTTTCAGTGTGTGGGGAAGGGGTTTCAGTGTATAGGGATGTTTTTCAGTGAGTGGGGAAGGGGTTTCAGCGTGTGGCGATGTGCTTCAGTGTGTGGGGAAGGGGTTTCAGTGTGTGGGGAAGGGTTTCACTGTGTGAGGAAGGGGTTTCAGTGTGTGGGGCAGGTGTTTCAGTGTGTGTGGAAGGGGTTTCAGTGTGTGGGGAAGGTGTTTCAGTGTGAGGGGAAGGGGTTTCAGTGTGTGGGGAAGATGTTTCAGTGTGTGTGGAAGTGGTTTCAGTGTATGCGGAAGAGGTTTCAGTGTGTGGGGAAGGGGTTTCTGTGTGTGAGGAAGGTTTCTCTGTGTGTGGGGGAGCTGTTTCAGTGTGTGGTGAAAGGGTTTCAGTGTTTGGGAAAGGTTTTCAGTCTGTGGGGAAGGGGTTTCAGTGTGTGGGGAATGTGCTTCAGTGTGTGGGAATGTGTTTCACTGTGTGGGGATGGGGTTTCAGTGTGTGGGGAATGTGTTTCAGTGTGTGGCAAAGGGGTTTCAGTGTGTGGGGAAGGGGTTTCAGTGTGTGGGGAACGTGTTTCAGTGTGCGGCGAAGTGTTTCAGTGTGTGGTGAAGGGATTCAGTGTATGGTAAAGGTGTTTCAGTGTGTGCGGAAGGGGTTTCAATGTGTTGGCAAGGTGTTTCAGTGAATGGGGAATGTGTTCCAGTGTATGGGGAAGGTGTCTCAGAATGTGGGGAAGGTGTTTCAGTCAGTGGGGAAGGGGTTTCTGTGTGTGGGGAAGGGTTTCAGTGTGTGGGGAAGGTGTTTCAGTCAGTGGGGAAGGGTTTCAGGGTGTGGGGAAGGTGTTTCAATGTGTGCAGAAGGGGTTTCAGTGTGTGGAAAAGGTGTTTCAGTGTGTGCGGAAGGTGTTTCAGTGTGTGGGGAAGGGGTTTCAGTGTGTGGGGAAGCTGTTTCAGTGTGTGGGGAAGGGGTTTCAGTGTGTGGGGAAGTGATCCAGTGTGTGGGGAAGGGGTTTCAGTGTGTGGGAAAGCGGTTTCCGTGAGTGGGGATGGTATTTCAGTGTGTGGGGTAGTTGTTTCAGTGTGTGGGGAAGGTGTTTCAGTGTGTGTGGGGAAGGGGTTTCAGTGTGTGGGGGAGGTGTGTCAGTGTGTGGAGATGTTTTTCAGTGTGTGGGGATGTGTTTCAGTGTGTGGGGAAGGGTTTCAGTGTGTGGTGAATGTGTTTCAGTGTGTGGGGATGGGTTTCAGTGTGTGGGGATGGGTTTCAGTGTGTGGGGATGTGTTTCAGTGTGTGTGGAAGGGCTTTCAGTGTGTGGGGAAGGTGTTTCAGTGTGTGGGGAAGTGTTTCAGTGTGTGGGGAAGCGGTTTCAGTGTGTGGGGAAGGGGTTTCAGTGTGTGGGGAACGTGTTTCAGTGTGTGGCGAAGTGTTTCAGTGTGTGGTGAAGGGTTTCAGTGTGTGGGATCGGTGTTACAGTGTGTGCGGAAGGGGTTTCAGTGTGTTGGCAAGGTGTTTCAGTGTATGGGGAAGGTGTTTCAGTGTATGGGGAAGGTGTCTCAGTATGTGGGGAAGGGGTTTCAGTGTGTGTGAGGAAGGTGTTTCAGTGTGCGGGGAAGGGTTTCAGTGTGTGGGGAAGGGGTTTCAGTGTGTGGGTAAGGGTTTCAGTGTGTGGGGAAGGTGTTGCAGTGTGTGCGGAAGTGGTTTCAGTGTGTGGAAAAGGTGTTTCTGTGTGTGGGGAAGGTGTTTCAGTGTGTGCGGAAGGTGTTTCAGTGTGTGGGGAAGGGGTTTCAGTGTGTGGGGAAGCTGTTTCAGTGTGTGGGGAAGGGGTTTCAGTGTGTGGGGAAGTGATCCAGTGTGTGGGGAAGGGGTTTCAGTGTGTGCGAAAGCGGTTTCAGTGAGTGGGGATGGTATTTCAGTGTGTGGGGTAGTTGTTTCAGTGTGTGGGGAAGGTGTTTCAGTGTGTGTGGGGAAGGGGTTTCAGTGTGTGGGGGAGTTGTGTCAGTGTGTGGAGATGTGTTTCAGTGTGTGGGGATCCGTTTCAGTGTGTGGGGAAGGGTTTCAGTGTGTGGTGAATGTGTTTCAGTGTGTGGGGATGGGTTTCAGTGTGTGGGGATGGGTTTCAGTGTGTGGGGATGGGTTTCAGTGTGTGCGGAAGGGCTTTCAGTCTGTGGGGAAGGTGTTTCAGTGTGTGGGGAAGTGTTTCAGTGTGTGGGGAAGGGGTTTCAGTGTGTGGGGATGGGTTTCATTGTGTGCCTAAGGGATTTCAGTGTGTGGGGAAGTTGTTTCAGTGTGTGGGGAAGGGGTTTCAGAGTGTGGGGAAGGTGTTTCAGTGTGTGGGCATGGGTTTCAGTGTGTGGGGATGGGCTTCAGTGTGTGCGGAAGGTGTTACACTGTGTGGGAAAGGTGTTTCAGTGTGTGGGGAAGGGGTGGCAGTGTGTGGGGAAGGGGTTTCAGTGTGTGGGGAAGGTGTTTCAGTGCGTTGGGATGTGCTTCAGTGTGTGGGGATGTGTTTCAGTGTGTGGGGCAGGGCTTCAGTGTGTGGGGAAGGAGTTTCAGTGTGTGGGGATGGGTTTCAGTGTGTGGGGATGGGTTTCAGTGTGTGCGGAAGGGGTTACAGTGTATGGGGAAGGTGTTTCAGAGTGTGGGGATGTGTTTCAGTGTGTGGGGAAGGGGTTTCAGTGTGTGGGGAAGGGGTTTCAGTGTGTGGGGATGGGTTTCAGTGTGTGGGGATGTATTTCAGTGTATGGGGAATCTGTTTCACTGTGTGGGGAAGGGGTTTCAGAGTGTCGGGATGGGTTTCAGTGTGTGGGGAAGGGGTTTGAGTGTGTGGGGAAGGGGTTTCAGTGTGTGGGGAAGTGTTTCAGTGTGTGGGTAAGGGATTGCATTGTGTGGGGAAGGGGTTTCAGTGTGTGGGGAAGGGGTTTCAGTGTGTGGGGAAGTGTTTCAGTGTGTGGGGAAGGATTACAGTGTGTGGGTACGGGGTTGAAGTGTGTGCGGAAGGGGTTTCAGTGTGCGTGGAAGTGTTTCAGTGTGTGCGGAATTGTTTCTCTATGTGCGGAAGGTGTTTCAGTGTGTGGGGAAGGGGTTTCAGTGTGTAGGGATGTGTTTCAGTGTGTGGGGAAGGGTTTCAGTGTGTGGTGAATGTGTTTCAGTGTGTGGGGATGGGTCTCAGTGTGTGGGGATGGGTTTCAGTGTGTGGGGATGTGTTTCAGTGTGTGTGGAAGGGCTTTCAGTGTGTGGGGAAGGTGTTTCAGTGTGTGGGGAAGTGTTTCAGTGTGTGGGGAAGCGGTTTCAGTGTGTGGGGAAGGGATTTCAGTGTGTGGGGAACGTGTTTCAGTGTGTGGCGAAGTGTTTCAGTGTGTGGTGAAGGGTTTCAGTGTGTGGGAAAGGTGTTACAGTGTGTGCGGAAGGGGTTTCAGTGTGTTGGCAAGGTGTTTCAGTGTATGGGGAAGGTGTTTCAGTGTATGGGGAAGGTGTCTCAGTATGTGGGGAAGGGGTTTCAGTGTGTGTGAGGAAGGTGTTTCAGTGTGCGGGGAAGGGTTTCAGTGTGTGGGGAAGGGGTTTCAGTGTGTGGGTAAGGGTTTCAGTGTGTGGGGAAGGTGTTGCAGTGTGTGCGGAAGTGGTTTCAGTGTGTGGAAAAGGTGTTTCAGTGTGTGGGGAAGGTGTTTCAGTGTGTGCGGAAGGTGTTTCAGTGTGTGGGGAAGGGGTTTCAGTGTGTGGGGAAGCTGTTTCAGTGTGTGGGGAAGGGGTTTCAGTGTGTGGGGAAGTGATCCAGTGTGTGGGGAAGGGGTTTCAGTGTGTGGGAAAGCGGTTTCAGTGAGTGGGGATGGTATTTCAGTGTGTGGGGTAGTTGTTTCAGTGTGTGGGGAAGGTGTTTCAGTGTGTGTGGGGAAGGGGTTTCAGTGTGTGGGGGAGTTGTGTCAGTGTGTGGAGATGTGTTTCAGTGTGTGGGGATGCGTTTCAGTGTGTGGGGAAGGGTTTCAGTGTGTGGTGAATGTGTTTCAGTGTGTGGGGATGGGTTTCAGTGTGTGGGGATGGGTTTCAGTGTGTGGGGATGGGTTTCAGTGTGTGCGGAAGGGCTTTCAGTCTGGGGGAAGGTGTTTCAGTGTGTGGGGAAGTGTTTCAGTGTGTGGGGAAGGGGTTTCAGTGTGTGGGGATGGGTTTCAGTTTGTGCGGATGGGTTTCATTGTGTGCCTAAGGGATTTCAGTGTGTGGGGAAGTTGTTTCAGTGTGTGGGGAAGGGGTTTCAGAGTGTGGGGAAGGTGTTTCAGTGTGTGGGCATGGGTTGAAGTGTGTGCGGAAGGGGTTTCAGTGTGCGTGGAAGTGTTTCAGTGTGTGCGGAATTGTTTCTCTATGTGCGGAAGGTGTTTCAGTGTGTGGGGAAGGGGTTTCAGTGTGTAGGGATGTGTTTCAGTGAGTGGGGAAGGGGTTTCAGCGTGTGGCGTTGTGCTTCAGTGTGTGGGGAAGGGGTTTCAGTGTGTGGGGAAGGGTTTCACTGTGTGAGGAAGGGGTTTCAGTGTGTGGGGCAGGTGTTTCAGTGTGTGTGGAAGGGGTTTCAGTGTGTGGGGAAGGTGTTTCAGTGTGAGGGGAAGGGGTTTCAGTGTGTGGGGAAGATGTTTCAGTGTGTGCGGAAGTGGTTTCAGTGTATGCGGAAGCGGTTTCAGTGTGTGGGGAAGGGGTTTCTGTGTGAGGAAGGAGTTTCTGTGTGTGGGGGAGCTGTTTCAGTGTGTGGTGAAAGGGTTTCAGTGTTTGGGAAAGGTTTTCAGTCTGTGGGGAAGGGGTTTCAGTGTGTGGGGAATGTGCTTCAGTGTGTGGGGAAGGGGTTTCAGAGTGTGGGGAAGGTGTTTCAGTGTGTGGGGAAGGGGTTTCAGAGTGTGGGGAAGGTGTTTCAGTGTGTGGGCATGGGTTTCAGTGTGTGGGGATGGGCTTCACTGTGTGCGGAAGGTGTTACAGTGTGTGGGAAAGGTGTTTCAGTGTGTGGGGAAGGGGTGGCAGTGTGTGGGGAAGGGGTTTCAGTGTGTGGGGAAGGTGTTTCAGTGCGTTGGGATGTGCTTCAGTGTGTGGGGATGTGTTTCAGTGTGTGGGGAAGGGCTTCAGTGTGTGGGGAAGGAGTTTCAGTGTGTGGGGATGGGTTTCAGTGTGTGGGGATGGGTTTCAGTGTGTGCGGAAGGGGTTACAGTGTATGGGGAAGGTGTTTCAGAGTGTGGGGATGTGTTTCAGTGTGTGGGGAAGGGGTTTCAGTGTGTGGGGAAGGGGTTTCAGTGTGTGGGGATGGGTTTCAGTGTGTGGGGATGTGTTTCAGTGTATGGGGAAGCTGTTTCACTGTGTGGGGAAGGGGTTTCAGAGTGTCGGGATGGTTTTCAGTGTGTGGGGAAGGGGTTTGAGTGTGTGGGGAAGGGGTTTCAGTGTGTTGGGAAGTGTTTCAGTGTGTGGGGAAGGGATTGCATTGTGTGGGGAAGGGGTTTCAGTGTGTGGGGAAGGGGTTTCAGTGTGTGGGGAAGTGTTTCAGTGTGTGGGGAAGGATTACAGTGTGTGGGTACGGGGTTGAAGTGTGTGAGGAAGGGGTTTCAGTGTGCGTGGAAGTGTTTCAGTGTGTGCGGAATTGTTTCTCTCTGTGCGGAAGGTGTTTCAGTGTGTGGGGAAGGGGTTTCAGTGTGTAGGGATGTGTTTCAGTGAGTGGGGAAGGGGTTTCAGCGTGTGGCGATGTGCTTCAGTGTGTGGGGAAGGGGTTTCAGTATGTGGGGAAGGGTTTCACTGTGTGAGGAAGGGGTTTCAGTGTGTGGGGCAGGTGTTTCAGTGTGTGTGGAAGGGGTTTCAGTGTGTGGGGAAGGTGTTTCAGTGTGAGGGGAAGGGGTTTCAGTGTGTGGGGAAGATGTTTCAGTGTGTGCGGAAGTGGTTTCAGTGTATGCGGAAGCGGTTTCAGTGTGTGGGCAAGGGGTTTCTGTGTGTGAGGAAGGTGTTTCTGTGTGTGGGGGAGCTGTTTCAGTGTGTGGTGAAAGGGTTTCAGTGTTTGGGAAAGGTTTTCCGTCTGTGGGGAAGGGGTTTCAGTGTGTGGGGAATGTGCTTTAGTGTGTGGGAATGTGTTTCACTGTGTGGGGATGGGGTTTCAGTGTGTGGGGAATGTGTTTCAGTGTGTGGCGAAGGGGTTTCAGTGTGTGGGGAAGGGGTTTCAGTGTGTGGGGAACGTGTTTCAGTGTGCGGCGAAGTGTTTCAGTGTGTGGTGAAAGGATTCAGTGTATGGGAAAGGTGTTTCAGTGTGTGCGGAAGGGGTTTCAGTGTTTTGGCAAGGTGTTTCAGTGTATGGGGAATGTGTTCCAGTGTATGGGGAAGGTGTCTCAGAATGTGGGGAAGGTGTTTCAGTCAGTGGGGAAGGGGTTTCTGTGTGTGGGGAAGGGTTTCAGTGTGTGGTGAAGGGGTTTCAGTGTGTGGGGAAGGGTTTCTGTGTGTGGGGAAGGTGTTTCAGTTTGTGCAGAAGGGGTTTCAGTGTGTGGAAAAGGTGTTTTAGTGTGTGGGGAAGGTGTCTCAGTGTGTGCGGAAGGTGTTTCAGTGTGTGGGGAAGGGGTTTCAGTGTGTGGGGAAGCTGTTTCAGTGTGTGGGGAAGGGGTTTCAGTGTGTGGGGAAGTGATCCAGTGTGTGGGGAAGGGGTTTCAGTGTGTGGGAAAGCGGTTTCCGTGAGTGGGGATGGTATTTCAGTGTGTGGGGTAGTTGTTTCAGTGTGTGGGGAAGGTATTTCAGTGTGTGTGGGGAAGGGGTTTCAGTGTGTGGGGGAGGTGTGTCAGTGTGTGGAGATGTTTTTCAGTGTGTGGGGAAGGGTTTCAGTGTGTGGTGAATGTGTTTCAGTGTGTGGGGATGGGCTTCAGTGTGTGGGGATGGGTTTCAGTGTGTGGGGATGGGTTTCAGTGTGTGTGGAAGGGCTTTCAGTGTGTGGGGAAGGTGTTTCAGTGTGTGGGGAAGTGTTTCAGTGTGTGGGGAAGCGGTTTCAGTGTGTGGGGAAGGGGTTTCAGTGTGTGTGGATGGGTTTCAGTTGGTGCGGATGGGTTTCTTTGTGTGTGGAAGGGGTTTCAGTGTGTGGGGAAGTTGTTTCAGAGTGTGGGGAAGGTGTTTCAGTGTGTGGGCATGGGTTTCAGTGTGTGGGGATGGGCTTCAGTGTGTGCGGAAGGTGTTACAGTGTGTGGGAAAGGTGTTTCAGTGTGTGGGGAAGCTGTTGGAGTGTGTGGGGAAGGGGTTTCAGTGTGTGGGGAAGGTGTTTCAGTGCGTGGGGATGTGCTTAAGTGTGTGGGGATGTGTTTCAGTGTGTGGGGAAGGGCTTCAGTGTGTGGGGAAGGAGTTTCAGTGTGTGGGGATGGGTTTCAGTGTGTGGGGATGGGTTTCAGTGTGTGCGGAAGGGGTTACAGTGTGTGGGGAAGGTGTTTCAGAGTGTGGGGATGTGTTTCAGTGTGTGGGGAAGGGGTTTCAGTGTGTGGGGAAGGGGTTTCAGTGTGTGCGGATGGGTTGCAGTGTGTGGGGATGTGTTTCAGTGTGTGGGGAAGGTGTTTCACTGTGTGGGGAAGGGGTTTCAGAGTGTCGGGATGGGTTTCAGTGTGTGGGGAAGTGGTTTCATTGTGTGCGGAAGGGGTTTCAGAGTGTGGGGAAGGGGTTCAGTGTGGGGGGAATGTCTTCAGTGTGTGGGGAAGGGGTTTCAGTGTGTGGGGATGTGTTTCAGTGTGTGGGGAAGGTGTTTCAGTGTGTGCGGAAGATGTTTCAGTGTGTGGGGATGTGTTTCAGTGTTTGGGGAAGGTGTTTCAGTGTATGCGGAAGATGTTTCAGTGTGTGGGGATGGGGTTTCAGAGTGTGGGGAAGGGGTTTCAGAGTGTGGGGAAGGTGTTTCAATGTGTGGGAAAGGTGTTTCAGTGTGTGCGGAAGGGGTTTCATTGTGTGCGGAAGGGGTTTCAGTGTGTGGGTAAGGGGTTTCAGTATGTGGTGAAGGTGTTTCAGTGTGTGCGGAAGTGGTTTCAGTGTGTGCGGAAGGTGTTCCAGTGTGTGGGGAAGGGGTTTCAGTGTGGGAGGAAGGTGTATCATTGTGTGCGGAAGTGGTTTCAGTGTGTGGGGAAGGGGTTTCAGTGTGTGAGGAAGGTGTTTCTGTGTGTGGGGGAGGTGTTTCAGTGTGTGGTGAAAGGGTTTCAGTGTTTGGGAAAGGGTTTCAGTCTGTGGGGAAGGGGTTTCAGTGTGTGGGGAATGTGTTTCAGTGTGTGGGGATGTGTTTCAGTGTGTGGGGATGGGGTTTCAGTGTGTGGGGAATGTGTTTCAGAGTGTGGCGAAGGAGTTTCAGTGTGTGGGGAAGGGGTTTCAGTGTGTGGGGAACGTGTTTCAGTGTGCGGCGAAGTGTTTCAGTGTGTGGGGAAGGTGTTTCAGTGTGTGCAGAAGGGGTTTCAGTGTGTTGGCAAGGTGTTTCAGTGTATGGGGAAGGTGTTTCAGTGCATGGGGAAGGTGTCTCAGAATGTGGGGAAGGGGTTTCAGTGTGTGTGAGGAAGGTGTTTCAGTGTGTGGGGAAGTTTTTTCAGTGTGTGGGGAAGGTGTTTCAGTCAGTGGGGAAGGGGTTTCAGTGTGTGTGGAGGGGTTTCAGTGTGTGGGGAAGGGGTTTCAGTGAGTGGGGAAGGGTTTCAGTGTGTGGGGAAGGTGTTTCAGTGTGTGCGGAAGGGGTTTCAGTGTGTGGAAAAGGTGTTTCAGTGTGTGGGGAAGGTGTCTCAGTGTGTGCGGAAGGTGTTTCAGTGTGTGGGGAAGGGGTATCAGTGTGTGGGGAAGCTGTTTCAGTGTGTGGGGAAGGGGTTTCAGTGTGTGGGGAAGTGATCCACTGTGTGGGGAAGGGGTTTCAGTGTGTGGGAAAGCGGTTTCAGTGAGTGGGGATGGTATTTCAGTGTATGGGGTAGTTGTTTCAGTGTGTGGGGAAGGTGTTTCAGTGTGTGTGGGGAAGGGGTTTCAGTGTGTGGGGGAGGTGTGTCAGTGTGTGGAGATGTTTTTCAGTGTGTGGGGATGTGTTTCAGTGTGTGGGGAAGGGTTTCAGTGTGTGGTGAATGTGTTTCAGTGTGTGGGGATGGGTTGCACTGTGTGGGGATGGGTTTCAGTGTGTGGGGATGGGTTTCAGTCTGTGTGGAAGGGCTTTCAGTGTGTGGGGAAGGTGTTTCAGTGTGTGGGGAAGTGTTTCAGTGTGTGGGGAAGGGGTTTCAGTGTGTGGGGAAGGGGTTTCAGTGTGTGTGGATGGTTTTCAGTTTGTGCGGATGGGTTTTAATGTGTGCGGAAGGGGTTTCAGTGTGTGGGGAAGTTATTTCAGAGTGTGGGGAAGGTGTTTCACTGTGTGGGCATGGGTTTCAGTGTGTGGGGATGGGCTTCAGTGTGTGCGGAAGGTGTTACAGTGTGTGGGAAAGGTGTTTCAGTGTGTGGGGAAGCTGTTGCAGTGTGTGTGGAAGGGGTTTCAGTGTGTGGGGAAGGTGTTTCAGTGCGTGGGGATGTGCTTCAGTGTGTGGGGATGTGCTTCAGTGTGTGGGGAATGGCTTCAGTGTGTGGGGAAGGAGTTTCAGTGTGTGGGGATGGGTTTCAGTGTGTGGGGATGGGTTTCAGTGTGTGCAGAAGGGGTTGCAGTGTGTGGGGAAGGTGTTTCAGAGTGTGGGGATGTGTTTCAGTGTGTGGGGAAGGGGTTTCAGTGTGTGGGGAAGGGGATTCAGTGTGTGGGGTTGGGTTGCAGTGTGTGGGGATGTTTTTCAGTGCGTGGGGAAGGTGTTTCACTGTGTGGGGAAGGGGTTTCAGAGTGTCGGTATGGGTTTCAGTGTGTGGGGAAGTGGTTTCTGTGTGTGCGGAAGGGGTTTCAGAGTGTGGGGAAGGGGTTCAGTGTGGGGGGAAGGTCTTCAGTGTGTGGGGAAGGGGTTTCAGTGTGTGGGGATGTGTTTCAGTGTGTGGGGAAGTGTTTCAGTGAGAGCGGAAGATGTTTCAGTGTGTGGGGAAGGGGTTTCAGAGTGTCGGGAAGGTGTTTCAGTGTGTGGGAAAGGTGTTTCAGAGTGTGCGGAAGGGGTTTCAGTGTGTGGGGAAGGTGTTTCAGTGTGTGTGGGGATGGTATTTCAGTGTGTGGGGTAGTTGTTTCAGTGTGTGGGGAAGGTGTTTCAGTGTGTGTGGGGAAGGGTTTCAGTGTGTGGGGGAGGTGTGTCAGTGTGTGGAGATGTTTTTCAGTGTGTGGGGAAGGGTTGCAGTGTGTGGTGAATGTGTTTCAGTGTTTGGGGATGGGTTTCAGTGTGTGGGGATGGGTTTCAGTGTGTGGGGATGGGTTTCAGTGTGTGTGAAAGGGCTTTCAGTGTGTGGGGAAGGTGTTTCAGTGTGTGGGGAAGTGTTTCAGTGTGTGGGGAAGCGGTTTCAGTGTGTGGGGAAGGGGTTTCAGTGTTTGTGGATGGGTTTCAGTTTGTGCGGATGGGTTTCATTGTGTGTGGAAGGGGTTTCAGTGTGTGGGGAAGTTGTTTCAGAGTGTGGGGAAGGTGTTTCAGTGTGTGGGCATGGGTTTCAGTGTGTGGGGATGGGCTTCAGTGTGTGCGGAAGGTGTTACAGTGTGTGGGAAAGGTGTTTCAGTGTGTGGGGAAGCTGTTGCAGTGTGTGGGGAAGGGGTTTCAGTGTGTGGGGAAGGTGTTTCAGTGCGTGGGGATGTGCTTAAGTGTGTGGGGATGTGTTTCAGTGTGTGGGGAAGGGCTTCAGTGTGTGGGGAAGGAGTTTCAGTGTGTGGGGATGGGTTTCAGTGTGTGGGGATGGGTTTCAGTGTGTGCGGAAGGGGTTACAGTGTGTGGGGAAGGTGTTTCAGAGTGTGGGGATGTGTTTCAGTGTGTGGGGAAGGGGTTTCAGTGTGTGGGGAAGGGGTTTCAGTGTGTGGGGATGGGTTGCAGTGTGTGGGGATGTGTTTCAGTGTGTGGGGAAGGTGTTTCACTGTGTGGGGAAGGGGTTTCAGAGTGTCGGGATGGGTTTCAGTGTGTGGGGAAGTGGTTTCATTGTGTGCGGAAGGGGTTTCAGAGTGTGGGGAAGGGGTTCAGTGTGGGGGGAATGTCTTCAGTGTGTGGGGAAGGGGTTTCAGTGTGTGGGTATGTGTTTCAGTGTGTGGGGAAGGTGTTTCAGTGTGTGCGGAAGATGTTTCAGTGTGTGGGGATGTGTTTCAGTGTGTGGGGAAGGTGTTTCAGTGTATGCGGAAGATGTTTCAGTGTGTGGGGATGGGGTTTCAGAGTGTGGGGAAGGGGTTTCAGAGTGTGGGGAAGGTGTTTCAATGTGTGGGAAAGGTGTTTCAGTGTGTGCGGAAGGGGTTTCAGTGTGTGCGGAAGGGGTTTCAGTGTGTGGGGAAGGGGTTTCAGTATGTGGTGAAGGTGTTTCAGTGTGTGCGGAAGTGGTTTCAGTGTGTGCGGAAGGTGTTCCAGTGTGTGGGGAAGGGGTTTCAGTGTGGGAGGAAGGTGTATCATTGTGTGCGGAAGTGGTTTCAGTGTGTGGGGAAGGGGTTTCAGTGTGTGAGGAAGGTGTTTCTGTGTGTGGGGGAGGTGTTTCAGTGTGTGGTGAAAGGGTTTCAGTGTTTGGGAAAGGGTTTCAGTCTGTGGGGAAGGGGTTTCAGTGTGTGGGGAATGTGTTTCAGTGTGTGGGGATGTGTTTCAGTGTGTGAGGATGGGGTTTCAGTGTGTGGGGAATGTGTTTCAGAGTGTGGCGAAGGAGTTTCAGTGTGTGGGGAAGGGGTTTCAGTGTGTGGGGAACGTGTTTCAGTGTGCGGCGAAGTGTTTCAGTGTGTGGGGAAGGTGTTTCAGTGTGTGCAGAAGGGGTTTCAGTGTGTTGGCAAGGTGTTTCAGTGTATGGGGAAGGTGTTTCAGTGCATGGGGAAGGTGTCTCAGAATGTGGGGAAGGGGTTTCAGTGTGTGTGAGGAAGGTGTTTCAGTGTGTGGGGAAGTTTTTTCAGTGTGTGGGGAAGGTGTTTCAGTCAGTGGGGAAGGGGTTTCAGTGTGTGTGGAAGGGTTTCAGTGTGTGGGGAAGGGGTTTCAGTGAGTGGGGAAGGGTTTCAGTGTGTGGGGAAGGTGTTTCAGTGTGTGCGGAAGGGGTTTCAGTGTGTGGAAAAGGTGTTTCAGTGTGTGGGGAAGGTGTCTCAGTGTGTGCGGAAGGTGTTTCAGTGTGTGGGGAAGGGGTTTCAGTGTGTGGGGAAGCTGTTTCAGTGTGTGGGGAAGGGGTTTCAGTGTGTGGGGAAGTGATCCACTGTGTGGGGAAGGGGTTTCAGTGTGTGGGAAAGCGGTTTCAGTGAGTGGGGATGGTATTTCAGTGTATGGGGTAGTTGTTTCAGTGTGTGGGGAAGGTGTTTCAGTGTGTGTGGGGAAGGGGTTTCAGTGTGTGGGGGAGGTGTGTCAGTGTGTGGAGATGTTTTTCAGTGTGTGGGGATGTGTTTCAGTGTGTGGGGAAGGGTTTCAGTGTGTGGTGAATGTGTTTCAGTGTGTGGGGATGGGTTTCACTGTGTGGGGATGGGTTTCAGTGTGTGGGGATGGGTTTCAGTCTGTTTGGAAGGGCTTTCAGTCTGTGGGGAAGGTGTTTCAGTGTGTGGGGAAGTGTTTCAGTGTGTGGGGAAGGGGTTTCAGTGTGTGGGGAAGGGGTTTCAGTGTGTGTGGATGGTTTTCAGTTTGTGCGGATGGGTTTCAATGTGTGCGGAAGGGGTTTCAGTGTGTGGGGAAGTTATTTCAGAGTGTGGGGAAGGTGTTTCACTGTGTGGGCATGGGTTTCAGTGTGTGGGGATGGGCTTCAGTGTGTGCGGAAGGTGTTACAGTGTGTGGGAAAGGTGTTTCAGTGTGTGGGGAAGCTGTTGCAGTGTGTGGGGAAGGGGTTTCAGTGTGTGGGGAAGGTGTTTCAGTGCGTGGGGATGTGCTTCAGTGTGTGGGGATGTGTTTCAGTGTGTGGGGAATGGCTTCAGTGTGCGGGGAAGGAGTTTCAGTGTGTGGGGATGGGTTTCAGTGTGTGGGGATGGGTTTCAGTGTGTGCAGAAGGGGTTGCAGTGTGTGGGGAAGGTGTTTCAGAGTGTGGGGATGTGTTTCAGTGTGTGGGGAAGGGGTTTCAGTGTGTGGGGAAGGGGATTCAGTGTGTGGGGTTGGGTTGCAGTGTGTGGGGATGTTTTTCAGTGTGTGGGGAAGGTGTTTCACTGTGTGGGGAAGGGGTTTCAGAGTGTCGGTATGGGTTTCAGTGTGTGGGGAAGTGGTTTCTGTGTGTGGGGATGTGTTTCAGTGTGTGACGAAGGGGTTTCAGTGTGTGGGGAAGGGGTTTCAGTGTGTGGGGAACGTGTTTCAGTGTGCGGCGAAGTGTTTCAGTGTGTGGTGCAGGGTTTCAGTGTGTGGGAAAGGTGTTTCAGTGTGTGCGGAAGGGGTTTCAGTGTGTTGGCAAGCTGTTTCAGTGTATGGGGAAGGTGTTTCAGTGTATGGGGAAGGTGTCTCAGAATGTGGGGAAGGGGTTTCAGTGTGTGTGAGGAAGGTGTTTCAGTGTGTGGGGAAGTAGTTTCAGTGTGTGGGGAAGGTGTTTCAGTCAGTGGGGAAGGGGTTTCAGTGTGTGGGAAAGGTTTTCAGTGTGTGGGGAAGGGGTTCCAGTGTGTGGGGAAGGGTTTCAGCGTGTGGGGAAGGTGTTTCAGTGTGTGAGGAAGGGGTTTCAGTCTGTGGAAAAGGTGTTTCAGTGTGTTGGGAAGGTGTCTCAGTGTGTGCGGAAGGTGTTTCAGTGTGTGGGGAAGGGGTTTCAGTGTGTGGGGAAGCTGTTTCAGTGTGTGGGGAAGGGGTTTCAGTGTGTGGGGAAGTGATCCAGTGTGTGGGGAAGGGGTTTCAGTGTGTGAGGAAGGTGTTTCTGTGTGTGGGGGAGGTGTTTCAGTGTGTGGTGAAAGGGTTTCAGTGTTTGGGAAAGGGTTTCAGTCTGTGGGGAAAGGGTTTCAGTGTGTCGGGAATGTGTTTCAGTGTGTGGGGATGTGTTTCAGTGTGTGGGGATGGGGTTTCAGTGTGTGGGGAATGTGTTTCAGTGTGTGGCGAAGGTGTTTCAGTGTGTGGGGAAGGGGTTTCAGTGTGTGGGGAACGTGTTTCAGTGTGTGGCGAAGTGTTTCAGTGTGTGGTGAAGGGTTTCAGTGTGTGGGAAAAGTGTTACAGTGTGTGCGGAAGGGGTTTCAGTGTGTGGGGATGGGTTTCAGTGTGTGCAGAAGGGGTTGCAGTGTGTGGGGAAGGTGTTTCAGAGTGTGGGGATGTGTTTCAGTGTGTGGGGAAGGGGTTTCAGTGTGTGGGGAAGGGGATTCAGTGTGTGGGGTTGGGTTGCAGTGTGTGGGGATGTTTTTCAGTGTGTGGGGAAGGTGTTTCACTGTGTGGGGAAGGGGTTTCAGAGTGACGGTATGGGTTTCAGTGTGTGGGGAAGTGGTTTCTGTGTGTGCGGAAGGGGTTTCAGAGTGTGGGGAAGGGGTTCAGTGTGGGGGGAAGGTCTTCAGTGTGTGGGGAAGGGGTTTCAGTGTGTGGGGATGTGTTTCAGTGTGTGGGGAAGTGTTTCAGTGAGTGCGGAAGATGTTTCAGTGTGTGGGGAAGGGGTTTCAGAGTGACGGGAAGGTGTTTCAGTGTGTGGGAAAGGTGTTTCAGTGTGTGCGGAAGGGGTTTCAGTGTGTGGGGAAGGTGTTTCATTGTGTGCAGAAGGGGTTACAGTGTGTGGGGAAGGTGATTCAGTCTGTGGGGAAGGGGTTTCAGTGTGTGGGGAAGGGGTTTCAGTGTGTGGGGAAGGGGTTTCAGTGTGTGGGGATGGTGTTTCAGAGTGTGGGGATGTGTTTCAGTGTGTGACGAAGGGGTTTCAGTGTGTGGGGAAGGGGTTTCAGTGTGTGGGGAACGTGTTTCAGTGTGCGGCGAAGTGTTTCAGTGTGTGGTGCAGGGTTTCAGTGTGTGGGAAAGGTGTTTCAGTGTGTGCGGAAAGGTGTTTCAGTGTGTGAGGAAGGTGTTTCAGTGTGTGGGGAAGTAGTTTCAGTGTGTGGGGAAGGTGTTTCAGTCAGTGGGGAAGGGGTTTCAGTCTGTGGAAAAGGTGTTTCAGTGTGTTGGGAAGGTGTCTCAGTGTGTGCGGAAGGTGTTTCAGTGTGTGGGGAAGGGGTTTCAGTGTGTGGGGAAGCTGTTTCAGTGTGTGGGGAAGGGGTTTCAGTGTGTGGGGAAGTGATCCAGTGTGTGGGGAAGGGGTTTCAGTGTGTGAGGAAGGTGTTTCTGTGTGTGGGGGAGGTGTTTCAGTGCGTGGTGAAGGGGTTTCAGTGTGTGGGGAACGTGTTTCAGTGTGTGGCGAAGTGTTTCAGTGTGTGGTGAAGGGTTTCAGTGTGTGGGAAAGGTGTTACAGTGTGTGCGGAAGGGGTTTCAGTGTGTTGGCAAGGTGTTTCAGTGTGTTGGCAAGGTGTTTCAGTGTATGGGGAAGGTGTTTCAGTGTGTGGTGAAGGTGTTTCAGTCAGTGGGGAAGGGGTTTCAGTGTGTGGGGAAGGGTTTCAGTGTGTGGGGAAGGGGTTTCAGTGTGTGGGTAAGCATTTCAGTGTGTGGGGAAGGTGTTGCAGTGTGTGCGGAAGTGGTTTCAGTGTGTGGAAAAGGTGTTTCAGTGTGTGGGGAAGGTGTTTCAGTGTGTGCGGAAGGTGTTTCAGTGTGTGGGGAAGGGGTTTCAGTCTGTGGGGAAGCTGTTTCAGTGTGTGGGGAAGGGGTTTCAGTGTGTGGGGAAGTGATCCAGTGTGTGGGGAAGGGGTTTCAGTGTGTGGGAAAGCGGTTTCAGTGAGTGGGGATGGTATTTCAGTGTGTGGGGTAGTTGTTTCAGTGTGTGGGGAAGGTGTTTCAGTGTGTGTGGGGAAGGGGTTTCAGTGTGTGGGGGAGGTGTGTCAGTGTGTGGAGATGTGTTTCAGTGTGTGGGGATGCGTTTCAGTGTGTGGGGAAGGGTTTCAGTGTGTGGTGAATGTGTTTCAGTGTGTGGGGATGGGTTTCAGTGTGTGGGGATGGGTTTCAGTGTGTGCGGAAGGGCTTTCAGTCTGTGGGGAAGGTGTTTCAGTGTGTGGGGAAGTGTTTCAGTGTGTGGGGAAGGGGTTTCAGTGTGTGGGGATGGGTTTCAGTTTGTGCGGATGGGTTTCATTGTGTGCCTAAGGGATTTCAGTGTGTGGGGAAGCTGTTTCAGTGTGTGGGGAAGTGGTTTCAGAGTGTGGGGAAGGTGTTTCAGTGTGTGGGCATGGGTTTCAGTGTGTGGGGATGGGCTTCAGTGTGTGCGGAAGGTGTTACAGTGTGTGGGAAAGGTGTTTCAGTGTGTGGGGAAGGGGTGGCAGTCAGTGGGGAAGGGGTTTCAGTGTGTGGGGAAGGTGTTTCAGTGTGTGGGGAAGGGGTTTCAGAGTGTCGGGAAGGTGTTTCAGTGTGTGGGAAAGGTGTTTCAGTGTGTGAAGAAGGGGTTTCAGTGTTTGCGGAAGGGGTTTCAGTGTGTGTGGAAGGGGTTTCAGTATGTGGTGAAGGTGTTTCAGTGTGTGCGGAAGGGGTTTCAGTGTGTGGGGAAGGGGTTACTGTGTGTAGGGATGTGTTTCAGTGTGTGGGGAAGGTGTTTCATTGTGTGCAGAAGGGGTTACAGTGTGTGGGGAAGGTGATTCAGTCTGTGGGGAAGGGGTTTCAGTGTGTGGGGAAGGGGTTTCAGTGTGTGGGGAAGGGGTTTCAGTGTGTGGGGATGGTGTTTCAGAGTGTGGGGATGTGTTTCAGTGTGTTGCGAAGGGGTTTCAGTGTGTGGGGAAGGGGTTTCAGTGTGTGGGGAACGTGTTTCAGTGTGCGGCGAAGTGTTTCAGTGTGTGGTGCAGGGTTTCAGTGTGTGGGAAAGGTGTTTCAGTGTGTGCGGAAGGGGTTTCAGTGTGTTGGCAAGGTGTTTCAGTGTATGGGGAAGGTGTTTCAGTGTATGGGGAAGGTGTCTCAGAATGTGGGGAAGGGGTTTCAGTGTGTGTGAGGAAGGTGTTTCAGTGTGTGGGGAAGTATTTTCAGTGTGTGGAGAAGGTGTTTCAGTCAGTGGGGAAGGGGTTTCAGTGTGTGGGAAAGGTTTTCAGTGTGTGGGGAAGGGGTTCCAGTGTGTGGGGAAGGGTTTCAGTGTGTGGGGAAGGTGTTTCAGTGTGTGCGGAAGGGGTTTCAGTCTGTGGAAAAGTTGTTTCAGTGTGTTGGGAAGGTGTCTCAGTGTGTGCGGAAGGTGTTTCAGTGTGTGGGGAAGGGGTTTCAGTGTGTGGGGAAGCTGTTTCAGTGTGTGGGGAAGGGGTTTCAGTGTGTGGGGCAGTGATCCAGTGTGTGGGGAAGGGGTTTCAGTGTGTGAGGAAGGTGTTTCTGTGTGTGGGGGAGGTGTTTCAGTGTGTGGTGAAAGGGTTTCAGTGTTTGGGAAAGGGTTTCAGTCTGTGGGGAAAGGGTTTCAGTGTGTCGGGAATGTGTTTCAGTGTGTGGGGATGGGGTTTCAGTGTGTGGGGAATGTGTTTCAGTGTGTGGCGAAGGTGTTTCAGTGTGTGGGGAAGGGGTTCCAGTGTGTGGGGAACGTGTTTCAGTGTGTGGCGAAGTGTTTCAGTGTGTGGTGAAGGGTTTCAGTGTGTGGGAAAGGTGTTACAGTGTGTGCGGAAGGGGTTTCAGTGTGTTGGCAAGGTGTTTCAGTGTATGGGGAAGGTGTTTCAGTGTATGGGGAAGGTGTCTCAGAATGTGGGGAAGGGGTTTCAGTGTGTGTGAGGAAGGTGTTTCAGTGTGTGGGGAAGTATTTTCAGTGTGTGGAGAAGGTGTTTCAGTCAGTGTGGAAGGGGTTTCAGTGTGTGGGAAAGGTTTTCAGAGTGTGGGGAAGGGGTTCCAGTGTGTGGGGAAGGGTTTCAGTGTGTGGGGAAGGTGTTTCAGTGTGTGCGGAAGGGGTTTCAGTCTGTGGAAAAGGTGTTTCAGTGTGTTGGGAAGGTGTCTCAGTGTGTGCGGAAGGTGTTTCAGTGTGTGGGGAAGGGGTTTCAGTGTGTGGGGAAGCTGTTTCAGTGTGTGGGGAAGGGGTTTCCGTGTGTGGGGAAGTGATCCAGTGTGTGGGGAAGGGGTTTCAGTGTGTGAGGAAGGTGTTTCTGTGTGTGGGGGAGGTGTTTCAGTGTGTGGTGAAAGGGTTTCAGTGTTTGGGAAAGGTTTTCAGTCTGTGGGGAAAGGGTTTCAGTGTGTCGGGAATGTGTTTCAGTGTGTGGGGATGTGTTTCAGTGTGTGGGGATGGGGTTTCAGTGTGTGGGGAATGTGTTTCAGTGTGTGGCGAAGATGTTTCAGTGTGTGGGGAAGGGGTTCCATTGTGTGGGGAACGTCTTTCAGTGTGTGGCGAAGTGTTTCAGTGTGTGGTGAAGGGTTTCAGTGTGTGGGAAAGGTGTTACAGTGTGTGCGGAAGGGGTTTCAGTGTGTTGGCAAGGTGTTTCAGTGTATGGGGAAGGTGTTTCAGTGTATGGGGAAGGTGTCTCAGTATGTGGGGAAGGGGTTTCAGTATGTGTGAGGAAGGTGTTTCAGTGTGCGGGGAAGTTTTTTCAGTGTGCGGTGAAGGTGTTTCAGTCAGTGGGGAAGGGGTTTCAGTGTGTGGGGAAGGGTTTCAGTGTGTGGGGAAGGGGTTTCAGTGTGTGGGTAAGGGTTTCAGTGTGTGGGGAAGGTGTTGCAGTGTGTGCGGAAGTGGTTTCAGTGTGTGGAAAAGGTGTTTCAGTGTGTGGGGAAGGGGTTTCAGTGTGTGGGGAACGTGTTTCAGTGTGTGGCGAAGGTGTTTCAGTGTGTGGGGAAGGGGTTTCAGTGTGTGGGGAACGTGTTTCAGTGTGTGGCGAAGTGTTTCAGTGTGTGGTGAAGGGTTTCAGTGTGTGGGAAAGGTGTTACAGTGTGTGCGGAAGGGGTTTCAGTGTGTTGGCAAGGTGTTTCAGTGTGTTGGCAAGGTGTTTCAGTGTATGGGGAAGGTGTTTCAGTGTGTGGTGAAGGTGTTTCAGTCAGTGGGGAAGGGGTTTCAGTGTGTGGGGAAGGGTTTCAGTGTGTGGGGAAGGGGTTTCAGTGTGTGGGTAAGCATTTCAGTGTGTGGGGAAGGTGTTGCAGTGTGTGCGGAAGTGGTTTCAGTGTGTGGAAAAGGTGTTTCAGTGTGTGGGGAAGGTGTTTCAGTGTGTGCGGAAGGTGTTTCAGTGTGTGGGGAAGGGGTTTCAGTCTGTGGGGAAGCTGTTTCAGTGTGTGGGGAAGGGGTTTCAGTGTGTGGGGAAGTGATCCAGTGTGTGGGGAAGGGGTTTCAGTGTGTGGGAAAGCGGTTTCAGTGAGTGGGGATGGTATTTCAGTGTGTGGGGTAGTTGTTTCAGTGTGTGGGGAAGGTGTTTCAGTGTGTGTGGGGAAGGGGTTTCAGTGTGTGGGGGAGGTGTGTCAGAGTGTGGAGATGTGTTTCAGTGTGTGGGGATGCGTTTCAGTGTGTGGGGAAGGGTTTCAGTGTGTGGTGAATGTGTTTCAGTGTGTGGGGATGGGTTTCAGTGTGTGGGGATGGGTTTCAGTGTGTGCGGAAGGGCTTTCAGTCTGTGGGGAAGGTGTTTCAGTGTGTGGGGAAGTGTTTCAGTGTGTGGGGAAGGGGTTTCAGTGTGTGGGGATGGGTTTCAGTTTGTGCGGATGGGTTTCATTGTGTGCCTAAGGGATTTCAGTGTGTGGGGAAGCTGTTTCAGTGTGTGGGGAAGGGGTTTCAGAGTGTGGGGAAGGTGTTTCAGTGTGTGGGCATGGGTTTCAGTGTGTGGGGATGGGCTTCAGTGTGTGCGGAAGGTGTTACAGTGTGTGGGAAAGGTGTTTCAGTGTGTGGGGAAGGGGTGGCAGTCAGTGGGGAAGGGGTTTCAGTGTGTGGGGAAGGTGTTTCAGTGTGTGGGGAAGGGGTTTCAGAGTGTCGGGAAGGTGTTTCAGTGTGTGGGAAAGGTGTTTCAGTGTGTGAAGAAGGGGTTTCAGTGTGTGCGGAAGGGGTTTCAGTGTGTGGGGAAGGGGTTACTGTGTGTAGGGATGTGTTTCAGTGTGTGGGGAAGGTGTTTCATTGTGTGCAGAAGGGGTTACAGTGTGTGGGGAAGGTGATTCAGTCTGTGGGGAAGGGGTTTCAGTGTGTGGGGAAGGGGTTTCAGTGTGTGGGGAAGGGGTTTCAGTGTGTGGGGATGGTGTTTCAGAGTGTGGGGATGTGTTTCAGTGTGTGGCGAAGGGGTTTCAGTGTGTGGGGAAGGGGTTTCAGTGTGTGGGGAACGTGTTTCAGTGTGCGGCGAAGTGTTTCAGTGTGTGGTGCAGGGTTTCAGTGTGTGGGAAAGGTGTTTCAGTGTGTGCGGAAGGGGTTTCAGTGTGTTGGCAAGGTGTTTCAGTGTATGGGGAAGGTGTTTCAGTGTATGGGGAAGGTGTCTCAGAATGTGGGGAAGGGGTTTCAGTGTGTGTGAGGAAGGTGTTTCAGTGTGTGGGGAAGTATTTTCAGTGTGTGGAGAAGGTGTTTCAGTCAGTGGGGAAGGGGTTTCAGTGTGTGGGAAAGGTTTTCAGAGTGTGGGGAAGGGGTTCCAGTGTGTGGGGAAGGGTTTCAGTGTTTGGGGAAGGTGTTTCAGTGTGTGCGGAAGGGGTTTCAGTCTGTGGAAAAGGTGTTTCAGTGTGTTGGGAAGGTGTCTCAGTGTGTGCGGAAGGTGTTTCAGTGTGTGGGGACGGGGTTTCAGTGTGTGGGGAAGCTGTTTCAGTGTGTGGGGAAGGGGTTTCAGTGTGTGGGGCAGTGATCCAGTGTGTGGGGAAGGGGTTTCAGTGTGTGAGGAAGGTGTTTCTGTGTGTGGGGGAGGTGTTTCAGTGTGTGGTGAAAGGGTTTCAGTGTTTGGGAAAGGGTTTCAGTCTGTGGGGAAAGGGTTTCAGTGTGTCGGGAATGTGTTTCAGTGTGTGGGGATGTGTTTCAGTGTGTGGGGATGGGGTTTCAGTGTGTGGGGAATGTGTTTCAGTGTGTGGCGAAGGTGTTTCAGTGTGTGGGGAAGGGGTTCCAGTGTGTGGGGAACGTGTTTCAGTGTGTGGCGAAGTGTTTCAGTGTGTGGTGAAGGGTTTCAGTGTGTGGGAAAGGTGTTACAGTGTGTGCGGAAGGGGTTTCAGTGTGTTGGCAAGGTGTTTCAGTGTATGGGGAAGGTGTTTCAGTGTATGGGGAAGGTGTCTCAGAATGTGGGGAAGGAGTTTCAGTGTGTGTGAGGAAGGTGTTTCAGTGTGTGGGGAAGTATTTTCAGTGTGTGGAGAAGGTGTTTCAGTCAGTGGGGAAGGGGTTTCAGTGTGTGGGAAAGGTTTTCAGAGTGTGAGGAAGGGGTTCCAGTGTGTGGGGAAGGGTTTCAGTGTGTGGGGAAGGTGTTTCAGTGTGTGCGGAAGGGGTTTCAGTCTGTGGAAAAGGTGTTTCAGTGTGTTGGGAAGGTGTCTCAGTGTGTGCGGAAGGTGTTTCAGTGTGTGGGGAAGGGGTTTCAGTGTGTGGGGAAGCTGTTTCAGTGTGTGGGGAAGGGGTTTCCGTGTGTGGGGAAGTGATCCAGTGTGTGGGGAAGGGGTTTCAGTGTGTGAGGAAGGTGTTTCTGTGTGTGGGGGAGGTGTTTCAGTGTGTGGTGAAAGGGTTTCAGTGTTTGGGAAAGGTTTTCAGTCTGTGGGGAAAGGGTTTCAGTGTGTCGGGAATGTGTTTCAGTGTGTGGGGATGTGTTTCAGTGTGTGGGGATGGGGTTTCAGTGTGTGGGGAATGTGTTTCAGTGTGTGGCGAAGGTGTTTCAGTGTGTGGGGAAGGGGTTCCATTGTGTGGGGAACGTCTTACAGTGTGTGGCGAAGTGTTTCAGTGTGTGGTGAAGGGTTTCAGTTTGTGGGAAAGGTGTTACAGTGTGTGCGGAAGGGGTTTCAGTGTGTTGGCAAGGTGTTTCAGTGTGTGGTGAAGGGTTTCAGTGTATGGGGAAGGTGTCTCAGTATGTGGGGAAGGGGTTTCAGTATGTGTGAGGAAGGTGTTTCAGTGTGCGGGGAAGTTTTTTCAGTGTGCGGTGAAGGTGTTTCAGTCAGTGGGGAAGGGGTTTCAGTGTGTGGGGAAGGGTTTCAGTGTGTGGGGAAGGGGTTTCAGTGTGTGGGTAAGGGTTTCAGTGTGTGGGGAAGGTGTTGCAGTGTGTGCGGAAGTGGTTTCAGTGTGTGGAAAAGGTGTTTCAGTGTGTGGGGAAGGTGTTTCAGTGTGTGCGGAAGGTGTTTCAGTGTGTGGGGAAGGGGTTTCAGTGTGTGGGGAAGCTGTTTCTGTGTGTGGGGAAAGGGTTTCAGTGTGTGGGGAAGTGATCCAGTGTGTGGGAAAGGGGTTTCAGTGTGTGGGAAAGCGGTTTCAGTGAGTGGGGATGGTATTTCAGTGTGTGGGGTAGTTGTTTCAGTGTGTGGGGAAGGTGTTTCAGTGTGTGTGGGGAAGGGGTTTCAGTGTGTGGGGGAGGTGTGTCAGTGTGTGGAGATGTGTTTCACTGTGTGGGGATGCGTTTCAGTGTGTGGGGAAGGGTTTCAGTGTGTGGTGAATATGTTTCAGTGTGTGGGGATGGGTTTCAGTGTGTGGGGATGGGTTTCAGTGTGTGGGGATGGGTTTCAGTGTGTGCGGAAGGGCTTTCAGTCTGTGGGGAAGGTGTTTCAGTGTGTGGGGAAGTGTTTCAGTGTGTGGGGAAGGGGTTTCAGTGTGTGGGGATGGGTTTCAGTTTGTGCGGATGGGTTTCATTGTGCGCCTAAGGGATTTCAGTGTGTGGGGAAGTTGTTTCAGTGTGTGGGGAAGGGGTTTCAGAGTGTGGGGAAGGTGTTTCAGTGTGTGGGCATGGGTTTCAGTGTGTGGGGATGGGCTTCAGTGTGTGCGGAAGGTGTTACAGTGTGTGGGAAAGGTGTTTCAGTGTGTGGGGAAGGGGTGGCAGTCAGTGGGGAAGGGGTTTCAGTGTGTGGGGAAGGTGTTTCAGTGCGTTGGGATGTGCTTCAGTGTGTGGGGATGTGTTTCAGTGTGTGGGGAAGGGCTTCAGTGTGTGGGGAAGGAGTTTCAGTGTGTGGGGATGGGTTTCAGTGTGTGGGGATGGGTTTCAGTGTGTGCGGAAGGGGTTACAGTGTATGGGGAAGGTGTTTCAGAGTGTGGGGATGTGTTTCAGTGTGTGGGGAAGGGGTTTCAGTGTGTGGGGAAGGGGTTTCAGTGTGTGGGGATGGGTTTCAGTGTGTGGGGATGTGTTTCAGTGTATGGGGAAGCTGTTTCACTGTGTGGGGAAGGGGTTTCAGAGTGTCGGGATGGGTTTCAGTGTGTGGGGAAGGGGTTTGAGTGTGTGGGGAAGGGGTTTCAGTGTGTGGGGAAGTGTTTCAGTGTGTGGGGAAGGGATTGCATTGTGTGGGGAAGGGGTTTCAGTGTGTGGGGAAGGGGTTTCAGTGTGTGGGGAAGTGTTTCAGTGTGTGGGGAAGGATTACAGTGTGTGGGTACGGGGTTGAAGTGTGTGCGGAAGGGGGTTCAGTGTGCGGGGAAGTGTTTCAGTTTGTGCGGAATTGTTTCTCTGTGTGCGGAAGGTGTTTCAGTGTGTGGGGAAGGGGTTTCAGTGTGTAGGGATGTGTTTCAGTGAGTGGGGAAGGGGTTTCAGCGTGTGGCGATGTGCTTCAGTGTGTGGGGAAGGGGTTTCAGTGTGTGGGGAAGGGTTTCACTGTGTGAGGAAGGGGTTTCAGTGTGTGGGGCAGGTGTTTCAGTGTGTGTGGAAGGGGTTTCAGTGTGTGGGGAAGGTGTTTCAGTATGAGGGGAAGATGTTTCAGTATGTGGTGAAGGTGTTTCAGTGTGTGCGGAAGTGGTTTCAGTGTGTGCCGAAGGTGTTCCAGTGTTTGGGGAAGGGGTTTCAGTGTGGGAGGAAGGTGTTTCATTGTGTGCGGAAGCGGTTTCAGTGTGTGGGGAAGGGGTTTCAGTGTGTGAGGAAGGTGTTTCTGTGTGTGGGGGAGGTGTTTCAGTGTGTGGTGAAAGGGTTTCAGTGTTTGGGAAAGGGTTTCAGTCTGTGGGGAAGGGGTGTCAGTGTGTGGGGAATGTGTTTCAGTGTGTGGGGATGTGTTTCACGGTGTGGGGATGGGGTTTCAGTGTGTGGGGAATGTGTTTCAGAGTGTGTCGAAGGGGTTTCAGTGTGTGGGGAAGGGGTTTCAGTGTGTGGGGAACGTGTTTCAGTGTGCGGCGAAGTGTTTCAGTGTGTGGGGAAGGTGTTTCAGTGTGTGCAGAAGGGGTTTCACTGTGTTGGCAAGGTGTTTCAGTGTATGGGGAAGGTGTTTCAGTGCATGGGGAAGGTGTCTCAGAATGTGGGGAAGGGGTTTCAGTGTGTGTGAGGAAGGTGTTTCAGTGTGTGGGAATTTTTTTCAGTGTGTGGGGAAGGTGTTTCAGTCAGTGGGGAAGGGGTTTCAGTGTGTGGGGAAGGGTTTCAGTGTGTGGGGAAGGGGTTTCAGTGAGTGGGGAAGGGTTTCAGTGTGTGGGGAAGGTGTTTCAGTGTGTGCGGAAGGGGTTTCAGTGTGTGGAAAAGGTGTTTCAGTGTGTGGGGAAGGTGTCTCAGTGTGTGCGGAAGGTGTTTCAGTGTGTGGGGAAGGGGTTTCAGTGTGTGGGGAAGCTGTTTCAGTGTGTGGGGAAGGGGTTTCAGTGTGTGGGGAAGTGATCCACTGTGTGGGGAAGGGGTTTCAGTGTGTGGGAAAGCGGTTTCAGTGAGTGGGGATGGTATTTCAGTGTGTGGGGTAGTTGTTTCAGTGTGTGGGGAAGGTGTTTCAGTGTGTGTGGGGAAGGGGTTTCAGTGTGTGGGGGAGGTGTGTCAGTGTGTGGAGATGTTTTTCAGTGTGTGGGGATGTGTTTCAGTGTGTGGGGAAGGGTTTCAGTGTGTGGTGAATGTGTTTCAGTGTGTGGGGATGGGTTTCACTGTGTGGGGATGGGTTTCAGTGTGTGGGGATGGGTTTCAGTGTGTGTGGAAGGGCTTTCAGTGTGTGGGGAAGGTGTTTCAGTGTGTGGGGAAGTGTTTCAGTGTGTGGGGAAGGGGTTTCAGTGTGTGGGGAAGGGGTTTCAGTGTGTGTGGATGGGTTTCAGGTTGTGCGGATGGGTTTCAATGTGTGCGGAAGGGGTTTCAGTGTGTGGGGAAGTTATTTCAGAGTGTGGGGAAGGTGTTTCACTGTGTGGGCATGGGTTTCAGTGTGTGGGGATGGGCTTCAGTGTGTGCGGAAGGTGTTACAGTGTGTGCGGAAGGTGTTACAGTGTGTGGGAAAGGTGTTTCAGTGTGTGGGGAAGCTGTTGCAGTGTGTGGGGAAGGGGTTTCAGTGTGTGGGGAAGGTGTTTCAGTGCGTGGGGATGTGCTTCAGTGTGTGGGGATGTGTTTCAGTGTGTGCGGAAGGGCTTCAGTGTGTGGGGAAGGAGTTTCAGTGTGTGGGGATGGGTTTCAGTGTGTGCAGAAGGGGTTGCAGTGCGTGGGGAAGGTGTTTCAGAGTGTGGGGATGTGTTTCAGTGTGTGGGGAAGGGGTTTCAGTGTGTGGGGAAGGGGATTCAGTGTGTGGGGATGGGTTGCAGTGTGTGGGGATGTTTTTCAGTGTGTGGGGAATGTGTTTCACTGTGTGGGGAAGGGATTTCAGTGTGTCGGGATGGGTTTCAGTGTGTAGGGAAGTGGTTTCAGTGTGTGCGGAAGGGGTTTCAGAGTGTGGGGAAGGGGTTCAGTGTGGGGGGAAGGTCTTCAGTGTGTGGGGAAGGGGTTTCAGTGTGTGGGGATGTGTTTCAGTGTGTGGGGAAGTGTTTCAGTGTGTGCGGAAGATGTTTCAGTGTGTGGGGAAGGGGTTTCAGAGTGTCGGGAATGTGTTTCAGTGTGTGGGAAAGGTGTTTCAGTGTGTGCGGAAGGGGTTTCAGTGTGTGCGGAAGGGGTTTCAGTGTGTGGGGAAGGGGTTTCAGTATGTGGTGAAGGTGTTTCGGTGTGTGCGGAAGGGGTTTCAGTGTGTGGGGAAGGGGTTACTGTGTGTAGGGATGTGTTTCAGTGTGTGGGGAAGGTGTTTCATTGTGTGCAGAAGGGGTTACAGTGTGTGGGGAAGGTGATTCAGTCTGTGGGGAAGGGGTTTCAGTGTGTGGGGAAGGGGTTTCAGTGTGTGGGGAAGGGGTTTCAGTGTGTGGGGATGGTGTTTCAGAGTGTGGGGATGTGTTTCAGTGTGTGGCGAAGGGGTTTCAGTGTGTGGGGAAGGGGTTTCAGAGTGTGGGGAACGTGTTTCAGTGTGCGGCGAAGTGTTTCAGTGTGTGGTGCAGGGTTTCAGTGTGTGGGAAAGGTGTTTCAGTGTGTGCGGAAGGGGATTCAGTGTGTTGGCAAGGTGTTTCAGTGTATGGGGAAGGTGTTTCAGTGTATGGGGAAGGTGTCTCAGAATGTGGGGAAGGGGTTTCAGTGTGTGTGAGGAAGGTGTTTCAGTGTGTGGGGAAGTATTTTCAGTGTGTGGGGAAGGTGTTTCAGTCAGTGGGGAAGGGGTTTCAGTGTGTGGGAAAGGTTTTCAGTGTGTGGGGAAGGGGTTCCAGTGTGTGGGGAAGGGTTTCAGTGTGTGGGGAAGGTGTTTCAGTGTGTGCGGAAGGGGTTTCAGTCTGTGGAAAAGGTGTTTCAGTGTGTGGGGAAGGGGTTTCAGTGTGTGGGCAAGTGATCCAGTGTGTTGGGAAGGGGTTTCAGTGTGTGGAGAAGGTGTTTCAGTGTGTGTGCGGAAGGGGTTTCAGTGTGTGGGGAAGCTGTTTCAGTGTGTGTGGAAGGGGTTTCAATGTGTGGGGAAGAGATCCAGTGTGTGGGGTCGTTGTTTCAGTGTGTGGGGAAGGTGTTTCTGTGTGTGTGGGGAAGGGGTTTCAGTGTGTGGGGGAGGTGTATCAGTGTGTGGAGATGTTTATCAGTGTTTGGGGATGTGTTTCAGTGTGTGGGGAAGGGTTTCAGTGTGTGGTGAATGTGTTTCAGTGTGTGGGGATAGGTTTCAGTGTGTGGGGATGGGTTTCAGTGTGTGGGGAAGGTGTTTCAGTGTGTGCGGAAGGGCATTCAGTGTGTGGGGAAGGTGTTTCAGTGTGTGGGGAAGTGTTTCAGTGTGTGGGGAAGGGGTTTCAGTGTGTGGGGAAGGGGTTTCAGTGTGTGTGGATGGGTTTCAGATTGTGCGGATGGGTTTCAATGTGTGTGGAAGGGGTTTCAGTGTGTGGGGAAGTTGTTTCAGAGTGTGCGGAAGGTGTTTCAGTGTGTGGGCATGGGTTTCAGTGTGTGGGGATGGGCTTCAGTGTGTGCGGAAGGTGTTACAGTGTGTGGGAAAGGTGTTTCAGTGTGTGGGGAAGCTGTTGCAGTGTGTGGGGAAGGGGTTTCAGTGTGTGGGGAAGGTGTTTCAGTGCGTGGGGATGTGCTTCAGTATGTGGGGATGTGTTTCAGTGTGTGGGGAAGGGCTTCAGTGTGTGGGGAAGGAGTTTCAGTGTGTGGGGATGGGTTTCAGTGTGTGGGGATGGGTTTCAGTGTGTGTGGAAGGGGTTACAGTGTGTGGGGAAGGTGTTTCAGAATATGGGGATGTGTTTCAGTGTGTGGGGAAGGGGTTTCAGTGTGTGGGGAAGGGATGTCAGTGTGTGGGGATGGGTTGCAGTGTGTGGGGATGTGTTTCAGTGTGTGGGGAAGGTGTTTCACTGTGTGGGGAAGGGGTTTCACTGTGTGGGGAATGGGTTTCAGAGTGTCGGGATGGGTTTCAGTGTGTGGGGAAGTGGTTTCAGTGTGTGGGGAAGTGGTTTCAGTGTGTGCGGAAGGGGTTTCAGAGTGTGGGGAAGGGGTTCAGTGTGGGGGGAATGTCTTCAGTGTGTGGTGAAGGTGTTTCAGTGTGTGCGGAAGTGGTTTCAGTGTGTGCCGAAGGTGTTCCAGTGTTTGGGGAAGGGGTTTCAGTGTGGGAGGAAGGTGTTTCATTGTGTGCGGAAGCGGTTTCAGTGTGTGGGGAAGGGGTTTCAGTGTGTGAGGAAGGTGTTTCTGTGTGTGGGGGAGGTGTTTCAGTGTGTGGTGAAAGGGTTTCAGTGTTTGGGAAAGGATTTCGTCTGTGGGGAAGGTGTGTCAGTGTGTGGGGAATGTGTTTCAGTGTGTGGGGATGTGTTTCACTGTGTGGGGATGGGGTTTCAGTGTGTGGGGAATGTGTTTCAGAGTGTGGCGAAGGGGTTTCAGTGTGTGGGGAAGGGGTTTCAGTGTGTGGGGAACGTGTTTCAGTGTGCGGCGAAGTGTTTCAGTGTGTGGGGAAGGTGTTTCAGTGTGTGCAGAAGGGGTTTCAGTGTGTTGGCAAGGTGTTTCAGTGTATGGGGAAGGTGTTTCAGTGCATGGGGAAGGTGTCTCAGAATGTGGGGAAGGGGTTTCAGTGTGTGTGAGGAAGGTGTTTCAGTGTGTGGGGAAGTTTTTTCAGTGTGTGGGGAAGGTGTTTCAGTCAGTGGGGAAGGGGTTTCAGTGTGTGGGGAAGGGTTTCAGTGTGTGGGGAAGGGGTTTCAGTGAGTGGGGAAGGGTTTCAGTGTGTGGGGAAGGTGTTTCAGTGTGTGCGGAAGGGGTTTCAGTGTGTGGAAAAGGTGTTTCAGTGTGTTGGGAATGTGTCTCAGTGTGTGCGGAAGGTGTTTCAGTGTGTGGGGAAGGGGTTTCAGTGTGTGGGGAAGCTGTTTCAGTGTGTGGGGAAGGGGTTTCAGTGTGTGGGGAAGTGATCCACTGTGTGGGGAAGGGGTTTCAGTGTGTGGGAAAGCGGTTTCAGTGAGTGGGGATGGTATTTCAGTGTGTGGGGTAGTTGTTTCAGTGTGTGGGGAAGGTGTTTCAGTGTGTGTGGGGAAGGGGTTTCAGTGTGTGGGGGAGGTGTGTCAGTGTGTGGAGATGTTTTTCAGTGTGTGGGGATGTGTTTCAGTGTGTGGGGAAGGGTTTCAGTGTGTGGTGAATGTGTTTCAGTGTGTGGGGATGGGTTTCACTGTGTGGGGATGGGTTTCAGTGTGTGGGGATGGGTTTCAGTGTGTGTGGAAGGGCTTTCAGTGTGTGGGGAAGGTGTTTCAGTGTGTGGGGAAGTGTTTCAGTGTGTGGGGAAGGGGTTTCAGTGTGTGGGGAAGGGGTTTCAGTGTGTGTGGATGGGTTTCAGTTTGTGCGGATGGGTTTCAATGTGTGCGGAAGGGGTTTCAGTGTGTGGGGAAGTTATTTCAGAGTGTGGGGAAGGTGTTTCACTGTGTGGGCATGGGTTTCAGTGTGTGGGGATGGGCTTCAGTGTGTGCGGAAGGTGTTACAGTGTGTGGGAAAGGTGTTTCAGTGTGTGGGGAAGCTGTTGCAGTGTGTGGGGAAGGGGTTTCAGTGTGTGGGGAAGGTGTTTCAGTGCGTGGGGATGTGCTTCAGTGTGTGGGGATGTGTTTCAGTGTGTGGGGAAGGGCTTCAGTGTGTGGGGAAGGAGTTTCAGTGTATGGGGATGGGTTTCAGTGTGTGGGGATGGGTTTCAGTGTGTGCAGAAGGGGTTACAGTGCGTGGGGAAGGTGTTTCAGAGTGTGGGGATGTGTTTCAGTGTGTGGGGAAGGGGTTTCAGTGTGTGGGGAAGGGGATTCAGTGTGTGGGGATGGGTTGCAGTGTGTGGGGATGTTTTTCAGTGTGTGGGGAATGTGTTTCACTGTGTGGGGAAGGGGTCTCAGAGTGTCGGGATGGGTTTCAGTGTATAGGGAAGTGGTTTCAGTGTGTGCGGAAGGGGTTTCAGAGTGTGGGGAAGGGGTTCAGTGTGGGGGGAAGGTCTTCAGTGTGTGGGGAAGGGGTTTCAGTGAGTGGGGATGTGTTTCAGTGTGTGGGGAAGTGTTTCAGTGTGTGCGGAAGATGTTTCAGTGTGTGGGGAAGGGGTTTCAGAGTGTCGGGAAGGTGTTTCAGTGTGTGGGAAAGGTGTTTCAGTGTGTGCGGAAGGGGTTTCAGTGTGTGCGGAAGGGGTTTCAGTGTGTGGGGAAGGGGTTTCAGTATGTGGTGAAGGTGTTTCGGTGTGTGCGGAAGGGGTTTCAGTGTGTGGGGAAGGGGTTACTGTGTGTAGGGATGTGTTTCAGTGTGTGGGGAAGGTGTTTCATTGTGTGCAGAAGGGGTTACAGTGTGTGGGGAAGGTGATTCAGTCTGTGGGGAAGGGGTTTCAGTGTGTGGGGAAGGGGTTTCAGTGTGTGGGGAAGGGGTTTCAGTGTGTGGGGATGGTGTTTCAGAGTGTGGGGATGTGTTTCAGTGTGTGGCGAAGGGGTTTCAGTGTGTGGGGAAGGAGTTTCAGAGTGTGGGGAACGTGTTTCAGTGTGCGGCGAAGTGTTTCAGTGTGTGGTGCAGTGTTTCAGTGTGTGGGAAAGGTGTTTCAGTGTGTGCGGAAGGGGTTTCAGTGTGTTGGCAAGGTGTTTCAGTGTATGGGGAAGGTGTTTCAGTGTATGGGGAAGGTGTCTCAGAATGTGGGGAAGGGGTTTCAGTGTGTGTGAGGAAGGTGTTTCAGTGTGTGGGGAAGTATTTTCAGTGTGTGGGGAAGGTCTTTCAGTCAGTGGGGAAGGGGTTTCAGTGTGTGGGAAAGGTTTTCAGTGTGTGGGGAAGGGGTTCCAGTGTGTGGGGAAGGGTTTCAGTGTGTGGGGAAGGTGTTTCAGTGTGTGCGGAAGGGGTTTCAGTCTGTGGAAAAGGTGTTTCAGTGTGTGGGGAAGGGGTTTCAGTGTGTGGGCAAGTGATCCAGTGTGTGGGGAAGGGGTTTCAGTGTGTGGAGAAGGTGTTTCAGTGTGTGTGCGGAAGGGGTTTCAGTGTGTGGGGAAGCTGTTTCAGTGTGTGTGGAAGGGGTTTCAATGTGTGGGGAAGAGATCCAGTGTGTGGGGTAGTTGTTTCAGTGTGTGGGGAAGGTGTTTCAGTGTGTGTGGGGAAGGGGTTTCAGTGTGTGGGGGAGGTGTATCAGTGTGTGGAGATGTTTTTCAGTGTTTGGGGATGTGTTTCAGAGTGTGGGGAAGGGTTTCAGTGTGTGGTGAATGTGTTTCAGTGTGTGGGGATAGGTTTCAGTGTGTGGGGATGGGTTTCAGTGTGTGGGGAAGGTGTTTCAGTGTGTGCGGAAGGGCATTCAGTGTGTGGGGAAGGTGTTTCAGTGTGTGGGGAAGTGTTTCAGTGTGTGGGGAAGGGGTTTCAGTGTGTGGGGAAGGGGTTTCAGTGTGTGTGGATGGGTTTCAGATTGTGCGGATGGGTTTCATTGTGTGCGGAAAGGGTTTCAGTGTGTGGGGAAGTTGTTTCAGAGTGTGCGGAAGGTGTTTCAGTGTGTGGGCATGGGTTTCAGTGTGTGGGGATGGGCTTCAGTGTGTGCGGAAGGTGTTACAGTGTGTGGGAAAGGTGTTTCAGTGTGTGGGGAAGCTGTTGCAGTGTGTGGGGAAGGGGTTTCAGTGTGTGGGGAAGGTGTTTCAGTGCGTGGGGATGTGCTTCAGTATGTGGGGATGTGTTTCAGTGTGTGGGGAAGGGCTTCAGTGTGTGGGGAAGGAGTTTCAGTGTGTGGGGATGGGTTTCAGTGTGTGGGGATGGGTTTCAGTGTGTGTGGAAGGGGTTACAGTGTGTGGGGAAGGTGTTTCAGAATATGGGGATGTGTTTCAGTGTGTGGGGAAGGGGTTTCAGTGTGTGGGGAAGGGATTTCAGTGTGTGGGGATGGGTTGCAGTGTGTGGGGATGTGTTTCAGTGTGTGGGGAAGGTGTTTCACTGTGTGGGGAAGGGGTTTCACTGTGTGGGGAATGGGTTTCAGAGTGTCGGGATGGGTTTCAGTGTGTGGGGAAGTGGTTTCAGTGTGTGGGGAAGTGGTTTCAGTGTGTGCGGAAGGGGTTTCAGAGTGTGGGGAAGGGGTTCAGTGTGGGGGGAATGTCTTCAGTGTGTGGGGATGCGTTTCAGTGTGTGCGGAAGGTGTTTCAGTGTGTGCAGAAGATGTTTCAGTGTGTGCGGAAGGGGTTTCAGTGTGTGGGGAATGTGTTTCAGTTTGTGGGAAAGGTGTTTCAGTGTGTGCGGAAGGGGTTTCAGTGTGTGCGGAAGGGGTTTCAGTGTGTGGGGAAGGGGTTTTTGTGTGTAGGGATGTGTTTCAGTGTGTGGGGAAGGTGTTTCAGTGTGTGGGGAAGGGTTTCAAGGTATGCGGAAGGTGTTGCAGTGTGTGGGGAAGATTTTCAGTGTGTGGGGATGTGTTTCAGTGTGTGGGGAAGGGGTTTCAGTGTGTGGGGATGTGTTTCAGTGTGTGGGGAAGGTGCTTCAGTGTGTTGAGAAGGGTTTCACTGTGTGCGGAAGGGGTTTTAGTGTGTGGGGAAGTGGTTTCAGTGTGTGGGGAAGATGTTTCAGTGTGTGCGGAAGGGGTTTCAGTGTGTGGGAAAAGGGTTTCAGTGTGTGGGGAAGTGGTTTCAGTGTGTGCGGAAGGTGTTTCAGTGTGTGGGGAAGGGGTTTCTGTGTGTGGGGAAGGTGTGTCATTGTGTGCGGAAGGGGTTTCAGTATGTGGGGAAGGGGATTCAGTGTGTGGGGAAGGTGTTTCATTGTGTGGGGAAGGTGTTTCATTGGGTGCGGAAGGTGTTTCAGTGTGTAGGGAAGGGGTTTCAGTGTGTGCGGAAGGGGTTTCAGAGTGTGGGGAAGGGGTTTCAGTATGTGGGGAATTGTTTAACTGTGTGCGGAAGGGGTTTCAGTGTGTGGGGAAGGTGTTTCAGTGTGTGGGGAAGGGGTTTCAGTGTGTAGTGAAGGGGTTTCAGTGTGTGGGGAAGGGTTTTAGTGTGTGGGGAAGGGGTTTCAGTTTGTAGGGAAGGGGTTTCAGTTTGTGGGGAAGGGGTGTCAGTGTTTGGGGAAGTGTTTCTGTTGTGGGGAAGGGTTACATTGCGTGGGGACGGTGTTTCAGTGTGTGGGGATGGGTTTCAGTGTGTGCGGAAGGGGTTACAGTGTGTGGGGAAGGTGTTTCAGAGTGTGGGGATGTGTTTCATTGTGTGGGGAAGGGGTTTCAGTGTGTGGGGCAGGGGTTTCTGTGTGTGGGGTAGGGTTTCAGTGTGTGGGGATGGGTTTCAGTGTGTGGGAAGTGGTTTCAGTGTGTGGGGAAGGGGTTTCAGTGTGTGGTGAAGGGGTTTCAGTGTGTGGAGAAGGTGTTTCAGTGTGTGTGGGGAAGGGGTTTCAGTGTGTGGGGAAGCTGTTTCAGTGTGTGGGGAAGGGGTTTCAGTGTGTGGGGAAGAGATCCAGTGTGTGGGGTAGTTGTTTCAGTGTGTGGGGAAGGTGTTTCAGTGTGTGTGGGGAAGGGGTTTCAGTGTGTGGGGGAGGTGTATCAGTGTGTGGAGATGTTTTTCAGTGTGTGGGGATGTGTTTCAGTGTGTGGGGAAGGGTTTCAGTCTGTGGTGAATGTGTTTCAGTGTGTGGGGATGGGTTTCAGTGTGTGGGGATGGGTTTCAGTGTGTGGGGATGGTGTTTCAGTGTGTGCAGAAGGGCTTTCAGTGTGTGGGGAAGGTGTTTCAGTGTGTGGGGAAGTGTTTCAGTGTGTAGTGAAGGGGTTTCAGTGTGCGTGGAAGGGGTTTCAGTGTGTGTGGATGGGTTTCAGTTTGTGCGGATGGGTTTCATTGTCTGCGGAAGGGGTTTCAGTGTGTGGGGAAGTTGTTTCAGCGTGTGGGGATGGTGTTTCAGTGTGTTGGCATGGGTTTCAGTGTGTGGGGATGGGCTTCAGTGTGTGCGGAAGTTGTTACAGTGTGTGGGAAAGGTGTTTCAGTGTTTGGGGAAGCTGTTGCAGTGTGTGGGGAAGGGGTTTCAGTGTGTGGGGAAGGTGTTTCAGTGCGTGGGGATGTGCTTCATTGTATGGGGATGTGTTTCAGTGTGTGGGGAAGGGCTTCAGTGTGTGGGGAATGAGTTTCAGCGTGTGGGGATGGGTTTCAGTGTGTGGGGATGGGTTTCAGTGTGTGCGGAAGGGGTTACAGTGTGTGGGGAAGATGTTTCAGAATATGGGGATGTGTTTCAGTGTGTGGGGAAGGTGTTTCAGTGTGTGGGGAAGGTGTTTCAGTGTGTGGGGATGGGTTGCAGTGTGTGGGGATGGGTTGCAGTGTGTGGGGATGTGTTTCAGTGTGTGGGGAAGGTGTTTCACTGTGTGGGGAAGGGGTTTCACTGTGTGGGGAAGGGGTTTCAGAGTGTCGGGATGGGTTTCAGTGTGTGGGGAAGTGGTTTCAGTGTGTGGGGAAGTGGTTTCAGTGTGTGCAGAAGGGGTTTCAGAGTGTGGGGAAGGGGTTCAGTGTGGGGAGAATGTCTTCAGTGTGTGGGGAAGGTGTTTCAGTGTGTGGGGATGTGTTTCAGTGTGTGGGGAAGGTGTTTCAGTGTGGGCAGAAGATGTTTCAGTGTGTGCGGAAGGGGTTTCAGTGTGTGGGAAAGGTGTTTCAGTGTGTGCGGAAGGTGTTTCAGTGTGTGCGGAAGGGGTTTCAGTGTGTGGGGAAGGGGTTTCAGTTTGTGGTGAAGGTGTTTCAGTGTGTGCGGAAGGGGTTTCAGTGTTTGGGGAAGGGGTTTCTGTGTGTAGGGATGTGTTTCAGTGTGTGGGGAAGGTGTTTCAGTGTGTGGGGAAGGGATTCAAGGTATGCGGAAGGTGTTTCAGTGTGTGGGGAAGATTTTCAGTGTGTGGGGATGTGTTTCAGTGTGTGGGGAAGGGGTTTCAGTGTGTGGGGATGTGTTTCAGTGTGTGGGGAAGGGGTTTCAGTGTGTGGGGATGTGTTTCAGTGTGTGGGCAAGGTGCTTCAGTGTGTTGGGAAGGGTTTCACTGTGTGCGGAAGGGGTTTTAGTGTGTGGGGAAGTGGTTTCAGTGTGTGGGGAAGATGTTTCAGTGTGTGCGGAAGGGGTTTCAGTGTGTGGGAAAAGGGTTTCAGTGTGTGGGGAAGGGGTTTCAGTGTGTGCGGAAGGTGTTTCATTGTGTGGGGAAGGGGTTTCTGTGTGTGGGGAAGGTGTGTCATTGTGTGCGGAAGGGATTTCAGTATGTGGGGAAGGGGATTCAGTGTGTGGGGAAGGTGTTTCATTGTGTGGGGAAGGTGTTTCATTGGGTGCGGAAGGTGTTTCAGTGTGGAGGGAAGGGGTTTCAGTGTGTGCGGAAGGGGTTTCAGTGTGTGGGGAAGGGGTTTCAGTATGTGGGGAATGTGTTTCAGTTTGTGGGAAAGGTGTTTCAGTGTGTGCGGAAGGGGTGTCAGTGTGTGCGGAAGGGGTTTCAGTGTGTGGGGAAGGGGTTTTTGTGAGTAGGGATGTGTTTCAGTGTGTGGGGAAGGTGTTTCAGTGTGTGGGGAAGGGATTCAAGGTATGCGGAAGGTGTTTCAGTGTGTGGGGAAGATTTTCAGTTTGTGGCGATGTGTTTCAGTGTGTGGGGAAGGGGTTTCAGTGAGTGGGGATGTGTTTCAGTGTGTGGGGAAGGGGTTTCAGTGTGTGGGATGTGTTGCAGTGTGTGGGCAAGGTGCTTCAGTGTGTTGGGAAGGGTTTCACTGTGTGCGGAAGGGGTTTTAGTGTGTGGGGAAGTGGTTTCAGTGTGTGGGGAAGATGTTTCAGTGTGTGCGGAAGGGGTTTCAGTGTGTGGGAAAAGGGTTTCAGTGTGTGGGGAAGTGGTTTCAGTGTGTGCGGAAGGTGTTTCAGTGTGTGGGGAAGGGGTTTCTGTGTGTGGGGAAGGTGTGTCATTGTGTGCGGAAGGGGTTTCAGTATGTGGGGAAGGGGATTCAGTGTGTGGGGAAGGTGTTTCATTCTGTGGGGAAGGTGTTTCATTGGGTGCGGAAGGTGTTTCAGTGTGTAGGGAAGGGGTTTCAGTATGTGCGGAAGGGGTTTCAGAGTGTGGGGAAGGGGTTTCAGTATGTGGGGAATTGTTTAACTGTGTGCGGAAGGGGTGTCAGTGTGTGGGGAAGGTGTTTCAGTGTGTGGGGAAGTGGTTTCAGTGTGTGGTGAAGGGGTTTCAGTGTGTGGGGAAGGGTTTTAGTGTGTGGGGAAGGGGTTTCAGTTTGTAGGGAAGGGGTTTCAGTTTGTGGGGAAGGGGTTTCAGTGTTTGGGGAAGTGTTTCTGTGTGTGGGGAAGGGTTACATTGCGTGGGGACGGGGTTTCAGTCTGTGGGGATGGGTTTCAGTGTGTGCGGAAGGGGTTACAGTGTGTGGGGAAGGTGTTTCAGAGTGTGGGGATGTGTTTCATTGTGTGGGGAAGGGGTTTCAGTGTTTGGGGCAGGGGTTTCTGTGTGTGGGGTAGGGTTTCAGTGTGTGGGGATGGGTTTCAGTGTGTGGGATGTGGTTACAGTGTGTGGGGAAGGGGTTTCAGTGTGTGGGGAAGCTGTTGCAGTGTGTGGGGAAGGGGTTTCAGTGTGTGGGGAAGGTGTTTCAGTGCGTGGGGATGTGCTTCATTGTATGGGGATGTGTTTCAGTGTGTGGGGAAGGGCTTCAGTGTGTGGCGAATGAGTTTCAGTGTGTGGGGATGGGTTTCAGTGTGTGCGGAAGGGGTTACAGTGTGTGGGGAAGATGTTTCAGAATATGGGGATGTGTTTCAGTGTGTGGGGAAGGTGTTTCAGTGTGTGGGAAGGTGTTTCAGTGTGTGGGGATGGGTTGCAGTGTGTGGGGATGTGTTTCAGTGTGTGGGGAAGGTGTTTCACTGTGTGGGGAAGGGGTTTCACTGTGTGGGGAAGGGGTTTCAGAGTGTCGGGATGGGTTTCAGTGTGTGGGGAAGTGATTTCAGTGTGTGGGGAAGTGGTTTCAGTGTGTGCGGAAGGGGTTTCAGAGTGTGGGGAAGGGGTTCAGTGTGGGGAGAATGTCTTCAGTGTGTGGGGAAGGGGTTTCAGTGTGTGGGGATGTGTTTCAGTGTGTGGGGAAGGTGTTTCAGTGTGTGCAGAAGATGTTTCAGTGTGTGCGGAAGGGGTTTCAGTGTGTGGGAAAGGTGTTTCAGTGTGTGCGGAAGGGGTTTCAGTGTGTGCGGAAGGGGTTTCAGTGTGTGGGGAAGGGGTTTCAGTTTGTGGTGAAGGTGTTTCAGTGTGTGCGGAAGGGGTTTCAGTGTTTGGGGAAGGGGTTTCTGTGTGTAGGGATGTGTTTCAGTGTGTGGGGAAGGTGTTTCAGTGTGTGGGAAGGGATTCAAGGTATGCGGAAGGTGCTTCAGTGTGTGGGGAAGATTTTCACTGTGTGGGGATGTGTTTCAGTGTGTGGGGAAGGGGTTTCAGTGTGTGGGGATGTGTTTCAGTGTGTGGGGAAGGGGTTTCAGTGTGTGGGGATGTGTTTCAGTCTGTGGGCAAGGTGCTTCAGTGTGTTGGGAAGGGTTTCACTGTGTGCGGAAGGGGTTTTATTATGTGGGGAAGTGGTTTCAGTGTGTGGGGAAGATGTTTCAGTGTGTGCGGAAGGGGTTTCAGTGTGTGGGAAAAGGGTTTCAGTGTGTGGGGAAGGGGTTTCAGTGTGTGCGGAAGGTGTTTCATTGTGTGGGGAAGGGGTTTCTGTGTGTGAGGAAGGTGTGTCATTGTGTGCGGAAGGGGTTTCAGTATGTGGGGAAGGGGATTCAGTGTGTGGGGAAGGTGTTTCATTGTGTGGGGAATGTGTTTCATTGGGTGCGGAAGGTGTTTCAGTGTGGAGGGAAGGGGTTTCAGTGTGTGCGGAAGGGGTTTCAGTGTGTGGGGAAGGGGTTTCAGTATGTGGGGAATTGTTTAACTGTTTGCGGAAGGGGTTTCAGTGTGTGGGGAAGGTGTTTCAGTGTGTGGGGAAGGGGTTTCAGTGTGTGGTGAAGGGGTTTCAGTGTGTGGGGAAGGGTTTTAGTGTGTGGGGAAGGGGTATCAACTGTAGGGAAGGGGTTTCAGTTTGTGGGGAAGGGGTTTCAGTGTTTGGGGAAGTGTTTCTGTGTGTGAGGAAGGGTTACATTGCGTGGGGACGGGGTTTCAGTGTGTGGGGATGGGTTTCAGTGTGTGCGGAAGGGGCTACAGTGTGTTGGAAGGTGTTTCAGAGTGTGGGGATGTGTTTCATTGTGTGGGGAAGGGGTTTCAGTGTGTGGGGCAGGGGTTTCTGCGTGTGGGGTAGGGTTTCAGTGTGTGGGGATGGGTTTCAGTGTGTGGGAAGTGGTTTCAGGGTTTGGGGAAGGGGTTTCAGTGTGTGGGGAAGGGGTTTCAGTGTGTGGGGAAGGTGTTACACTGTGTGGGGAAGGGGTTTCAGAGTGTCGGGATGGGTTTCAGTGTGTGGGGAATGGGTTTCAGTGAATGGGGAAGGGGTTACAGAGTGTGGGGAAGGGTTTCAGTGTGGGGGGAATGGGTTTCAGTGTTTCGGGAAGGGGTTTCAGTGTGTGGGGATGTGTTTCAGTGTGTGGGGAAGGTGTTTCAGTGTGTGCGGAAGGTTTTTCAGTGTATGGGGAAGGGGTTTCAGAGTGTGGGGAAGGTGTTTCAGTGTGTGGGGAAGGTGTTTCAGTGTGTGCGGAAGGGGTTTCACTGTGTGCGGAAGAGATTTCAGTGTGTGGTGAAGGGGTTTCAGTATGTGGGGAAGGTGTTTCAGTGTGTGCGGAAGGGGTTTCAGTGTTTGGGGAAGGGGTTTCTGTGTGTGGGGATGTGTTTCAGTGTGTGGGGAAGGAGTTTCAGTCTGTGGGGAAGGGATTCATGGTGTGCGGAAGGTGTTTCAGTGTGTGGGGAAAGTTTTCAGTGTGTGGGGATGTGTTTCAGTGTGTGAGGAAGGGGTTTCAGTGTGTGGGGATGTGTTTCAGTGTGTGGGGAAGGGGTTTCAGAGTGTGGGGAAGGTGTTTCAGTTTGTGGGAAAGGTGTTTCAGTGTGTGCGGAAGGGGTTTCAGTGTGTGGGGAAGGTGTTTCAGTGTGTGGGGAAGGGATTCAAGGTATGCGGAAGGTGTTTCAGTGTGTGGGGAAGCTTTTCAGTGTGTGGGGATGTGTTTCATTGTGTGGGGAAGGCGTTTCAGTGTGTGGGGATGTGTTTCAGTGTGTGGGGAAGGATTATCAGTGTGTGGGGATGTGTTTCAGTGTGTGGGAAAGGTGCTTCAGTGTGTTGGGAAGGGTTTCACTGTGTGCGGAACGGGTTTCAGTGTGTGGGGAAGTGGTTTCAGTGTGTGGGGAAGATGTTTCAGTGTCTGCGGAAGTTGTTTCAGTGTGTGGGGAAGGGGTTTCAGTGTGTGCGGAAGGTGTTTCAGTGTGTGGGGAAGGTGTTTCATTGTGTGAGGAAGGGGTTTCAGTATGTGGGGAAGGGGATTCAGTGTGTGGGGAAGATGTTTCATTGTGTGGGGAAGGTGTTTCATTGGGTGTGGAAGGTGTTTCAGTGTGTAGGGAAAGGGTTTCAGTGTGTGGGGAAGGGATTTCAGTGTGTGGGGAAGGGGTTTCAGTATGTGGGGAATTGTTTAACTGTGTGCGGAAGGGGTTTCAGTGTGTGGGGAAGGTGTTTCAGTGTGTGGGGAAGGGGTTTCACTATGTGGGGAATGGGTTTCAGTGAGTGGGGAAGGGTTTCAGTGTGTGGGGAAGGGGTATCAGTGTGTGGGGAAGTGGTTTCAGTGTGTGCGGAATGGGTTTCAGAGTGTGGGGAACGGGTTCAGTGTGGGGGGAATGTCTTCAGTGTGTGGGGAAGGGGTTTCGGTGTGTGGGGATGTGTTTCAGTGTGTGGGGAAGGTGTTTCAGTGTGTGCAGAAGATGTTTCAGTGTGTGCGGAAGGGGTTTCAGAGTGTGGGGAAGGTGTTTCAGTTTGTGGGAAAGGTGTTTCAGTGTGTGCGGAAGGGGTTTCAGTGTATGCGGAAGGGGTTTCAGTGTGTGGGGAAGGGGTTTCAGTTTGTGGTGAAGGTGTTTCAGTGTGTGCGGAAGGGGTTTCAGTGTTTGGGGAAGGGGTTTCTGTGTGTAGGGATGTGTTTCAGTGTGTGGGGAAGGTGTTTCAGTGTGTGGGAAGGGATTCAAGGTATGCGGAAGGTGTTTCAGTGTGTGGGGAAGATTTTCAGTGTGTGGAGATGTGTTTCAGTGTGTGGGGAAGGGGTTTCAGTGTGTGGGGATGTGTTTCAGTGTGTGGGGAAGGGGTTTCAGTGTGTGGGGATGTGTTTCAGTGTGTGGGCAAGGTGCTTCAGTGTGTTGGGAAGGGTTTCACTGTGTGCGGAAGGGGTTTTAGTGTGTGGGGAAGTGGTTTCAGTGTGTGGGGAAGATGTTTCAGTGTGTGCGGAAGGGGTTTCAGTGTGTGGGAAAAGGGTTTCAGTGTGTGGGGAAGGGGTTTCAGTGTGTGCGGAAGGTGTTTCATTGTGTGGGGAAGGGGTTTCTGTGTGTGGGGAAGGTGTGTCATTGTGTGCGGAAGGGGTTTCAGTATGTGGGGAAGGGGATTCAGTGTGTGGGGAAGGTGTTTCATTGTGTGGGGAAGGTGTTTCATTGGGTGCGGAAGGTGTTTCAGTGTGGAGGGAAGGGGTTTCAGTGTGTGCGGAAGGGGTTTCAGTGTGTGGGGAAGGGGTTTCAGTATGTGGGGAATGGTTTAACTGTTTGCGGAAGGGGTTTCAGTGTGTGGGGAAGGTGTTTCAGTGTGTGAGGAAGGGGTTTCAGTGTGTGGTGAAGGGGTTTCAGTGTGTGGGGAAGGGTTTTAGTGTGTGGGGAAGGGGTTTCAACTGTAGGGAAGGGGTTTCAGTTTGTGGGGAAGGGGTTTCAGTGTTTGGGGAAGTGTTTCTGTGTGTGGGGAAGGGTTACATTGCGTGGGGACGGGGTTTCAGTGTGTGGGGATGGGTTTCAGTGTGTGCGGAAGGGGCTACAGTGTGTGGGGAAGGTGTTTCAGAGTGTGGGGATGTGTTTCATTGTGTGGGGAAGGGGTTTCAGTGTGTGGGGCAGGGGTTTCTGTGTGTGGGGTATGTTTCAGTGTGTGGGGATGGGTTTCAGTGTGTGGGAAGTGGTTTCAGGGTGTGGGGAAGGGGTTTCAGTGTGTGGGGAAGGGGTTTCAGTGTGTGGGGAAGGTGTTACACTGTGTGGGGAAGGGGTTTCAGAGTGTCGGGATGGGTTTCAGTGTGTGGGGAATGGGTTTCAGTGAATGGGGAAGGGGTTACAGAGTGTGGGGAAGGGTTTCAGTGTGGGGGGAATGGGTTTCAGTGTTTCGGGAAGGGGTTTCAGTGTGTGGGGATGTGTTTCCGTGTGTGGAGAAGGTGTTTCAGTGTGTGCGGAAGGTGTTTCAGTGTATGGGGAAGGGGTTTCAGAGTGTGGGGAAGGTGTTTCAGTGTGTGGGGAAGGTGTTTCAGTGTGTGCGGAAGGGGTTTCAGTGTGTGCGGAAGAGATTTCAGTGTGTGGTGAAGGGGTATCAGTATGTGGGGAAGGTGTTTCAGTGTGTGCGGAAGGGGTTTCAGTGTTTGGGGAAGGGGTTTCTGTGTGTGGGGATGTGTTTCAGTGTGTGGGGAAGGGGTTTCAGTCTGTGGGGAAGGGATTCATGGTGTGCGGAAGGTGTTTCAGTGTGTGGGGAAAGTTTTCAGTGTGTGGGGATGTGTTTCAGTGTGTGAGGAAGGGGTTTCAGTGTGTGGCGATGTGTTTCAGTGTGTGGCAAAGGGGTTTCAGAGTGTGGGGAAGGTGTTTCAGTTAGTGGGAAAGGTGTTTCAGTGTGTGCGGAAGGGGTTTCAGTGTGTGTGGAAGGGGTTTCAGTGTGTGGGGAAGGGGTTTCAGTATGTGGTGAAGGTGTTTCAGTGTGTGCGGAAGGGGTTTCAGTGTGTGGGGAAGGGGTTTCTGTGTGTAGGGATGTGTTTCAGTGTGTGGGGAAGGTGTTTCAGTGTGTGGGGAAGGGATTCAAGGTATGCGGAAGGTGTTTCAGTGTGTGGGGAAGCTTTTCAGAGTGTGGGGATGTGTTTCAGTGTGTGGGGAATGCGTTTCAGTGTGTGGGGATGTGTTTCAGTGTGTGGGGAAGGGGTTTCAGTGTGTGGGGATGTGTTTCAGTGTGTGGCAAAGGTGCTTCAGTGTGTTGGGAAGCGTTTCACAGTGTGCGGAAGGGGTTTCAGTGTGTGGGGAAGTGCTTTCAGTGTGTGGGGAAGATGTTTCAGTGTATGCGGAAGTGGTTTCAGTGTGTGGGGAAGGGGTTTCAGTGTGTGCGGAAGGTGTTTCAGTGTGTGGGGAAGGTGTTTCATTGTGTGCGGAAGGGGTTTCAGTATGTGGGGAAGGGGATTCAGTGTGTGGGGAAGATGTTTCATTGTGTGGGGAAGGTGTTTCATTGGGTGTGGAAGGTGTTTCAGTGTGTAGGGAAGGGGTTTCAGTGTGTGGGGAAGGGATTTCAGTGTGTGGGGAAGGGGTTTCAGTATGTGGGGAATTGTTTAACTGTGTTCGGAAGGGGTTTCAGTGTGTGGGGAAGGGGTTTCAGTGAGTGGGGAAGGGTTTAAGTGTGTGGGGAAGGTGTATCAGTGTGTGGGGAAATGGTTTCAGTGTGTGCAGAAGGGGTTTCAGAGTGTGGGGAAGGGGTTCAGTGTGGGGGGAATGTCTTCAGTGTGTGGGGAAGGGGTTTCAGTGTGTGGGGATGTGTTTCAGTGTGTGGGGAAGGTGTTTCAGTGTGTGCAGAAGATGTTTCAGTGTGGGCGGAAGGGGTTTCAGAGTGTGGGGAAGGTGTTTCAGTTTGTGGGAAAGGTGTTTCAGTGTGTGCGGAAGGGGTTTCAGTGTGTGCGGAAGGGGTTTCAGTGTGTGGGGAAGGGGTTTCAGTTTGTGGTGAAGGTGTTTCAGTGTGTGCGGAAGGGGTTTCAGTGTTTGGGGAAGGGGTTTCTGTGTGTAGGGATGTGTTTCAGTGTGTGGGGAAGGTGTTTCAGTGTGTGGGGAAGGGATTCAAGGTATGCGGAAGGTGTTTCAGTGTGTGGGGAAGATTTTCAGTGTGTGGGGATGTGTTTCAGTGTGTGGGGAAGGGGCTTCAGTGTGTGGGGATGTGTTTCAGTGTGTGGGGAAGGGGTTTCAGTGTGTGGGGATGTGTTTCAGTGTGTGGGCAAGGTGCTTCAGTGTGTTGGGAAGGGTTTCACTGTGTGCGGAAGGGGTTTTAGTGTGTGGGGAAGTGGTTTCAGTGTGTGGGGAAGATGTTTCAGTGTGTGCGGAAGGGGTTTCAGTGTGTGGGAAAAGGGTTTCAGTGTGTGCGGAAGGGGTTTCAGTGTGTGGGGAAGGGATTCATGGTGTGCGGAAGGTGTTTCAGTTTGTGGGGAAAGTTTTCAGTGTGTGGGGATGTGTTTCAGTGTGTGAGGAAGGGGTTTCAGTGTGTGGGGATATGTTTCAGTGTGTGCGGAAGGGGTTTCAGTGAGTGCGGAAGGGGTTTCAGTGTTTGGGGAAGGGGTTTCAGTATGTGGTGAAGGTGTTTCAGTGTGTGCGGAAGGGGTTTCAGTGTGTGGGGAAGGGGTTTCTGTGTGTAGGGATGTGTTTCAGTGTGTGGGTAAGGTGTTTCAGTGTGTGGGGAAGGGATTCAAGGTATGCGGAAGTTGTTTCAGTGTGTGGGGAAGCTTTTCAGTGTGTGGGGATGTGTTTCAGTGTGTGGGGAAGGCGTTTCAGTGTGTGGGGATGTGTTTCAGTGTGTGGGGAAGGGGTTTCAGTGTGTGGGGATGTGTTTCAGTGTGTGGGAAAGGTGCTTCAGTGTGTTGGGAAGGGTTTCACTGTGTGCGGAAGGGGTTTCAGTGTGTGGGGAAGTGGTTTCAGTGTGTGGGGAAGATGTTTCAGTGTATGCGGAAGTGGTTTCACTGTGTGGGGAAGGGGTTTCAGTGTGTGCAGAAGGTGTTTCAGTGTGTGGGGAAGGTGTTTCATTGTGTGCGGAAGGGGTTTCAGTGTGTGGGGAAGGGGATTCAGTGTGTGGGGAAGATGTTTCATTGTGTGGGGAAGGTGTTTCATTGGGTGTGGAAGGTGTTTCAGTGTGTAGGGAAGGGGTTTCAGTGTGTGGGGAAGGGATTTCAGTGTGTGGGGAAGGGGTTTAAGTATGTGGGGAATTGTTTAACTGTGTGCGGAAGGGGTTTCAGTGTGTGGGGAAGGTGTTTCAGTGTGTGGGGAAGGGGTTTCACTATGTGGGGAATGGGTTTCAGTGAGTGGGGAAGGGTTTCAGTGTGTGGGGAAGGGGTATCAGTGTGTGGTGAAGGGGTTTCAGTGTGTGGGGAAGGGATTTAGTGCGTGGGGAAGGGGTTTCAGTTTGTGGGGAAGGGGTTTCAGTTTGTGGGGAAGGGGTTTCAGTGTTTGGGGAAGTGTTTCTGTGTGTGGGGAAGGGTTACATTGCTTGGGGACGAGGTTTCAGTGTGTGGGGATGGGTTTCAGTATGTGCGGCGGGGGTTACAGTGTGTGGGGAAGGTGTTTCAGAGTGTGGGGATGTGTTTCATTGTGTGGGGAAGGGGTTTCAGTGTGTGGGGCAGGTGTTTCTGTTTGTGGGGAAGGGTTTCAGTGTGTGGGGATGGTTTTCAGTGTGTGGGAAGTGGTTTCAGGGTGTGGGGAAGGGGTTTCAGTGTGTGGGGAAGGGGTTTCAGTGTGTGGGGAAGGTGTTACACTGTGTGGGGAAGGGGTTTCAGAGTGTCGGGATGGGTTTCATTGTGTGGGGAAGGGGATTCAGTGTGTGGGGAAGTTGTTTCATTGTGTGTGGAAGGTGTTTCGTTGTGTGCGGAAGGTGTTTCAGTGTGTAGGGAAGGGGTTTCAGTGTGTGGGGAAGGGGTTTCATTGTGTGGGGAAGGGGTTTCAGTGTGTGGGTAATTGTTTAACTGTTTGTGGAAGGGGTTTCAGTGTGTGGGGAAGGGGTTTCACTATGTGGGGAAAGGGTTTCAGTGTGTGTGGAGGGGCTTCAGTGTGTGGGGAATGGGTTTCAGTGTGTGGGGAAGGGGTTTCAGTGTGTGGAGAAGGGTTTCAATGTGTGCGGAAGGGGTTTCAGTGTGTGGGGCAGGGGTTTCTGTTTGTGGGGAAGGGTTTTCAGTGTGTGGGGAATTGTTTCTGTGTGTGGGGAAGGGTTACAGTGTGTGGGGATGCTGTTTCAGTGTTTGGGGAAGGGGTTTCAGTGTGTGGGGAAGTTGTTTCAGTGTGTGGGGAAGGTGTTTCAGTGTGTGGGGAAGGGATTTCAGTGTGTGGGGAAGGTGTTTCAGTGTCTGGGGAAGGTATTTCAGTGTGTGGGGAAGGTGTTTCAGTGTGTGGGGAAGGTGTTTCAGTGTGTGGGGAAGGTGTTTCTGTGTGTGGGGATGTGTTTCAGTGTGTGGGGATGTGTTTCAGTGTGTGGGGAAGGGTTTCAGTGTGTGGGGAAGTTGTTTCAGTGTGTGGGGATGGGTTTCAGTGTGTGGGGATGGGTTTCAGTATGTGGGCATGGGTTTCAGTGTTTGCGGAAGAGGTTTCAGTGTGTGGGGAATGTGTTTCAGAGTGTGGGGATGAGTTTAGGTGTGTGGGGAAGGGCTTTCAGTGTGTGGGGAAGGGGTTTCAGTGTGTGGTGGTGGGGTTTCAGTGTGTGGGGATGGGTTTTAGTTTGTGCGGAAGGGGTTTCAGTGTGTGGGGAATGTGTTTCAGTGTGTGGAAGTGGTTTCAGTGTGCGGGGAATGGGTTTCAGTGTGTGTGGAAGGTGTTTCAGTGTGTGGGGAAGGTGTTTCAGTTTGTGGGGAAGGTGTTTCAGTGTGTGGGGATGTGTGTCAATGTGTGGGGACTGTGTTTCTGTGGGTGGGGAAGGGTTTCAGATTGTGGGGGAGTTGTTTCAGTTTGTGGGGATGGGTTTCAGTGTGTGGGGATGGGTTTCAGTGTGTGGGGAAGGTGTTTCAGTGTGTGGGGATGGGTTTCAGTGTGTGGGGATGGGTTTCAGTGTGTGGGGAAGGGGTTTCAGTGTGTGGTGGTGGGGTTTCAGTGTGTGGGGATGGGTTTTAGTTTGTGCGGAAGGGGTTTCAGTGTGTGGGGAATGTGTTTCAGTGTGTGGAAGTGGTTTCAGTGTGCGGGGAATGGGTTTCGGTGTGTGTGGAAGGTGTTTCAGTGTGTGGTGAAGGTGGTTCAGTGTGTGGGGAAGGTGTTTCAGTGTGTGGGGATGTGTGTCAATGTGTGGGGACTGTGTTTCAGTGGGTGGGGAAGGGTTTCAGATTGTGGGGGAGTTGTTTCAGTTTGTGGGGATGGGTTTCAGTGTGTGGGGATGGGTTTCAGTGTGTGGGGATGGGTTTCAGTGTGTGCGGAAGGGGTTTCAGTGTGTGGGGAAGGTGTTTCACTGTGTGGGGATGGGTTTCAGTGTGTGGGGATGGGTTTCAGTGTGTCGGGATGGGTTTCAGTGTTTGCGGAAGGGGTTTCAGTGTGTGGGGACAGTGTTTCAGTGTGTGGGGAAGGGGTTTCAGTGTCTGGGGATGGTTTTCAGTGTGTGGGGAAGGGGTTTCAGTGTGTGGGGATAGGTTTCAGTGTGTGTGGAAGGGGAATCAGTGTTTGGGGAAGGGGTTTCAGTGTGTGGGGAAGGTGTTTCAGTGTGTGGGGAAGGGGTTTCAGAGTGTGGGGAAGGGTTTCAGTGTGTGGGGAAGGGGTTTCAGTATGTGAGGAAGGGGTTTCAGAGTGTGGGGAATTGTTTTCAATGTGGGGGAAGGGGATTCAGTGTGTGGGGAAGGGGATTCAGTGTGTGTGGAAGGCGTTTCAGTGTGTGGGGATGTATTTAAGTGTGTGTGTGGAAGGGGTTTCAGTGTGTGGGGAAGGTGTTTCAGTGTGTGGGGAAGGGTTTAACTGTGTGCGGAAGGGGTTTCAGTGTGTGGGGAAGGGGTTTCAGTGTGTGGGGAAGGTGTTTCAGTGTGTGGGGAAGGTGTTTCAGTGTGTGGGAAAGGGGTATCAGTATGTGGGGAAGGGGTTTCAGTGTGTGGGGAAGGGGTTTCATTGTGTGTGGAAGGGGTTTCAGTGTGTGCGGAAGGGGTTTCAGTGTGTGGGGAAGGGGTTTTAGTGTGTGGGGATGAGTTTCAGTGTGTGAGGAAGGGGTTTCAGTGTGTGGGGAAGGTTTTCACTGTGAGAGGAATGGGTTTCATTGTGTGGGGAAGGGGTTTCAGTGTGTGGGGAAAGTGTTTCAGAGTGTGGGGATGTACTTCAGCGTGTGGGGAAGGGGTTTCATTGTGTGGGGATGTGTTTCAGTGTGTGGGGAAGGGGTTTCAGTGTGTGGGGAAGGGGTTTCAGTGTGTGGGGAAGGTGTTTCAATGTCTGGGGAAGGTATTTCAGTGTGTGGGGAAGGTGTTTCAGTGTGTGGGGAAGGTGTTTCAGTGTGCGGGGAAGGTGTTTCTGTGTGTGGGGATGTGTTTCAGTGTGTGGGGATGTGTTTCAGTGTGTGGGGAAGGGTTTCAGTGTGTGGGGAAGTTGTTTCAGTGTGCGGGGATGGGTTTCAGTGTGTGGGGATGGGTTTCAGTGTGTGGGCATGGGTTTCAGTGTTTGCGGAAGGGGTTTCAGTGTGTGGGAAAGGTGTTTCAGAGTGTGGGGATGTGTTTAGGTGTGTGGGGCATGGCTTTCAGTATGTGGGGAAGGGTTTTCAGTGAGTGGTGGTGGGGTACAGTGTGTGGGGATGGGTTTTAGTGTGTGGGGATGGGTTGTAGTGTGTGCGGAAGGGGATTCAGTGTGTGGGGAATGTGTTTCAGTGTGTGGAAGTGGTTTCAGTGTGTGGGGAATGTGTTTCAGTGTGTGTGAAAGGTGTTTCAGTGTGTGGGGAAGGGGTTTCAGTGTGTGGGGAAGGTGTTTCAGTGCGTGGGGATGTGTGTCAATGTGTGGGGACCGTGTTTCAGTGGGTGGGGAAGGGTTTCAGTTTGTGGGGAAGGTGTTTCAGTGTGTGGGGATGGGTTTCAGTGTGTGGGGATGGGTTTCAGTGTGTGGGGATGGGGTTCAGTGTGTGCGGAAGGGGTTTCAGTGTGCGGGGAAGGTGTTTCAGTGTGTGGGGATGGGTTTCAGTGTGTGGGGATGGGTTTCAGTGTGTCGGGATGGGTTTCAGTGTGTGCGGAAGGGGTTTCAGTGTGTGGGGAAGTTGTTTCAGTGTGTGGGGATGGGTGTCAGTGTGTGGGGACGGAATTCAGTGTGTGTGGAAGGAGTTTCAGTGTGTGGGGAAGGTGTTTCAGTGTGTGGGCATGGGTTTCAGTGTGTGGGGATGGGTTTCAGTGTGTCGGGATGGGTTTCAGTGAGTGCGGAAGGGGTTTCAGTGTGTGGGGAAGGTGTTTCAGTGTGTGGGGATGGGTTTCAGTTTGTGGGGATGGAATTCAGTGTGTGTGGAAGGAGTATCAGTGTGTGGGGACGGGGTTTCAGTGTGTGGGGAAGGGGTTTCAGTGTCTGGGGATGGTTTTCAGTGTGTGGGGAAGGGGTTTCAGTGTGTGGGGAAGGTGTTTCAGTGTGTGGGGAAGGGGTTTCAGAGTGTGGGGAAGGGTTTCAGTGTGTGGGGAAGGGGTTTCAGGATGTGGGGAAGGGGTTTCAGAGTGTGGGGAATGGTTTCAATGTGGGGGAAGGGGATTCAGTGTGTGGGGAAGGGGATTCAGTGTGTGTGGAAGGCGTTTCAGTGTGTGGGGATGTGTTTAAGTGTGTGTGTGGAAGGGTTTTCAGTGTGTGGGGAAGGTGTTTCAGTGTGTGGGGAAGGGTTTAACTGTGTGCGGAAGGGGTTTCAGTGTGTGGGGAAGGGGTTTCAGTGTGTGGGGAAGGTGTTTCAGTGTGTGGGGAAGGTGTTTCAGTGTGTGGGAAAGGGGTATCGGTATGTGGGGAAGGGGTTTCAGTGTGTGGGGAAGGGGTTTCAGTGTGTGGGGATGAGTTTCAGTGTGTGAGGAAGGGGTTTCAGTGTGTGGGGAAGGGTTTCACTGTGAGAGGAATGGGTTTCATTGTGTGGGGAAGGTGTTTCAGTGCGTGGGGAAAGTGTTTCAGAGTGTGGGGATGTACTTCAGAGTGTGGGGAAGGGGTTTCATTGTGTGGGGATGTGTTTCAGTGTGTGGGGAAGGGGTTTCAGTGTGTGGGGAATGGGTTTCAGTGTGTGGGGAAGGGGTTTCAGTGTCTGGGGAAGGTATTTCAGTGTGTGGGGAAGGTGTTTCTGTGTGTGGGGAAGGGGTTTCAGTGTGTGGGGATGTGTTTCAGTGTGTGGGGAAGGGGTTTCAGTGTGTGGGGAAGGGTTTCACTGTGTGCGGAAGGGGTTTCTGTGTGTGGGGAAGGGGTTTCATTGTGTGGGGAAGGGCTTCAGTGTGTGGGGATAGGTTTCAGTGTGTGTGGAAGGGGAAGAAGTGCTTGGGGAAGCTGTTTCAGTGTGTGGGGAAGGGGTTTCAGTGTTTGGGGAAGGGGTTTCAGTGTGTGGGGTTGGTGTTTCAGTGTGTGGGGAAGGGGTTTCAGAGTGTGGGGAAGGGTTTCAGTGTGTGGGGAAGGGGTTTCAGTATGTGGGGAAGGGGTTTCAGAGTGTGGGGAATTGGTTTCAATGTGGGGGAAGGGGATTCAGTGTGTGGGGAAGGGGATTCAGTGTGTGTGGAAGGCGTTTCAGTGTGTGGGGATGTATTAAAGTGTGTGTGTGGAAGGGGTTTCAGTGTGTGGGGAAGGTGTTTCAGTGTGTGGGGAAGGGTTTAACTGTGTGGGGAAGGTGTTTCAGTGTGTGGGGAAGGTGTTTCAGTGTGTGGGGAAGGTGTTTCAGTGTGTGGGAAAGGGGTATCAGTATGTGGGGAAGGGGTTTCAGTGTGTGAGGAAGGTGTTTCATTGTGTGTGGAAGGGGTTTCAGTGTGTGCGGAAGGGGTTTCAGTGTGTGGGGAAGGGGTTTCAGTGTGTGGGGATGAGTTTCAGTGTGTGAGGAAGGGGTTTCAGTGTGTGGGGAAGGGTTTCACTGTGAGAGGAATGGGTTTCATTTTGTGGGGAAGGGGTTTCAGTGTGTGGGGAAAGTGTTTCAGAGTGTGGGGATGTACTTCAGCGTGTGGGGAAGGGGTTTCATTGTGTGGGGATGTGTTTCAGTGTGTGGGGAAGGGGTTTCAGTGTGTGGGGATGGGGTTTCAGTGTGTGGGGAAGGTGTTTCAATGTCTGGGGAAAGTATTTCAGTGTGTGGGGAAGGTGTTTCAGTGTGTGGGGAAGGTGTTTCAGTGTGCGGGGAAGGTGTTTCTGTGTGTGGGGATGTGTTTTAGTGTGTGGGGATGTATTTCAGTGTATGGGGAAGGGTTTCAGTGTGTGGGGAAGTTGTTTCAGTGTGCGGGGATGGGTTTCAGTGTGTGGGGATGGGTTTCAGTGTGTGGGCATGGGTTTCAGTGTTTGCGGAAGGGGTTTCAGTGTGTGGGAAAGGTGTTTCAGAGTGTGGGGATGTGTTTAGGTGTGTGGGGAATGGCTTTCAGTATGTGGGGAAGGGGTTTCAGTGAGTGGTGGTGGGGTACAGTGTGTGGGGATGGATTTTAGTGTGTGGGGATGGGTTGTAGTGTGTGCGGAAGGGGTTTCAGTGTGTGGGGAATGTGTTTCAGTGTGTGGAAGTGGTTTCAGTGCGTGGGGAATGAGTTTCAGTGTGTGTGAAAGGTGTTTCAGTGTGTGGGGAAGGTGTTTCAGTGTGTGGGGATGTGTGTCAATGTGTGGGGACTGTGCTTCAGTGGGTGGGGAAGGGTTTCAGTTTGTGGGGAAGGTGTTTCAGTGTGTGGGGATGGGTTTCAGTGTGTGGGTATGGGTTTCAGTGTGTGGGGATGGGGTTCAGTGTGTGCGGAAGTGGTATCAGTGTGCGGAGAAGGTGTTTCATTGTGTGGTGATGGGTTTCAGTGTGTGGGGATGGGTTTCAGTGTGTCGGGATGGGTTTCAGTGTGTGCGGAAGGGGTTTCAGTGTGTGGGGAAGTTGTTTCAGTGTGTGGGGATGGGTGTCAGTGTGTGGGGATGGAATTCAGTGTGTGTGGAAGGAGTTTCAGTGTGTGGGGAAGGTGTTTCAGTGTGTGGGGATGGGTTTCAGTGTGTGGGGATGGGTTTCAGTGTGTCGGGATGGGTTTCAGTGTGTGCGGAAGGGGTTTCAGTGTGTGGGGAAGGTGTTTCAGTGTGTGGGGATTGGTTTCAGTGTGTGGGGATGGAATTCAGTGTGTGTGGAAGGAGTATCAGTGTGTGGGGACGGGGTTTCAGTGTGTGGGGAAGGGGTTTCAGTGTCTGGGGATGGTTTTCAGTGTGTGGGGAAGGGGTTTCAGTGTGTGGGGATAGGTTTCAGTGTGTGTGGAAGGGGAATACGTGCGTGGGGAAGCTGTTTCAGTGTGTGGGGAAGGGGTTTCAGTGTGTGGGGAAGGGGTTTCAGTGTGTGGGGAAGGTGCTTCAGTGTGTGGGGAAGGGGTTTCAGAGTGTGGGGAAGGGTTTCAGTGTGTGGGGAAGGGGTTTCAGTATGTGGGGAAGGGGTTTCAGAGTGTGGGGAATGGTTTCAATGTGGGGGAAGGGGATTCAGTGTGTGGGGAAGGGGATTCAGTGTGTGTGGAAGGCGTTTCAGTGTCTGGGGATGTGTTTAAGTGTGTGTGTGGAAGGGGTTTCAGTGTGTGGGGAAGGTGTTTCAGTGTGTGGGGAAGGGTTTAACTGTGTGCGGAAGGGGTTTCAGTGTGTGGGGAAGGGGTTTCAGTGTGTGGGGAAGGTGTTTCAGTGTGTGGGGAAGGTGTTTCAGTGTGTGGGAAAGGGGTATCGGTATGTGGGGAAGGGGTTTCAGTGTGTGGGGAAGGGGTTTCAGTGTGTGGGGATGAGTTTCAGTGTGTGAGGAAGGGGTTTCAGTGTGTGGGGAAGGGTTTCACTGTGAGAGGAATGGGTTTCATTGTGTGGGGAAGGTGTTTCAGTGCGTGGGGAAAGTGTTTCAGAGTGTGGGGATGTACTTCAGAGTGTGGGGAAGGGGTTTCATTGTGTGGGGATGTGTTTCAGTGTGTGGGGAAGGGGTTTCAGTGTGTGGGGAAGGGGTTTCAGTGTGTGGGGAAGGGGTTTCAGTGTCTGGGGAAGGTATTTCAGTGTGTGGGGAAGGTGTTTCAGTGTGTGGGGAAGGTGTTTCAGTGTGTGGGGAAGGTGTTTCTCTGTGTGGGGATGTGTTTCAGTGTGTGGGGATGTGTTTCAGTGTGTGGGGAAGGGTTTCAGTGTGTGGGGAAGGTGTTTCAGTGTGTGGGGAAGGGTTTAACTGTGTGCGGAAGGGGTTTCAGTGTGTGGGGAAGTGGTTTCAGTGTGTGGGGAAGGTGTTTCAGTGTGTGGGGAAGGTTTTTCAGTGTGTGGGAAAGGGGTATCGGTATGTGGGGAAGGGGTTTCAGTGTGTGGGGAAGGGGTTTCAGTGTGTGGGGATGAGTTTCAGTGTGTGAGGAAGGGGTTTCAGTGTGTGGGGAAGCTTTTCACTGTGAGAGGAATGGGTTTCATTTTGTGGGGAAGGGGTTTCAGTGTGTGGGGAAGGTGTTTCAGAGAGTGGGGATGTACTTCAGTGTGTGGGGAAGGGGTTTCATTGTGTGGGGATGTGTTTCAGTGTGTGGGGAAGGGGTTTCAGTGTGTGGGGATGGGGTTTCAGTGTGTGGGGAAGGTGTTTCAATGTCTGGGGAAGGTATTTCAGTGTGTGGGGAAGGTGTTTCAGTGTGTGGGGAAGGTGTTTCAGTGTGCGGGGAAGGTGTTTCTGTGTGTGGGGATGTGTTTTAGTGTGTGGGGATGTATTTCAGTGTATGGGGAAGGGTTTCAGTGTGTGGGGAAGTTGTTTCAGTGTGCGGGGATGGGTTTCAGTGTGTGGGGATGGGTTTCAGTGTGTGGGCATGGGTTTCAGTGTTTGCGGAAGGGGTTTCAGTGTGTGGGAAAGGTGTTTCAGAGTGTGGGGATGTGTTTAGGTGTGTGGGGAATGGCTTTCAGTATGTGGGGAAGGGGTTTCAGTGAGTGGTGGTGGGGTACAGTGTGTGGGGATGGATTTTAGTGTGTGGGGATGGGTTGTAGTGTGTGCGGAAGGGGTTTCAGTGTGTGGGGAATGTGTTTCAGTGTGTGGAAGTGGTTTCAGTGCGTGGGGAATGAGTTTCAGTGTGTGTGAAAGGTGTTTCAGTGTGTGGGGAAGGTGTTTCAGTGTGTGGGGATGGGTTTCAGTGTGTGGGCATGGGTTTCAGTGTGTGTTGGTGGGGTTTCAGTGTGTGGGGATGGGTTTTAGTGTGTGCGGAAGGGGTTTCAGTGTGTGGGGAATGTATTTCAATGTGTGGAAGTGGTTTCAGTGTGTGGGGAATGGGTTTCAGTGTGTGTGGAAGGTGTTTCAGTGTGTGGGGAAGGTGTTTCAGTGTGTGGGGAAGGTGTTTTAGTGTGTGGGGATGTGTGTCAATGTGTGGGGACTGTGTTTCAGTGGGTGGGGAAGGGCTTCAGTTTGTGGGGAAGTTGTTTCAGAGTGTGGGGAAGGGTTTCAGTGTGTGGGGATGGGTTACAGTGTGTGGGGATGGGTTTCAGTGTGTGTGGAAGGGGTTTCAATGTGTGGGGAAGGTGTTTCAGTGTGTGGGAATGGGTTTCAGTGTGTGGGGATGGGTTTCAGTGTGTCGGGATGGGTTTCAGTGAATGTGTAAGGGGTTTCAGTGTGTGGGGAAGGTGTTTCAGTGTGTGGGGAAGTGTTTAACTGTGTGCGGAAGGGATTTCAGTGTGTGAGGAAGGGGTTTCAGTGTGTGGGGAATCTGTTTCAGTGTGTGGGGAATGTGTTTCAGTGTGTGGGAAAGGGGTATCAGTATGTGGGGAAGGAGTTTCAGTGTGTGGGGTAGGTGTTTCATTGTGTGTGGAAGGGGTTTCAGTGTGTGCGGAAGGGGTTTCAGTGTGTGGGGAAGGGGTTTCAATGTGTGGGGAAGGGTTTCCCTGTGAGAGGAATGGGTTTCCTTGTGTGGGGAAGGGGTTTCAGTGTGTGGGGAAAGTGTTTCAGAGTGTGGGGATGTACTTCAGAGTGTGGGGAAGGGGTTTCATTGTGTGGGGATGTGTTTCAGTGTGTGGGGAAGGGGTTTCAGTGTGTGGGGATGTGTTTCAGTGTGTGGGGAAGGGGTTTCAGTGTGTGGGGAAGGGTTTCACTGTGTGCGGAAGGGGTTTCTGTGTGTGGGGAAGGGGTTTCATTGTGTGGGGAAGGGCTTCAGTGTGTGGGGAAGGGGTTTCAGTGTGTGGGGAAGGGGTTTCAGTGTGTGGAGAAGGGTTTCAGTGTGTGGGGAAGGGATTTCAGTGTGTGGGGAAGGGGTTTCTGTTTGTGGGGAAGGGTTTTCAGTGTGTGGGGAATTGTTTCTGTGTGTCGGGACGGGTTACAGTGTGTGGGGAAGCTGTTTCAGTGTGTGGGGAAGGGGTTTCAGTGTGTGGCGAAGTTGTTTCAGTGTGTGGGGAAGGGGTTTCAGTGTGTGGGGAAGGGGTTTCAGTGTGTGGAGAAGGGTTTCATTGTGTGGGGAAGGGATTTCAGTGTGTGGGGAAGGGGTTTCTGTTTGTGGGGAAGGGTTTTCAGTGTGTGGGGAAGGTGTTTCAGTGTGTGGGAAGGCGTTTCAGTGTGTGGGGATGTGTTTAAGTGTGTGTGTGGAAGGGTTTTCAGTGTGTGGGGAAGGTGTTTCAGTGTATGGGGAAGGGTTTAACTGTGTGCGGAAGGGGTTTCAGTGTGTGGGGAAGGGGTTTCAGTGTGTGGGGAAGGTGTTTCAGTGTGTGGGGAAGGTGTTTCAGTGTGTGGGAAAGGGGTATCGGTATGTGGGGAAGGGGTTTCAGTGTGTGGGGAAGGGGTTTCAGTGTGTGGGGATGAGTTTCAGTGTGTGAGGAAGGGGTTTCAGTGTGTGGGGAAGGGTTTCACTGTGAGAGGAATGGGTTTCATTGTGTGGGGAAGGTGTTTCAGTGTGTGGGGAAGGTGTTTCAGTGTGTGGGAAAGGGGTATCAGTATGTGGGGAAGGGGTTTCAGTGTGTGGGGAAGGTGTTTCAGTGTGTGCGGAAGGGGTTTCATTGTGTGGGGTCGGGGTTTCAGTGTGTGGGGAAGTGTTTCAGTATGAGCGGAAGGGGTTTCAGTTTGTGGGGAAGGGGTTTCAGTGTGTGGGGATGAGTTTCAGTGTGTGAGGAAGGGGTTTCAGTGTGTGGGGAAGCGGTTTCAGTGCGTGGGGAAGGGGTTTCAGTTTGTGGGGAAGGTGTTTCAGTGTGTGGGGAAGGGGTTTCAGTTTGTGGGGAAGGTGTTTCAGTGTGTGGGGAAGGGGTTTCAGAGTGTGGGGAAGGGTTTCAGTGTGTGGGGAAGGGATTTCAGTATGTGGGGAAGGGGTTTTAGAATGTGGGGAATGGTTTCAATGTGGGGGAAGGGGATTCAGTGTGTGGGGAAGGGGATTCAGTGTGTGTGGAAGGCGTTTCAGTGTGTGGGGATGTGTTTAAGTGTGTGTGTGGAAGGGGTTTCAGTGTGTGGGGAAGGTGTTTCAGTGTGTGGGGAAGGGTTTAACTGTGTGCGGAAGGGGTTTCAGTGTTTGGGGAAGGGGTTTCAGTGTGTGGGGAAGGTGTTTCAGTGTGTGGGGAAGGTGTTTCAGTGTGTGGGAAAGGGGTATCAGTATGTGGGGAAGGGGTTTCAGTGTGTGGGGAAGGTGTTTCATTGTGTGTGGAAGGGGTTTCAGTGTGTGCGGAAGGGGTTTCATTGTGTGGGGTAGGGGTTTCAGTGTGTGGGGAAGGTGTTTCAGAGTATGGGGATGTGCTTCAGCGTGTGGGGAAGGGGTTTCATTGTGTTGGGATGTGTTTCAGTGTGTGGGGAAGGAGTTTCAGTGTGTGGGGATGTGTTCCAGTGTTGGGGAAGGTGTTTCTGTGTGTGGGGAAGGTGTTTCATTGTGTGGGGAAGGCGTTTCAGTGTGTGTGGAAGTGGTTTCAGTGTGTGGGGAAGGGGTTTCTGTGTGTGGGGAAGGGGTTTCATTGTGTGGGGAAGGTGTTTCAGAGTGTGGGGAAAGTGTTTCAGAGTGTGGGGATGTACTTCAGAGTGTGGGGAAGGGGTTTCATTGTGTGGGGATGTGTTTCAGTGTGTGGGGAAGGGGTTTCAGTGTGTGGGGAAGGGGTTTCAGTGTGTGGGGAAGGGGTTTCAGTGTCTGGGGAAGGTATTTCAGTGTGTGGGGAAGGTGTTTCAGTGTGTGGGGAAGGTGTTTCAGTGTGTGGGGAAGGTGTTTCTGTGAGTGGGGAAGGGGTTTCATTGTGTGGGGATGTGTTTCAGTGTGTGGGGAAGGGGTTTCAGTGTGTGGGGATGTGTTTCAGTGTGTGGGGAAGGGGTTTCAGTGTGTGGGGAAGGGTTTCACTGTGTGCGGAAGGGGTTTCTGTGTGTGGGGAAGGGGTTTCATTGTGTGGGGAAGGGGTTTCTGTGTGTGGGGAAGGGGTTTCAGTCTGTGGGGAAGGGATTCATGGTGTGCGGAAGGTGTTTCAGTGTGTGGGGAAAGTTTTCAGTGAGTGGGGATATGTTTCAGTGTGTGAGGAAGGGGTTTCAGTGTGTGGGGATGTGTTTCAGTGTGTGGGGAAGGGGTTTCAGTGTGTGGGGAAGGGTTTCACAGTGTGGGGAAGATGTTTCAGTGTGTGCGGAAGGGGTTTCAGTGTGTGGGGAAGGAGTTTCAGTGTGTGGGGATGGGTTTCAGTGTGTGGGGATGGGTTTCAGTGTGTCGGGATGGGTTTCAGTGTGTGCGGAAGGGGTTTCAGTGTGTGGGGAATGTGTTTCAGTGTGTGTGGAAGGAGTTTCAGTGTGTGGGGACGGCGTTTCAGTGTGTGGGGAAGGGGTTTCAGTGTCTGGGGATGGTTTTCAGTGTGTGGGGAAGGCGTTTCAGTGTGTGGTGATAGGTTTCAGTGTGTGTGGAAGGGGAATCAGTGCGTGGGGAAGGTGTTTCAGTGTGTGGGCAAGGGGTTTCAGTGCGTGGGGAAGGGGTTTCAGTGTATGGGTAAGGTGTTTCAGTGTTTGGGGAAGGGGTTTCAGAATGTGGGGAAGGGTTTCAGTGTGTGGGGAAGGGGTTTCAGTATGTGGGGAAGGGGTTTCAGAGTGTGGGGAATGGTTTCAATGTGGGGGAAGGGGATTCAGTGTGTGGGGAAGGGGATTCAGTTTGTGTGGAAGGCGTTTCAGTGTGTGGGGATGTGTTTAAGTGTGCTTGTGGAAGGGGTTTCAGTGTGTGGGGAAGGTGTTTCAGTGTGTGGGGAAGGGTTTAACTGTGTGCGGAAGGGGTTTCAGTGTTTGGGGAAGGGGTTTCAGTGTGTGGGGAAGGTGTTTCAGTGTGTGGGGAAGGTGTTTCAGTGTGTGGGAAAGGGGTATCAGTATGTGGGGAAGGGGTTTCAGTGTGTGGGGAACGTGTTTCATTGTGTGTGGAAGGGGTTTCAGTGTGTGTGGAAGGTGTTTCAGTGTGTGGGGTAGGGGTTTCAGTGTGTGGGGAAGTGTTTCAGTATGTGCGGAAGGGATTTCAGTGTGTGGGGAAGGGGTTTCAGTGTGTGGGGATGAGTTTCAGTGTGTGAGGAAGGGGTTTCAGTGTGTGGGGAAGGGTTTCACTGTGAGAGGAATGGGTTTCAGTGTGTGGGGAACGGGTTTCAGTGTGTGGGGAAGGTGTTTCAGAGTATGGGGATGTGCTTCAGAGTGTGTGGAAGGGGTTTCATTGTGTTGGGTTGTGTTTCAGTGTGTGGGGAAGGGGTTTCAGTGTGTGGGGATGTGTTTCAGTGTGTGGGGAAGGGGTTTCTGTGTGTGGGGAAGGGGTTTCATTGTGTGGGGAAGGCGTTTCAGTGTGTGTGGAAGTGGTTTCAGTGTGTGGGGAAGGGGTTTCTGTGTGTGGGGAAGGGGTTTCAGTGTGTGGGGAAGGCGTTTCAGGATGTGCGGTAGGAGTTTCAACTGTGTGGGGAAGATGTTTCAGTGTGTGGGGAAGGGGTTTCTGTGTGTGGGGAAGGGGTTTCAGTCTGTGGGGATGGCATTCATGGTGTGCGGAAGGTGTTTCAGTGTGTGGGGAAAGTTTTCAGTGTGTGGGGATGTGTTTCAGTGTGTGAGGAAGGGGTTTCAGTGTGTGGGGATGTGTTTCAGTGTGTGGGGAAGGGGTTTCAGTGTGTGGCGATGTGTTTCAATGTGTGGGGAAGGGGTTTCAGTGTGTGGGGAAGGGTTTCACTGTGTGCGGAAGGGGTTTCAGAGTGTGGGCAAGTGGGTTCAGTGTGTGGGGAAGATGTTTCAGTTTGTGCGGAAGGGGTTTCAGTGTGTGGGGAAGGGGTATCAGTATGTGGGGAAGGGGTTTCACTGTGTTGGGAAGGTGTTTCAGTGTGTGCGGAAGGGGTTTCAGTGTGTGCAGAAGGTGTTTCAGTGTGTGGGGATGGGGGTTCTGTGTGTGGGGAAGGAGTTTCATTGTGTGCGGAAGGGGTTTCAGTGTGTGGGGAAGGGGATTCAGTCTGTGGGGAAGGTGTTTCATTTATGTGGAAGGTGTTTCGTTGTGTGCGGAAGGTGTTTCAGTGTGTAGGGAAGGGGTTTCAGTGTGTGGGGAAGGGGTTTCATTGTGTGGGGAAGGGGTTTCAGTGTGTGGGGAATTGTTTAACTGTGTGCGGAAGGGGTTTCAGTGTGTGGGGAAGTTGTTTCAGTGTGTGGGGAAGGGGTTTCACTATGTGGGGAAAGGGTTTCAGTGTGTGGGGAGGGGCTACAGAGTCTGGGGAAGGGGTTTCAGTGTGTGGGGAAGGGGTTTCAGTGTGTGGAGAAGGGTTTCAGTGTGTGGGAAGGGGTTTCAGTGTGTGGGGAAAGGGTTTCTGTTTGTGGGGAAGGGGTTTCAGTGTGCGGGGAAGGTGTTTCAGTGTCTGGGGAAGGTATTTCAGTGTTGGGGGAAGGTGTTTCAGTGTGTGGGGAAGGTGTTTCAGTGTGTGGGGAAGGTGTTTCTGTGTGTGGGGATGTGTTTCAGTGTGTGGGGATGTGTTTCAGTGTGTGCGGACGGGTTTCAGTGTGTGGGGAAGTTGTTTCAGTGTGTGGGGATGGGTTTCAGTGTGTGGGGATGGGTTTCAGTGTGTGGGCATGGGTTAAAGTGTTTGTGGAAGGGATTTCAGTGTGTAGGGAAGGTGTTTCAGAGTGTGAGGATGCGTTTAAGTGTGTGGGGAAGGGCTTTCAGTGTGTGGGGAAGGGATTTCAGTGTGTGTTTTGCTGGGGTTTTAGTGTGTGGGGATGGGTTTTAGTCTGTGCGGAAGGGGTTTCAGTGTGTGGGGAATGTGTTTCAGTGTGTGGAAGTGGTTTCAGTGTGTGGGGAATGGGTTTCAGTGTGTGTGGAAGGTGTTGCAGTGTGTGGGGAAGGTGTTTCAGTGTGTGGGGAAGGTGTTTCAGTGTGTGGGGAAGGTGTTTCAGTGTGTGGGGATGTGTGTCAATGTGCGGGGACTGTGTTTCAGTGGGTGGGGAAGGGTTTCAGTTTGTGGGGAAGTTGTTATAGTGTGTGGGGAAGGGTTGCAGTGTGTGGGGATGGGTTTCAGTGTGTGGGGATGGGTTTCAGTGTGTGCGGAAGGGGTTTCAGTGTGTGGGGAAGGTGTTTCAGTGTGTGGGGATGGGTTTCAGTGTGTGGGGGTGGGCTTCAGTTTGTCGGGATGGGTTTCAGTGTGTGCGGAAGGGGTTTCAGTGTGTGGGGAAGGTGTTTCAGTATGTGGGGATGGGTTTCAGTGTGTGGGGATGGAATTCAATGTGTGTGGAAGGAGTTTCAGTGTGTGGGGACTGGGTATCAGTGTGTGGGGAAGGGGTTTCAGTGTCTGGGGATGGTTTTCAGTGTGTGGGGAAGGGGTTTCAGTGTGTGGGGATAGGTTTCAGTGTGTGTGGAAGGGGAATCAGTGCGTGGGGAAGCTGTTTCAGTGTGTGGGGAAGGGGTTTCAGTGCGTGGGGAAGGGGTTTCAGTGTGTGGGGAAGGTGTTTCAGTGTGTGGGGAAGGGGTTTCAGAGTGTGGGGAAGGGTTTCAGTGTGTGGGGAAGGGGTTTCAGTATGTGGGGAAGGGGTTTCAGAGTGTGGGGAATGGTTTCAATGTGGGGGAAGGGGATTCAGTGTGTGGGGAAGGGGATTTAGTGTGTGTGGAAGGCATTTCAGTGTGTGGGGATGTGTTTAAGTGTGTGTGTGGAAGGGGTTTCAGTGTGTGGGGAAGGCGTTTCAGTGTGTGCGGTAGGGGTTTCATCTGTGTGGGGAAGATGTTTCAGTGTGTGGGGAAAGTTTTCAGTGTGTGGGGATGTGTTTCAGTGTGTGAGGAAGTGGTTTCAGTGTGTGGGGATGTGTTTCAGTGTGTGGGGAAGGGGTTTCAGTGTGTGGCGATGTGTTACAATGTGTGGGGAAGGGGGTTCAGTGTGTGGGGAAGTGCTTCAGTATGTGCGGAAGGGGTTTCAGTGTGTGGGGAAGGGGTTTCACTGTGTGGGGAAGGTGTTTCAGTGTGTGCGGAAGGGGTTTCAGTGTGTGCAGAAGGTATTTCAGTGTGTGGGGCTTGGGGTTCTGTGTGTTGGGAAGGAGTTTCATTGTGTGCGGAAGGGGTTTCAGTGTGTGGGGAAGGGGATTCAGTGTGTGGCAAGGTGTTTCATTTATGTTGAAGTTGTTTCGTTGTGTGCGGAAGGTGTTTCAGTGTGTAGGGAAGGGGTTTCAGTGTGTGGGGAAGGGGGTTCATTATGTGGGGAAGCGGTTTCAGTGTGTGGGGATGTTGTTTCAGTGTGTGGGGAAGGGGTTTCACTATGTGGGGAAAGGGTTTCAGTGTGTGGGGAGGGGCTTCAGAGTGTGGGGAAGCGGTTTCAGTGTGAGGGGAAGGGGTTTCAGTGTGTGGAGAAGGGTTTCAGTGTGTGGGGAAGGGGTTTCAGTGTGTGGGGAAGGGGTTTCTGTTTGTGGGGAAGGGTTTTCAGTGTGTGGGGAATTGTTTCTGTGTGTGGGGAAGGGCTACAGTGTGTGGGGAAGGGGTTTCAGTGTGTGGGGAAGGTGTTTCAGTGTCTGGGGAAGGTATTTCAGTGTTTGGGGAAGGTGTTTCAGTGTGTGGGGAAGGTGTTTCAGTGTGTGGGGAAGGTGTTTCTGTGTGTGGGGATGTGTTTCAGTGTGTGGGGATGTGTTTCAGTGTGTGGGGAAGGGTTTCAGTGTGTGGGGAAGTTGTTTCAGTGTGTGGGGATGGGTTTCAGTGTGTGCGGATGGGTTTCAGTGTGTGGGCATGGGTTTCAGGATGTGGGGATGGGTTTCAGTGTGTGGGGAAGGTGTTTCAGAGTGTGGGGATGTGTTTAAGAGTGTGGGGAAGGGCTTTCAGTGTGTGGGGAAGGGGTTTCAGTGTGTGGTGGTGGGGTTTCAGTGTGTGGAAGTGGTTTCAGTGTGTGGGGAATGGGTTTCAGTGTGTGGGGAAGATGTTTCAGCGTGTGGGGAAGGTGTTTCAGTGTGTGGGGAAGGTGTTTCAGTGTGTGGGGATGTGTGTCAATGTGAGGGGACTGTGTTTCAGTGGGTGGGGAAGGGTTTCAGTTGGTGGGGAAGGTGTTGCAGTGTGTGGGGATGGGTTTCAGTGTGTGGGGATGGGTTTCAGTGTGTGGGGATGGGTTTCAGTGTGTGCGGAAGGGGTTTCAGTGTGTGGGGAAGGTGTTTCAGTGTGTGGGGATGGTTTTCAGTGTGTGGGGATGGGTTTCAGTGTGTCGGGATGGTTTTCAGTGTGTGCGGAAGGGTTTTCAGTGTGTGGGGATAGGTTTCAGTGTGTGTGGAAGGGGAATCAGTGCGTGGGGAAGCCTTTTCAGTCTGTGTGGAAGGGGTTTCAGTGTGTGGGGAAGGGGTTTCAGTGTGTGTGGAAGGTGTTTCAGTGTGTGGGGAAGGGGTTTCAGAGTGTGGGGAAGGGTTTCAGTGTGTGGCGTAGCTGTTTCAGTGAGTGGGGAAGGGGTTTCAGTGTGTGGGGAAGTTGTTTCAGTGTGTGGGGAAGGTGTTTCAGTGTTTGGGGAAGGGGTTTCAGCGTGTGGGGAAGGTGTTTCAGTGTGTGGGGAAGCGGTTTCAGTGTGTGGGGAAGGGGTTTCAGTGTGTGGGGAAGGTGTTTCAGTGTGTGGGGAAGGTGTTTCAGTGTGTGCGGAAGGGGTATCAGTGTGTGGGGAAGGGGTTTCAGTGTGTGGGGAAGGTGTTTCATTGTGTGCGGAAGGGGTTTCAGTGTTTGCGGAAGGGCTTTCAGTGTGTGGGGCAGGGGTTTCAGTGTGTGGGGAAGTTGTTTCAGTGTGTGCGGAAGGGGTTTCAGTGTGTGGGGAAGGGGTTTCAGTGTGTGGGGATGTGTTTCAGTGTGTGAGGAAGGTGTTTCAGTGTGTAGGGAAGGGGTTTCAGTGTGTGGGGAAGGTCTTTCTGTGTGTGGGGATGTGTTTCAGTGTGTGGGGATGTGTTTCAGTGTGTGGGGAAGGGTTTCAGTGTGTGGGGAAGTTGTTTCAGTGTGTGGGGATGGGTTTCAGTGTGTGGGGATGGGTTTCAGAGTGTGGGCATGGGTTTCAGTGTGTGCGGAAGGGGTTTCAGTTTGTGGGGAAGGTGTTTCAGTGTGTGGGGATGTGTTTAAGTGTGTGGGGAAGGGCTTTCAGTGAGTCGGGAAGGGGTTTCAGTGTGTGGGGGTGGGTTTCAGTGTGTGGGGATGGGTTTTAGTGTGTGCGGAAGGGTTTTCTCAGTGTGGGGAATGTGTTTCAGTGTGTGGGGAAGGGGTTTCAGTGTGTGCGGAAGGTGTTTCAGTGTGTGTGGAAAGTGTTTCAGTGTGTGGGGATGTGTGTCAATGTGTGGGGACAGTGTTTCAGTGGGTGGGGAAGGGTTTCAGTTTGTGGGGAAGGTGTTTCTGTGTGTGGGGATCGGTTTCAGTATGTGGGGATGGGTTTCAGTGTGTGGGGATGGGTTACAGTGTGTGCGGAAGGGGTTTCAGTGTGTGGGGATGGTGTTTCAGTGTGTGGGGATGGGTTTCAGTGCGTGCGGATGGGTTTCAGTGTGTCTTGATGGGTTTCTGTGTGTGCAGAAGGGGTTTCAGTGTGTAGGGAAGGTGTTTCTGTGTGTGGGGATGTGTTTCAGTGTGTGGGGATGGAATTCAGTGTGTGTGGAAGGGGTTTCAGTGTGTGCGGCTGGCGTTTCAGTGTGTGGGGATGGGTTTCAGTGTGTGGGGAAGGGGTTTCAGTGTGTGGCGATGGGTTTCAGTGTGTGCGGAAGGGAAATCAGTGCGTGGGGAAGGTGTTTCAGTGTGTGGGGAATTGTTTAACTGTGTGCGGAAGGGGTTTCAGTGTGTGGGGAAGGTCTTTCAGTGTGTGGGGAAGGGGTTTCACTATGTGGGGAAGGGGTTTCAGTGTGTGGGGATGAGGTTTCAGTGTGTGGGGATGGGGTTTCAGTGTGTGGGGAAGGGGTTTCAGTGTGTGGGGAAGGGTTTCAGTTAGTGGGGAAGGGGTTTCAGTGTGTGGGGAAGGGGTTTCAGATTGTGGGGAAGCGGTTTCAGTGTGTGGGGAAGTGTTTCTGTGTGTGGGGATGGGTTACAGTGTGTGGGGAAGCTGTTTCAGTGTGTGGGGAAGGGGTTTCAGTGTGTGGGGAAGTTGTTTCAGTGTGTGGGGAAGGTGTTTCAGTGTGTGGAGAAGGTGTTTCAGTGTGTGAGGAAGGTGTTTCAGTGTGTGGGGAATGGGTTTCAGTGTGTGGGGAAGGTCTTTCTGTGTGTGGGGATGTGTTTCAGTGTGTGGTGATGTGTTTCAGTGTGTGGGGAAGGGTTTCAGTGTGTGGGGAAGTTGTTTCAGTGTGTGGGGATGGGTTTCAGTGTGTGGGGGTGGGTTTCAGTGTGCGGGCATGGTTTTCAGTGTGTGCAGAAGGGGTTTCAGTGTATGGGGAAGGTGTTTCAGTGTGTGGGGATGAGTTTCAGTGTGTGGGGATGGATTTCAGTGTGTGCGGAAGGGGTTTCAGTGTGTGGGGATGGGGTTTTAGTGTGTGGGGATGGGTTTCAGTGTGTGGGGAAGGGGTTTCAGTGTGTTGGGATGGGTTTCAGTGTGTGCGGAAGGGAAATCAGTGCGTGGGGAAGGTGTTTCAGTGTGTGGGGAAGGGGTTTCAGTGTGTGGGGAAGGGGTTTCAGTGTGTGGGGATGGGGTTTTAGTGTGTGGGGGTGGGTTTCAGTGTGTGGGGAAGGGGTTTCAGTGTGTTGGGATGGGTTTCAGTGTGTGCGGAAGTGAAATCAGTGCGTGGGGAAGGTGTTTCAGTGTGTGGGGAAGGGGTTTCAGTGTGTGGGGAAGGGGTTTCAGTGTGTGGGGAAGGTGTTTCAGAGTGAGCGGAAGGGGTTTCAGTGTGTGGGGAAGGGGTTTCAGTGTGTGGGGAAGGGGTTTCAGTGTGTGGGGAAGGTGTTTCAGAGTGTGCGGAAGGGGTTTCAGTGTTTGCGGAAGGGGTTTCAGTGTGTGGGGCAGGGGTTTTAGTGTGTGGGGAAGTTGTTTCAGCGTGTGCGGAAGGGGTTTCAGTGTGTGGGGAAGGGGTTTCAGTGTGTGGGGATGTGTTTCAGTGTGTGGGGAAGGGGTTTCAGTGTGTGGGGAAGGGTTTCACTGTGTGAGGAAGGGGTTTCAGTGTGTGGGGATGTGTTTCAGAGTGTGGGGAAGGGGTTTCATTGTGTGGGGATGTGTTTCAGTGTGTGGGGAATGGGTTTCAGTGTGTGGGGATGTGTTTCAGTGTGTGGGGAAGGGATTTCAGTGTGTGGGGATGTGTTTCAGTGTGTGGGGAAGGGTTTTCAGTGTGTGGGGAAGGGTTTCACTGTGTGCGGCTGGCGTTTCAGTGTGTGGGGATGGATTTCAGTGTGTGGGGAAGGGGTTTCAGTGTGTGGCGATGGGTTTCAGTGTGTGCGGAAGGGAAATCAGTGCGTGGGGAAGGTGTTTCAGTGTGTGGGGAATTGTTTAACTGTCTGCGGAAGGGGTTTCAGTGTGTGGGGAAGGTCTTTCAGTGTGTGGGGAAGGGGTATCACTATGTGTGGAAGGGGTTTCAGTGTGTGGGGAAGGGTTTCAGTGTGTGGGGATGGGGTTTCAGTGTGTGGGGAAGGGGTTTCAGTGTGTGGGGAAGGGTTTCAGTGTGTGGGGAAGGGGATTCAGTGTGTGGGGAAGGGGTTTCAGATTGTGGGGAAGCGGTTTCAGTGTGTGGGGAAGTGTTTCTGTGTGTGAGGATGGATTACAGGATGTGGGGAAGCTGTTTCAGTGTGTGGGGAAGGGGATTCAAAGTGTGGGGAAGTTGTTTCAGTGTGTGGGGAAGGTGTTTCAGTGTGTGGAGAAGGTGTTTCAGTGTGTGAGGAAGGTGTTTCAGTGTGTGGGGAATGGGTTTCAGTGTGTGGGGAAGGTCTTTCTGTGTGTGGGGATGTGTTTCAGTGTGTGGTGATGTGTTTCAGTGTGTGGGGAAGGGTTTCAGTGTGTGGGGAAGTTGTTTCAGTGTGTGGGGATGGGTTTCAGTGTGTGGGGATGGGTTTCAGTGTGTGGGCATGGGTTTCAGTGTGTGCAGAAGGGGTTTCAGTGTGTGGGGAAGGTGTTTCAGTGTGTGGGGATGAGTTTCAGTGTGTGGGGATGGATTTCAGTGTGTGGAAGGGGTTTCAGTGAGTGGGGATGGGGTTTTAGTGTGTGGGGATGGGTTTCAGTGTGTGGGGAAGGGGTTTCAGTGTGTTGGGATGGGTTTCAGTGTGTGCGGAAGGGAAATCAGTGCGTGGGGAAGGTGTTTCAGTGTGTGGGGAAGGGGTTTCAGTGTGTGGGGAAGGGGTTTCAGTGTGTGGGGAAGGTGTTTCAGAGTGTGGGGAAGGGTTTCAGTGTGTGGGGAAGGTGTTTCAGTGTGTGGGGAAGGGGTTTCAGAGTGTGGGGAAGGGTTTCAATGTGGGGGAAGGGGTTTCAGTGTGTGGGGAAGGGGATTCAGTTTGTGGGGAAGGGGTTTCAGTGTGTGGGGATGTGTTTCAGTGAGTGGGGAAGGTGTTTCAGTGTGTGGGGAAGGTGTTTCAGTGTGTGGGGCAGGGTTTCAGTGTGTGCGGAAGGGGTTTCAGTGTGTGGGGAAGGGGTTTCAGTGTGTGGGGAAGGTGTTTCAGTGTGTGGGGAAGGTGTTTCAGTGTGTGCGGAAGGGGTATCAGTGTGTGGGTAAGGGGTTTCAGTGTGTGGGGAAGGTGTTTCATTGTGTGCGCAAGGGGCTTCAGTGTTTGCGGAAGGGGTTTCAGTGTGTGGGGCAGGGGTTTCAGTGTGTGGGGAAGTTGTTTCAGTGTGTGCGGAAGGGGTTTCAGTGTGTGGGGAAGGGGTTTCAGTGTGTGGGGATGTGTTTCAGTGTGTGGGGAAGGGGTTTCAGTGTGTGGGGAAGGGTTTCACTGTGTGAGGAAGGGGTTTCAGTGTGTGGGGATGTGTTTCAGAGTGTGGGGCAGGTATTTCAGTGTGTGGAGAAGGTATTTCAGTGTGTGAGGAAGGTGTTTCAGTGTGTGGGGAAGGGGTTTCAGTGTGTGGGGAAGGTCTTTCTGTGTGTGGGGATGTGTTTCAGTGTGTGGGGATGTGTTTCAGTGTGTGGGGAAGGGTTTCAGTGTGTGGGGAAGTTGTTTCAGTGTGTGGGGATGGGTTTCAGTGTGTGTGGATGGGTTTCAGAGTGTGGGCATGGGTTTCAGTGTGTGCGGAAGGGGTTTCAGTTTGTGGGGAAGGTGTTTCAGTGTGTGGGGATGTGTTTAAGTGTGTGGGAAAGGGCTTTCAGTGAGTCGGGAAGGGGTTTCAGTGTGTGGGGGTGGGTTTCAGTGTGTGGGGATGGGTTTCATTGTGTGCGGAAGGGAAATCAGTGCGTGGGGAAGGTGTTTCAGTGTGTGGGGAAGGGTTTTCAGTGTGTGGGGAAGGGTTTCACTGTGTGCGGCTGGCGTTTCAGTGTGTGGGGTTGGGTTTCAGTGTGTGGGGAAGGGGTTTCAGTGTGTGGCGATGGGTTTCAGTGTGTGCGGAAGGGAAATCAGTGCGTGGGGAAGGTGTTTCAGTGTGTGGGGAATTGTTTAACTGTCTGCGGAAGGGGTTTCAGTGTGTGGGGAAGGTCTTTCAGTGTGTGGGGAAGGGGTATCACTATGTGGGGAAGGGGTTTCAGTGTGTGGGGAAGGGTTTCAGTGTGTGGGGATGGGGTTTCAGTGTGTGGGGAAGGGGTTTCAGTGTGTGGGGAAGGGTTTCAGTGTGTGGGGAAGGTGTTTCAGTGTTTGGGGAAGGGGTTTCAGATTGTGGGGAAGCGGTTTCAGTGTGTGGGGAAGTGTTTCTGTGTGTGTGGATGGGTTACAGGATGTGGGGAAGCTGTTTCAGTGTGTGGGGAAGGGGTTTCAAAGTGTGGGGAAGTTGTTTCAGTGTGTGGGGAAGGTGTTTCAGTGTGTGGAGAAGGTGTTTCAGTGTGTGAGGAAGGTGTTTCAGTGTGTGGGGAATGGGTTTCAGTGTGTGGGGAAGGTCTTTCTGTGTGTGGGGATGTGTTTCAGTGTGTGGTGATGTGTTTCAGTGTGTGGGGAAGGGTTTCAGTGTGTGGGGAAGTTGTTTCAGTGTGTGGGGATGGGTTTCAGTGTGTGGGGATGGGTTTCAGTGTGTGGGCATGGGTTTCAGTGTGTGCAGAAGGGGTTTCAGTGTGTGGGGAAGGTGTTTCAGTGTGTGGGGATGAGTTTCAGTGTGTGGGGATGGATTTCAATGTGTGTGGAAGGGGTTTCAGTGAGTGGGGATGGGGTTTTAGTGAGTGGGGATGGGTTTCAGTGTGTGGGGAAGGGGTTTCAGTGTGTTGGGATGGGTTTCAGTGTGTGCGGAAGGGAAATCAGTGCGTGGGGAAGGTGTTTCAGTGTGTGGGGAAGGGGTTTCAGTGTGTGGGGAAGGGGTTTCAGTGTGTGGGGAAGGTGTTTCAGTGTGTGGGGAAGAGTTTCAGTGTGTGGGGAAGGTGTTTCAGTGTGTGGGGAAGGGGTTTCAGAGTGTGGGGAAGGGTTTCAATGTGGGGGAAGGGGTTTCAGTGTGTGGGGAAGGGGATTCAGTTTGTGGGGAAGGGGTTTCAGTGTGTGGGGATGTGTTTCAGTGAGTGGGGAAGGTGTTTCAGTGTGTGGGGAAGGTGTTTCAGTGTGTGGGGCAGGGTTTCAGTGTGTGCAGAAGGGGTTTCAGTGTGTGGGGAAGGTGTTTCAGTGTGTGGGGAAGGTGTTTCATTGTGTGCGCAAGGGGCTTCAGTGTTTGCGGAAGGGGTTTCAGTGTGTGGGGCAGGGGTTTCAGTGTGTGTGGAAGTTGTTTCAGTGTGTGCGGAACGGGTTTCAGTGTGTGGGGAAGGGGTTTCAGTGTGTGGGGATGTGTTTCAGTGTGTGGGGAAGGGGTTTCAGTGTGTGGGGAAGGGTTTCTCTGTGTGAGGAAGGGGTTTCAGTGTGTGGGGATGTGTTTCAGAGTGTGGGGCAGGTATTTCAGTGTGTGGAGAAGGTATTTCAGTGTGTGAGGAAGGTGTTTCAGTGTGTGGGGAAGGGGTTTCAGTGTGTGGGGAAGGTCTTTCTGTGTGTGGGGATGTGTTTCAGTGTGTGGGGATGTGTTTCAGTGTGTGGGGAAGGGTTTCAGTGTGTGGGGAAGTTGTTTCAGTGTGTGGGGATGGGTTTCAGTGTGTGGGGATGGGTTTCAGAGTGTGGGCATGGGTTTCAGTGTGTGCGGAAGGGGTTTCAGTTTGTGGGGAAGGTGTTTCAGTGTGTGGGGATGTGTTTAAGTGTGTGGGGAAGGGCTTTCAGTGAGTCGGGAAGGGGTTTCAGTGTGTGGGGGTGGGTTTCAGTGTGTGGGGATGGGTTTTAGTGTGTGCGGAAGGGTTTTCTCAGTGTGGGGAATGTGTTTCAGTGTGTGGGGAAGGGGTTTCAGTGTGTGGGGAAGGTGTTTCAGTGTGTGTGGAAAGTGTTTCAGTGTGTGGGGAAGGCGTTTCAGAGTGTGGGGAAGGATTTCAGTATGTGGGGATGGTATTTCAGTGTTTGGGGAAGGTGTTTCAGTGTGTGTGGAAGGGCTGTCAGTGTGTGGGGAAGGTGTTTCAGTGTGTGGGGATGTGTGTCAATGTGTGGGGACAGTGTTTCAGTGGGTGGGGAAGGGTTTCAGTTTGTGGGGAAGGTGTTTCAGTGTGTGGGGATCGGTTTCAGTGTGTGGGGATGGGTTTCAGTGTGTGGGGATGGGTTACAGTGTGTGCGGAAGGGGTTTCAGTGTGTGGGGAAGGTGTTTCAGTGTGTGGGGATGGGTTTCAGTGCGTGCGGATGGGTTTCAGTGTGTCTTGATGGGTTTCAGTGTGTGCAGAAGGGGTTTCAGTGTGTGGGGAAGGTGTTTCAGTGTGTGGGGATGAGTTTCAGTGTGTGGGGATGGATTTCAGTGTGTGTGGAAGGGGTTTCAGTGTGTGCGGCTGGCGTTTCAGTGTGTGGGGATGGGTTTCAGTGTGTGGGGAAGGGGTTTCAGTGTGTGGCGATGGGTTTCAGTGTGTGCGGAAGGGAAATCAGTGTTGTGGGGAAGGTGTTTCAGTGTGTGGGGAATTGTTTAAATGTGTGCGGAAGTGGTTTCAGTGTGTGGGGAAGGTCTTTCAGTGTGTGGGGAAGGGGTATCACTATGTGGGGAAGGGGTTTCAGTGTGTGGGGAAGGGTTTCAGTGTGTGGGGATGGGGTTTCAGTGTGTGGGGAAGGGGTTTCAGTGTGTGGGGAAGGGTTTCAGTTTGTGGGGAAGGGGTTTCAGTGTGTGGGGAAGGGGTTTCAGATTGTGGGGAAGCGGTTTCAGTGTGTGGGGAAGTGTTTCTGTGTGTGGGGATGGGTTACAGTGTGTGGGGAAGCTGTTTCAGTGTGTGGGGAAGGGGTTTCAGTGTGTGGGGAAGTTGTTTCAGTGTGTGGGGAAGGTGTTTCAGTGTGTGGAGAAGGTGTTTCAGTGTGTGAGGAAGGTGTTTCAGTGTGTGGGGAATGGGTTTCAGTGTGTGGGGAAGGTCTTTCTGTGTGTGGGGATGTGTTTCAGTGTGTGGTGATGTGTTTCAGTGTGTGGGGAAGGGTTTCAGTGTGTGGGGAAGTTGTTTCAGTGTGTGGGGATGGGTTTCAGTGTGTGGGGGTGGATTTCAGTGTGTGGGCATGGGTTTCAGTGTGTGCAGAAGGGGTTTCAGTGTGTGGGGAAGGTGTTTCAGTGTGTGGGGATGAGTTTCAGTGTGTGGGGATGGATTTTAGTGTGTGCGGAAGGGGTTTCAGTGAGTGGGGATGGGGTTTTAGTGTGTGGGGATGGGTTTCAGTGTGTGGGGAAGGGGTTTCAGTGTGTTGGGATGGGTTTCAGTGTGTGCGGAAGGGAAATCAGTGCGTGGGGAAGGTGTTTCAGTGTGTGGGGAAGGGGTTTCAGTGTGTGGGGAAGGCGTTTCAGTGTGTGGGGAAGTTGTTTCAGAGTGTGGGGAAGGGTTTCAGTGTTTGGGGAAGGTGTTTCAGTGTGTGGGGAAGGGGTTTCAGAGTGTGGGGAAGGGTTTCAATGTGGGGGAAGGGGTTTCAGTGTGTGGGGAAGGGGATTCAGTTTGTGGGGAAGGGGTTTCAGATTGTGGGGAAGCGGTTTCAGTGTGTGGGGAAGTGTTTCTGTGTGTGGGGATGGGTTACAGTGTGTGGGGAAGCTGTTTCAGTGTGTGGGGAAGGGGTTTCAGTGTGTGGGGAAGTTGTTTCAGTGTGTGGGGAAGGTGTTTCAGTGTGTGGAGAAGGTGTTTCAGTGTGTGAGGAAGGTGTTTCAGTGTGTGGGGAATGGGTTTCAGTGTGTGGGGAAGGTCTTTCTGTGTGTGGGGATGTGTTTCAGTGTGTGGTGATGTGTTTCAGTGTGTGGGGAAGGGTTTCAGTGTGTGGGGAAGTTGTTTCAGTGTGTGGGGATGGGTTTCAGTGTGTGGGGGTGGATTTCAGTGTGTGGGCATGGGTTTCAGTGTGTGCAGAAGGGGTTTCAGTGTGTGGGGAAGGTGTTTCAGTGTGTGGGGATGAGTTTCAGTGTGTGGGGATGGATTTTAGTGTGTGCGGAAGGGGTTTCAGTGAGTGGGGATGGGGTTTTAGTGTGTGGGGATGGGTTTCAGTGTGTGGGGAAGGGGTTTCAGTGTGTTGGGATGGGTTTCAGTGTGTGCGGAAGGGAAATCAGTGCGTGGGGAAGGTGTTTCAGTGTGTGGGGAAGGGGTTTCAGTGTGTGGGGAAGGCGTTTCAGGGTGTGGGGAAGTTGTTTCAGAGTGTGGGGAAGGGTTTCAGTGTTTGGGGAAGGTGTTTCAGTGTGTGGGGAAGGGGTTTCAGAGTGTGGGGAAGGGTTTCAATGTGGGGGAAGGGGTTTCAGTGTGTGGGGAAGGGGATTCAGTTTGTGGGGAAGGGGTTTCAGTGTGTGGGGATGTGTTTCAGTGAGTGGGGAAGGGGTTTCAGTGTGTGGGGAAGGTGTTTCAGTGTGTGGGGCAGGGTTTCACTGTGTGCGGAAGGGGTTTCAGTGTGTGGGGAAGGGGTTTCAGTGTGTGGGGAAGGTGTTTCAGTGTGTGGGGAAGGTGTTTCAGTGTGTGCGGAAGGGGTATCAGTGTGTGGGGAAGGGATTTCAGTTTGTGGCGATGGGTTTCAGTGTGTGGGGACGGGATTTCAGTGTGTGGGGAGGGGGTTTCAGTGTGTGGGGAAGGGGATTCAGTTTGTGGGGAAGGGGTTTCAGTGTGTGGGGATGTGTTTCAGTGAGTGGGGAAGGGGTTTCAGTGTGTGGGGAAGGTGTTTCAGTGTGTGGGGCAGGGTTTCACTGTGTGCGGAAGGGGTTTCAGTGTGTGGGGAAGGGGTTTCAGTGTGTGGGGAAGGTGTTTCAGTGTGTGGGGAAGGTGTTTCAGTGTGTGCGGAAGGGGTATCAGTGTGTGGGGAAGGGATTTCAGTTTGTGGCGATGGGTTTCAGTGTGTGCGGAAGGGAAATCAGTGCGTGGGGAAGGTGTTTCAGTGTGTGGGGAATTGTTTAACTGTGTGCGGAAGGGGTTTCAGTGTGTGGGGAAGGTCTTTCAGTGTGTGGGGAAGGGATATCACTATGTGGAGAAGGGGTTTCAGTGTGTGGGGAAGGGTTTCAGTGTGTGGGGATGGGGTTTCAGTGTGTGGGGAAGGGGTTTCAGTGTGTGGGGAAGGGTTTCAGTGTTTGGGGAAGGGGTTTCAGTGTGTGGGGAAGGGGTTTCAGATTGTGGGGAAGCGGTTTCAGTGTGTGGGGAAGTGTTTCTGTGTGTGGGGATGGGTTACAGTGTGTGGGGAAGCTGTTTCAGTGTGTGGGGAAGGGGTTTCAGTGTGTGGGGAAGTTGTTTCAGTGTGTGGGGAAGGAGTTTCAGTGTGTGGAGAAGGTGTTTCAGTGTGTGAGGAAGGTGTTTCAGTGTGTGGGGAATGGGTTTCAGTGTGTGGGGAAGGTCTTTCTGTGTGTGGGGATGTGTTTCAGTGTGTGGTGATGTGTTTCAGTGTGTGGGGAAGGGTTTCAGTGTGTGGGGAAGTTGGTTCAGTGTGTGGGGATGGGTTTCAGTGTGTGGGGATGGGTTTCAGTGTGTGGGCATGGGTTTCAGTGTGTGCAGAAGGGGTTTCAGTGTGTGGGGAAGGTGTTTCAGTGTGTGGGGAAGGGGTTTCAGAGTGTGGGGAAGGGTTTCAATGTGGGGGAAGGGGTTTCAGTGTGTGGGGAAGGGGATTCAGTTTGTGGGGAAGGGGTTTCAGTGTGTGGGGATGTGTTTCAGTGAGTGGGGAAGGTGTTTCAGTGTGTGGGGAAGGTGTTTCAGTGTGTGGGGCAGGGTTTCAGTGTGTGCAGAAGGGGTTTCAGTGTGTGGGGAAGGTGTTTCAGTGTGTGGGGAAGGTGTTTCATTGTGTGCGCAAGGGGCTTCAGTGTTTGCGGAAGGGGTTTCAGTGTGTGGGGCAGGGGTTTCAGTGTGTGTGGAAGTTGTTTCAGTGTGTGCGGAACGGGTTTCAGTGTGTGGGGAAGGGGTTTCAGTGTGTGGGGATGTGTTTCAGTGTGTGGGGAAGGGATTTCAGTGTGTGGGGAAGGGTTTCTCTGTGTGAGGAAGGGGTTTCAGTGTGTGGGGATGTGTTTCAGAGTGTGGGGCAGGTATTTCAGTGTGTGGAGAAGGTATTTCAGTGTGTGAGGAAGGTGTTTCAGTGTGTGGGGAAGGGGTTTCAGTGTGTGGGGAAGGTCTTTCTGTGTGTGGGGATGTGTTTCAGTGTGTGGGGATGTGTTTCAGTGTGTGGGGAAGGGTTTCAGTGTGTGGGGAAGTTGTTTCAGTGTGTGGGGATGGGTTTCAGTGTGTGGGGATGGGTTTCAGAGTGTGGGCATGGGTTTCAGTGTGTGCGGAAGGGGTTTCAGTTTGTGGGGAAGGTGTTTCAGTGTGTGGGGATGTGTTTAAGTGTGTGGGGAAGGGCTTTCAGTGAGTCGGGAAGGGGTTTCAGTGTGTGGGGGTGGGTTTCAGTGTGTGGGGATGGGTTTTAGTGTGTGCGGAAGGGTTTTCTCAGTGTGGGGAATGTGTTTCAGTGTGTGGGGAAGGGGTTTCAGTGTGTGGGGAAGGTGTTTCAGTGTGTGTGGAAAGTGTTTCAGTGTGTGGGGAAGGCGTTTCAGAGTGTGGGGAAGGATTTCAGTATGTGGGGATGGTATTTCAGTGTTTGGGGAAGGTGTTTCAGTGTGTGTGGAAGGGCTGTCAGTGTGTGGGGAAGGTGTTTCAGTGTGTGGGGATGTGTGTCAATGTGTGGGGACAGTGTTTCAGTGGGTGGGGAAGGGTTTCAGTTTGTGGGGAAGGTGTTTCAGTGTGTGGGGATCGGTTTCAGTGTGTGGGGATGGGTTTCAGTGTGTGGGGATGGGTTACAGTGTGTGCGGAAGGGGTTTCAGTGTGTGGGGAAGGTGTTTCAGTGTGTGGGGATGGGTTTCAGTGCGTGCGGATGGGTTTCAGTGTGTCTTGATGGGTTTCAGTGTGTGCAGAAGGGGTTTCAGTGTGTGGGGAAGGTGTTTCAGTGTGTGGGGATGAGTTTCAGTGTGTGGGGATGGATTTCAGTGTGTGTGGAAGGGGTTTCAGTGTGTGCGGCTGGCGTTTCAGTGTGTGGGGATGGGTTTCAGTGTGTGGGGAAGGGGTTTCAGTGTGTGGCGATGGGTTTCAGTGTGTGCGGAAGGGAAATCAGTGTTGTGGGGAAGGTGTTTCAGTGTGTGGGGAATTGTTTAAATGTGTGCGGAAGTGGTTTCAGTGTGTGGGGAAGGTCTTTCAGTGTGTGGGGAAGGGGTATCACTATGTGGGGAAGGGGTTTCAGTGTGTGGGGAAGGGTTTCAGTGTGTGGGGATGGGGTTTCAGTGTGTGGGGAAGGGGTTTCAGTGTGTGGGGAAGGGTTTCAGTTTGTGGGGAAGGGGTTTCAGTGTGTGGGGAAGGGGTTTCAGATTGTGGGGAAGCGGTTTCAGTGTGTGGGGAAGTGTTTCTGTGTGTGGGGATGGGTTACAGTGTGTGGGGAAGCTGTTTCAGTGTGTGGGGAAGGGGTTTCAGTGTGTGGGGAAGTTGTTTCAGTGTGTGGGGAAGGTGTTTCAGTGTGTGGAGAAGGTGTTTCAGTGTGTGAGGAAGGTGTTTCAGTGTGTGGGGAATGGGTTTCAGTGTGTGGGGAAGGTCTTTCTGTGTGTGGGGATGTGTTTCAGTGTGTGGTGATGTGTTTCAGTGTGTGGGGAAGGGTTTCAGTGTGTGGGGAAGTTGTTTCAGTGTGTGGGGATGGGTTTCAGTGTGTGGGGGTGGATTTCAGTGTGTGGGCATGGGTTTCAGTGTGTGCAGAAGGGGTTTCAGTGTGTGGGGAAGGTGTTTCAGTGTGTGGGGATGAGTTTCAGTGTGTGGGGATGGATTTTAGTGTGTGCGGAAGGGGTTTCAGTGAGTGGGGATGGGGTTTTAGTGTGTGGGGATGGGTTTCAGTGTGTGGGGAAGGGGTTTCAGTGTGTTGGGATGGGTTTCAGTGTGTGCGGAAGGGAAATCAGTGCGTGGGGAAGGTGTTTCAGTGTGTGGGGAAGGGGTTTCAGTGTGTGGGGAAGGCGTTTCAGTGTGTGGGGAAGTTGTTTCAGAGTGTGGGGAAGGGTTTCAGTGTTTGGGGAAGGTGTTTCAGTGTGTGGGGAAGGGGTTTCAGAGTGTGGGGAAGGGTTTCAATGTGGGGGAAGGGGTTTCAGTGTGTGGGGAAGGGGATTCAGTTTGTGGGGAAGGGGTTTCAGATTGTGGGGAAGCGGTTTCAGTGTGTGGGGAAGTGTTTCTGTGTGTGGGGATGGGTTACAGTGTGTGGGGAAGCTGTTTCAGTGTGTGGGGAAGGGGTTTCAGTGTGTGGGGAAGTTGTTTCAGTGTGTGGGGAAGGTGTTTCAGTGTGTGGAGAAGGTGTTTCAGTGTGTGAGGAAGGTGTTTCAGTGTGTGGGGAATGGGTTTCAGTGTGTGGGGAAGGTCTTTCTGTGTGTGGGGATGTGTTTCAGTGTGTGGTGATGTGTTTCAGTGTGTGGGGAAGGGTTTCAGTGTGTGGGGAAGTTGTTTCAGTGTGTGGGGATGGGTTTCAGTGTGTGGGGGTGGATTTCAGTGTGTGGGCATGGGTTTCAGTGTGTGCGGAAGGGGTTTCAGTGTGTGGGGAAGGTGTTTCAGTGTGTGGGGATGAGTTTCAGTGTGTGGGGATGGATTTTAGTGTGTGCGGAAGGGGTTTCAGTGAGTGGGGATGGGGTTTTAGTGTGTGGGGATGGGTTTCAGTGTGTGGGGAAGGGGTTTCAGTGTGTTGGGATGGGTTTCAGTGTGTGCGGAAGGGAAATCAGTGCGTGGGGAAGGTGTTTCAGTGTGTGGGGAAGGGGTTTCAGTGTGTGGGGAAGGCGTTTCAGGGTGTGGGGAAGTTGTTTCAGAGTGTGGGGAAGGGTTTCAGTGTTTGGGGAAGGTGTTTCAGTGTGTGGGGAAGGGGTTTCAGAGTATGGGGAAGGGTTTCAATGTGGGGGAAGGGGTTTCAGTGTGTGGGGAAGGGGATTCAGTTTGTGGGGAAGGGGTTTCAGTGTGTGGGGATGTGTTTCAGTGAGTGGGGAAGGGGTTTCAGTGTGTGGGGAAGGTGTTTCAGTGTGTGGGGGAGGGTTTCACTGTGTGCGGAAGGGGTTTCAGTGTGTGGGGAAGGGGTTTCAGTGTGTGGGGAAGGTGTTTCAGTGTGTGGGGAAGGTGTTTCAGTGTGTGCGGAAGGGGTATCAGTGTGTGGGGAAGGGATTTCAGTTTGTGGCGATGGGTTTCAGTGTGTGCGGAAGGGAAATCAGTGCGTGGGGAAGGTGTTTCAGTGTGTGGGGAATTGTTTAACTGTGTGCGGAAGGGGTTTCAGTGTGTGGGGAAGGTCTTTCAGTGTGTGGGGAAGGGATATCACTATGTGGAGAAGGGGTTTCAGTGTGTGGGGAAGGGTTTCAGTGTGTGGGGATGGGGTTTCAGTGTGTGGGGAAGGGGTTTCAGTGTGTGGGGAAGGGTTTCAGTGTTTGGGGAAGGGGTTTCAGTGTGTGGGGAAGGGGTTTCAGATTGTGGGGAAGCGGTTTCAGTGTGTGGGGAAGTGTTTCTGTGTGTGGGGATGGGTTACAGTGTGTGGGGAAGCTGTTTCAGTGTGTGGGGAAGGGGTTTCAGTGTGTGGGGAAGTTGTTTCAGTGTGTGGGGAAGGAGTTTCAGTGTGTGGAGAAGGTGTTTCAGTGTGTGAGGAAGTTGTTTCAGTGTGTGGGGAATGGGTTTCAGTGTGTGGGGAAGGTCTTTCTGTGTGTGGGGATGTGTTTCAGTGTGTGGTGATGTGTTTCAGTGTGTGGGGAAGGGTTTCAGTGTGTGGGGAAGTTGGTTCAGTGTGTGGGGATGGGTTTCAGTGTGTGGGGATGGGTTTCAGTGTGTGGGCATGGGTTTCAGTGTGTGCAGAAGGGGTTTCAGTGTGTGGGGAAGGTGTTTCAGTGTGTGGGGATGAGTTTCAGTGTGTGGGGAAGGATTTCAGTGTGTGTGGATGGGTTTCAGTGAGTGATGATGGGGTTTTAGTGTGTGGGGATGGGTTTCAGTGTGTGGGGAAGGGGCTTCAGTGTGTTGGGATGGGTATCAGTGTGTGTGGAAGGGACATCAGTGCGTGGGTAAGGTGTTTCAGTGTGTGGGGAAGGGGTTTCAGTGTGTGGGGAAGGGGTTTCAGTGTGTGGGGAAGGTGTTTCAGAGTGTGGGGAAGGGTTTCAGTGTGTGGGAAAGGTGTTTCAGTGTGTGGGGAAGGGGTTTCAGAGTGTGGGGAAGGGTTTCAATGTGGGGGAAGGGGTTTCAGTGTGTGGGGAAGGGGATTCAGCTTGTGGGGAAGGGGTTTCAGTGTGTGGGGATGTGTTTCAGTGAGTGGGGAAGGTGTTTCACTGTGTGCGGAAGGGGTTTCAGTGTGTAGGGAAGGGGTTTCAGTGTGTGGGGAAGGTGTTTCAGTGTGTGGGGAAGGTGTTTCAGTGTGTGCAGAAGGGGTATCAGTGTGTGGGGAAGGGGTTTCAGTGTGTGGGGAAGGTGTTTCATTGTGTGCGGAAGGGGTTTCAGTGTTGGCGGAAGGGGTTTCAGTGTGTGGGGCAGGGGTTTCAGTGTGTGGGGAAGTTGTTTCAGTGTGTGCGGAAGGGGTTTCAGTGTGTGGGGAAGGGGTTTCAGTGTGTGGGGATGTGTTTCAGTGTGTGGGGAAGGGGTTTCAGTGTGTGGGGAAGGGTTACACTGTGTGAGGAAGGGGTTTCAGTGTGTGGGGATGTGTTTCAGAGTGTGGGGCAGGTATTTCAGTGTTTGGAGAAGGTATTTCAGTGTGTGAGGAAGGTGTTTCAGTGTGTGGGGAAGGGGTTTCAGTGTGTGGGGAAGGTCTTTCTGTGTGTGGGGATGTGTTTCAGTGTGTGGGGATGTGTTTCAGTGTGTGGGGAAGGGTTTCAGTGTGTGGGGAAGTTGTTTCAGTGTGTGGGGAAGGGTTTCAGTGTGTGGGGATGGGTTTCAGAGTGTGGACATGGGTTTCAGTGTGTGCAGAAGGGGTTTCAGTTTGTGGGGAAGGTGTTTCAGTGTGTGGGGATGTGTTTAAGTGTGTGGGGAAGGGGTTTCAGTGAGTCGGGAAGGGGTTTCAGTGTGTGGGGGTGGGTTTCAGTGTGTGGGGATGGGTTTTAGTGTGTGCGGAAGGGTTTTCTCAGTGTGGGGAATGTGTTTCAATGTGTGGGGAAGGGGTTTCAGTGTGTGCGGAAGGTGTTTCAGTGTGTGTGGAAAGTGTTTCAGTGTGTGGGGAAGGCGTTTCAGAGTGTGGGGAAGGATTTCAGTATGTGGGGATGGTATTTCAGTGTTTGGGGAAGGTGTTTCAGTGTGTGTGGAAGGGCTGTCAGTGTGTGGGGAAGGTGTTTCAGTGTGTGGGGATGTGTGTCAATGTGTGGGGACAGTGTTTCAGTGGGTGGGGAAGGGTTTCAGTTTGTGGGGAAGGTGTTTCAGTGTGTGGGGATCGGTTTCAGTGTGTGGGGATGGGTTTCAGTGTGTGGGGATGGGTTACAGTGTGTGCGGAAGGGGTTTCAGTGTGTGGGGAAGGTGTTTCAGTGTGTGGGGATGGGTTTCAGTGCGTGCGGATGGGTTTCAGTGTGTCTTGATGGGTTTCAGTGTGTGCAGAAGGGGTTTCAGTGTGTGGGGAAGGTGTTTCAGTGTGTGGGGATGAGTTTCAGTGTGTGGGGATGGATTTCAGTGTGTGTGGAAGGGGTTTCAGTGTGTGCGGCTGGCGTTTCAGTGTGTGGGGATGGGTTTCAGTGTGTGGGGAAGGGGTTTCAGTGTGTGGCGATGGGTTTCAGTGTGTGCGGAAGGGAAATCAGTGCGTGGGGAAGGTGTTTCAGTGTGTGGGGAATTGTTTAACAGTGTGCGGAAGGGGTTTCAGTGTGTGGGGAAGGTCTTTCAGTGAGTGGGGAAGGGGTATCACTATGTGGGGAAGGGGTTTCAGTGTGTGGGGAAGGGTTTCAGTGTGTGGGGATGGGGTTTCAGTGTGTGGGGAAGGGGTTTCAGTGTGTGGGGAAGGGTTTCAGTTTGTGGGGAAGGGGTTTCAGTGTGTGGGGAAGGGATTTCAGACTGTGGGGAAGCGGTTTCAGTGTGTGGGGAAGTGTTTCTGTGTGTGGGGATGGGTTACAGTGTGTGGGGAAGCTGTTTCAGTGTGTGAGGAAGGGGTTTCAGTGTGTGGGGAAGTTGTTTCAGTGTGTGGGGAAGGTGTTTCAGTGTGTGGAGAAGGTGTTTCAGTGTGTGAGGAAGGTGTTTCAGTGTGTGGGGAATGGGTTTCAGTGTGTGGGGAAGGTCTTTCTGTGTGTGGGGATGTGTTTCAGTGTGTGGTGATGTGTTTCAGTGTGTGGGGAAGGGTTTCAATGTGTGGGGAAGTTGTTTCAGTGTGTGGGGATGGGTTTCAGTGTGTGGGGGTGTGTTTCAGTGTGTGGGCATGGGTTTCAGTGTGTGCAGAATGGGTTTCAGTGTGTGGGGAAGGTGTTTCAGTGTGTGGGGATGAGTTTCAGTGTGTGGGGATGGATTTCAGTGTGTGCGGAAGGGGTTTCAGTGAGTGGGGATGGGGTTTTAGTGTGTGGGGATGGGTTTCAGTGTGTGGGGAAGGGGTTTCAGTGTGTTGGGATGGGTTTCAGTGTGTGCGGAAGGGAAATCAGTGCGTGGGGAAGGTGTTTCAGTGTGTGGGGAAGGGGTTTCAGTGTGTGGGGAAGGGGTTTCAGTGTGTGGGGAAGCTGTTTCAGAGTGTGCGGAAGGGTTTCAGTGTGTGGGGAAGGTGTTTCAGTGTGTGGGGAAGGGGTTTCAGAGTGTAGGGAAGGGTTTCAATGTGGGGGAAGGGGTTTCAGTGTGTGGGGAAGGGCTGTCAGTGTGTGGGGAAGGTGTTTCAGTGTGTGGGGATGTGTGTCAATGTGTGGGGACAGTGTTTCAGTGGGTGGGGAAGGGTTTCACTTTGTGGGGAAGGTGTTTCAGTGTGTGGGGATCGTTTTCAGTGTGTGGGGATGGGTTTCAGTGTGTGGGGATGGGTTACAGTGTGTGCGGAAGGGGTTTCAGTGTGTGGGGAAGGTGTTTCAGTGTGTGGGGATGGGTTTCAGTGCGTGCGGATGGGTTTCAGTGTGTCTTGATGGGTTTCAGTGTGTGCAGAAGGGGTTTCAGTGTGTGGGGAAGGTGTTTCAGTGTGTGGGGATGAGTTTCAGTGTGTGGGGATGGATTTCAGTGTGTGTGGAAGGGGTTTCAGTGTGTGCGGCTGGCGTTTCAGTGTGTGGGGATGGGTTTCAGTGTGTGGGGAAGGGGTTTCAGTGTGTGGCGATGGGTTTCAGTGTGTGCGGAAGGGAAATCAGTGCGTGGGGAAGGTGTTTCAGTGTGTGGGGAATTGTTTAACTGTGTGCGGAAGGGGTTTCAGTGTGTGGGGAAGGTCTTTCAGTGTGTGGGGAAGGGGTATCACTATGTGGGGAAGGGGTTTCAGTGTGTGGGGAAGGGTTTCAGTGTGTGGGGATGGGGTTTCAGTGTGTGGGGAAGGGGTTTCAGTGCGTGGGGAAGGGTTTCAGTTTGTGGGGAAGGGGTTTCAGTGTGTGGGGAAGGGATTTCAGATTGTGGGGAAGCGGTTTCAGTGTGTGGGGAAGTGTTTCTGTGTGTGGGAATGGGTTACAGTGTGTGGGGAAGCTGTTTCAGTGTGTGAGGAAGGGGTTTCAGTGTGTGGGGAAGTTGTTTCAGTGTGTGGGGAAGGTGTTTCAGTGTGTGGAGAAGGTGTTTCAATGTGTGAGGAAGGTGTTTCAGTGTGTGGGGAATGGGTTTCAGTGTGTGGGGAAGGTCTTTCTGTGTGTGGGGATGTGTTTCAGTGTGTGGTGATGTGTTTCAGTGTGTGGGGAAGGGTTTCAATGTGTGGGGAAGTTGTTTCAGTGTGTGGGGATGGGTTTCAGTGTGTGGGGGTGGGTTTCAGTGTGTGGGCATGGGTTTCAGTGTGTGCGGAAGGGGTTTCAGTGTCTGGGAAGGTGTTTCAGTGTGTGGGGATGAGTTTCAGTATGTGGGGATGGATTTCAGTGTGTGCGGAAGGGGTTTCAGTGAGTGGGGATGGGGTTTTAGTGTGTGGGGATGGGTTTCAGTGTGTGGGGAAGGGGTTTCAGTGTGTTGGGATGGGTTTCAGTGTGTGCGGAAGGGAAATCAGTGCGTGGGGAAGGTGTTTCAGTGAGTGGGGAAGGGGTTTCAGTGTGTGGGGAAGGGGTTTCAGTGTGTGGGGAAGCTGTTTCAGAGTGTGCGGAAGGGTTTCAGTGTGTGGGGAAGGTGTTTCAGTGTGTGGGGAAGGGGTTTCAGAGTGTGGGGAAGGGTTTCAATGTGGGGGAAGGGGTTTCAGTGTGTGGGGAAGGGGATTCAGTTTGTGGGGAAGGGGTTTCAGTGTGTGGGGATGTGTTTCAGTGAGTGGGGAAGGGGTTTCAGTGTGTGGGGAAGGTGTTTCAGTGCGTGGGGCAGGGTTACACTCTGTGCGGAAGGGGTTTCAGTGTGTGTGGAAGGGGTTTCAGTGTGTGCGGAAGGTGTTTCAGTGTGTGGGGATGGTGTTTCAGTGTGTGCGGAAGGGGTATCAGTGTGTGGGGAAGGGGTTTCAGTGTGTGGGGAAGGTGTTTCATTGTGTGCGGAAGGGGTTTCAGTGTTTGCGGAAGGGGTTGCAGTGTGTGGGGCAGGGGTTTTAGTGTGTGGGGAAGTTGTTTCAGTGTGTGCGGAAGGGGTTTCAGTGTGTGGGGAAGGGGTTTCAGTGTGTGGGGATGTGTTTCAGTGTGTGGGGAAGGGGTTTCAGTGTGTGGGGAAGGGTTTCACTGTGTGAGGAAGGGGTTTCAGTGTGTGGGGATGTGTTTCAGAGTGTGGGGAAGGGGTTTCATTGTGTGTGGATGTGTTTCAGTGTGTGGGGAATGGGTTTCAGTGTGTGGGGATGTGTTTCAGTGTGTGGGGAAGGGTTTTCAGTGTGTGGGGAAGGGTTTCACTGTGTGCGGCTGGCGTTTCAGTGTGTGGGGATGGGTTTCAGTGTGTGGTGAAGGGGTTTCAGTGTGTGGCGATGGGTTTCAGTGTGTGCGGAAGGGAAATCAGTGCGTGGGGATGGTGTTTCAGTGTGTGGGGAATTGTTTAACTGTGCGCGGAAGGGGTTTCAGTGTGTGGGGAAGGTCTTTCAGGGTGTGCAGAAGGGGTTTCAGTGTGTGGGGAAGGTGTTTCAGTGTGTGGGGATGAGTTTCAGTGTGTGGGGATGGATTTCAGTGTGTGTGGAAGGGGTTTCAGTGAGTGAGGATGTGGTTTTAGTGTGTGGGGATGGGTTTCAGTGTGTGGGGAAGGGGTTTCAGTGTGTTGGGATGGGTTTCAGTGTGTGCGGAAGGGAAATCAGTGCGTGGGGAAGGTGTTTCAGTGTGTGGGGAAGGGGTTTCAGTGTGTGGGGAAGGGGTTTCAGTGTGTGGGGAAGGCGTTTCAGAGTGTGGGGAAGAGTTTCAGTGTGTGGGGAAGGGGTTTCAGTGTGTGGGGAAGGGGTTTCAGATTGTGGGGAAGCGGTTTCAGTGTGTGGGGAAGTGTTTCTGTGTGTGGGGATGGGTTACAGTGTGTGGGGAAGCTGTCTCAGTGTGTGGGGAAGGGGTTTCAGTGTGTGGGGAAGTTGTTTCAGTGTGTGGGGAAGGTGTTTCAGTGTGTGGAGAAGGTGTTTCAGTGTGTGAGGAAGGTGTTTCAGTGTGTGGGGAATGGGTTTCAGTGTGTGGGGAAGGTCTTTCTGTGTGTGGGGATCTGTTTCAGTGTGTGGTGATGTGTTTCAGTGTGTGGGGAAGGGTTTCAGTGTGTGGGGAAGTTGTTTCAGTGTGTGGGGATGGGTTTCAGTGTGTGGGGATGAGTTTCAGTGTGTGGCGATGGATTTCAGTGTGTGCAGAAGGGGTTTCAGTGTGTGGGGATGGGGTTTTAGTGTGTGGGGATGTGTTTCAGTGTGTGGGGAAGGGGTTTCAGTGTGTTGGGATGGGTTTCAGTGTGTGCGGAAGGGAAATCAGTGCGTGGGGAAGGTGTTTCAGTTTGTGGGGGAGGGGTTTCAGTGTGTGGGGAAGGGGTTTCAGTGTGTGGGGAAGGTGTTTCAGAGTGTGGGGAAGGGTTTCAGTGTGTGGGGAAGGTGTTTCAGTGTGTGGGAAAGGGGTTTCAGAGTGTGGGGAAGGGTTTCAATGTGGGGGAAGGGGTTTCAGTGTGTGGGGAAGGGGATTCAGTTTGTGGGGAAGGGGTTTCAGTGTGTGGGGATGTGTTTCAGTGAGTGGGGAAGGGGTTTCAGTGTGTGGGGAAGGTGTTTCAGTGTGTGGGGCAGGGTTTCACTGTGTGCGGAAGGGGTTTCAGTGTGTGGGGCAGGGGTTTCAGTGTGTGGGGAAGGTGTTTCAGTGTGTGGGGAAGGTGTTTCAGTGTATGCGGAAGGGGTATCAGTGTGTGGGGAAGGGGTTTCAGTGTGTGGGGAAGGTGTTTCATTGTGTGCGGAAGGGGTTTCAGTGTTTGCGGAAGGGGTTTCAGTGTGTGGGGCAGGGGTTTTAGTGTGTGGGGAAGTTGTTTCAGTGTGTGCGGAAGGGGTTTCAGTGTGTGGGGGAGGGGTTTCAGTGTGTGGGGATGTGTTTCAGTGTGTGGGGAAGGGTTTTCAGTGTGTGGGGAAGGGTTTCACTGTGTGCGGTTGGAGTTTCAGTGTGTGGGGATGGGTTTCAGTGTGTGGGGAAGGGGTTTCAGTGTGTGGCGATGGGTTTCAGTGTGTGCGGAAGGGAAATCAGTGCGTGGGGAAGGTGTTTCAGTGTGTGGGGTATTGTTTAACTGTGTGCGGAAGGGGTTTCAGTGTGTGGGGAAGGTCTTTCAGTGTGTGGGGAAGGGGTATCACTATGTGGGGAAGGGGTTTCAGTGTGTGGGGAAGGGTTTCAGTGTGTGGGGATGGGGTTTCAGTGTGTGGGGAAGGGGTTTCAGTGTGTGGGGAAGGGTTTCAGTGTGTGCGGAAGGGGTTTCAGATTGTGGGGAAGCGGTTTCAGTGTGTGGGGAAGTGTTTCTGTGTGTGGGGATGGGTTACAGTGTGTGGGGAAGCTGTTTCAGTGTGTGGGGAAGGGGTTTCAGTGTGTGGGGAAGTTGTTTCAGTGTGTGGGGAAGGTGTTTCAGTGTGTGGAGAAGGTGTTTCAGTGTGTGAGGAAGGTGTTTCAGTGTGTGGGGAATGGGTTTCAGTGTGTGGGGAAGGTCTTTCTGTGTGTGGGGATGTGTTTCAGTGTGTGGTGATGTGTTTCAGTGTGTGGGGAAGGGTTTCAGTGTGTGGGGAAGTTGTTTCATTGTGTGGGGATGGGTTTCAGTGTGTGGGGATGTGTTTCAGTGTGTGGTCATGGGTTTCAGTGTGTGCAGAAGGGGTTTCAGTGTGTGGGGAAGGTGTTTCAGTGTGTGGGGATGAGTTTCAGTGTGTGGGGATGGATTTCAGTGTATGTGGAAGGGGTTTCAGTGAGTGGGGATGGGGTTTTAGTGTGTGGGGATGGGTTTCAGTGTGTGGGGAAGGGGTTTCAGTGTGTTGGGATGGGTTTCAGTGTGTGCGGAAGGGAAATCAGTGCGTGGGGAAGGTGTTTCAGTGTGTGGGGAAGGGGTTTCAGTGTGTGGGGAAGGGGTTTCAGTGTGTGGGGAAGGCGTTTCAGAGTGTGGGGAAGGGTTTCAGTGTGTGGGGAAGGTGTTTCAGTGGGTGGGGAAGGGGTTTCAGAGTGTGGGGAAGGGTTTCAATGTGGGGGAAGGGGTTTCAGTGTGTGGGGAAGGGGATTCAGTTTGTGGGGAAGGGGTTTCAGTGTGTGGGGATGTGTTTCAGTGAGTGGGGAAGGTGTTTCAGTGTGTGGGGAAGGTGTTTCAGTGTGTGGGGCAGGATTTCACTGTGTGCAGAAGGGGTTTCAGTGTGTGGGGAAGGGATTTCAGTGTGTGGATAAGGTGTTTCAGTGTGTGGGGAAGGTGTTTCAGTGTGTGCGGAAGGGGTATCAGTGTGTGGGGAAGGGGTTTCAGTGTGTGGGGAATGTGTTTCATTGTGTGCGGAAGGGGTTTCAGTGTTTGCGGAAGGGGTTTCAGTGTGTGGGGCAGGGGTTTCAGTGTGTGGGGAAGTTGTTTCAGTGTGTGCGGAAGGGGTTTCAGTGTGTGGGGAAGGGGTTTCAGTGTGTGGGGATGTGTTTCAGTGTGTGGGGAAGGGGTTTCAGTGTGCGGGGAAGGGTTTCACTGTGTGCGGAAGGGGTTTTAGTGTGTGGGGATGTGTTTCAGAGTGTGGGGAAGGGGTTTCATTGTGTGGGGATGTGTTTCAGTGTGTGGAGAATGGGTTTCAGTGTGTGGGGATGTGTTTCAGTGTGTGGGGAAGGGTTTTCAGTGTGTGGGGCAGGGTTTCACTGTGTGCGGAAGGGGTTTCAGTGTGTGGGGAAGGGGTTTCATTGAGTGGGAAAGACGTTTCAGTGTGTGTGGAAGGGGTTTCAGTGTTTGGGGAAGGGGTTTCTGTGTGTGGGGAAGGGGTTTCAGTGTGTGGGGAAGTTGTTTCAGTGTGTGGGGAAGGAGTTTCAGTGAGTGGGGATGGGGTTTCAGTGTGTGGGGAAGGTGTTTCAGTGTGTGGGGAAGGTATTTCAGTGTGTGGGGAAGGTGTTTCTGTGTTTGGGGAAGGTGTTCCAGTGTGTGGGGAATGGATTTCAGTGAATGGGGAAGGTGTTTCTTTGTGTGGGGCTGTGTTTCAGAGTGTGGGGATGTGTTTCAGTGTGTGGGGAAGGGTTTCAGTGTGTGGGGAAGTTATTTCAGTGTGTGGGGATGGGTTTCAGTGTGTGGGCATGGGTTTCAGTGTGTGGGCATGGGTTTCAGTGTGTGCGGAAGGGGTTTCAGTGTGTGGGGAAGGTGTTTCAGTGTATGGGGATGTGTTTAGGTGTGTGGGAAAGGGGTTTCAGATGTGGGGGTGGGGTTTCAGTGTGTGGGGATGGGTTTTAATGTGTGCGGAAGGTGTTTCAGTGTGTGGGGAATGTGTTTCAGTGTGTGGGGAAGGGGTTTCAGTGTGTGGGGAAGGGGTTTCAGTGTGTGTGGAAGGTGTTTCAGTGTGTTGGGTAGGCGATTCGGAGTGTGGGGAAGGATTTCAGTGTGTGGGGAAGGTGTTTCAGTATGTGGGGAAGGTGTTTCAGTGTGTGGGGAAATGGTTTCAGTGTGTGGGGAAGGTGTTTCAGTGTGTGGGGATGTGTGTCAATGTGTGGGGACTGTGTTTCAGTGGGGGGGGAAGGGTTTCAGTGTGTGGGGAAGGTGTTTCAGTGTGTGGGGATGAGTTTCAGTTGTGTGGGGATGGGTTTCAGTGTGTTGGGATGGGTTTCAGTGTGTGCGGAAGGGGTTTCAGTTTTGGGGAAGGTGTTTCAGTGTGCGGAAGCGGTTTCAGTGTGTGGGGAAGGTATTTCAGTGTGTGGGGATGGGTTCCAGTATGTGGGGATGGATTTCAACGTGTGGAAGGTGTTTCAGTGTGTGGGGACGGGGTTTCAGTGTTTGGGGAAGGGGTTTCAGAGTGCGGGGATGGGTTTCAGTGAGTGGGGAAGGGGTTTCAGTGTGTGGGGATGGGTTTCAGTGAGTGCGGAAGGGGAATCAGTGCGTGGGGAAGGTGTTTCAGTGTGTGGGGAAGGGGTTTCTGTTTGTGGGGAAGGCGTTTCAGTGTGTGGGGAAGGGGTTTCAGTGTGTGGGTAAGGGGTTTCAGAGTGTGGGGAAGGGTTTTCAGAGTGCGGGGATGGGTTTCAGTGTGTGGGGAAGGGGTTTCAGTGTGTGGGGATGGGTTTCAGTGTGTGCGGAAATGGAATCATTGCGTGGGGAAGGTGTTTCAGTGTGTGGGGAAGGGGTTTCTGTATGTGGGGAAGGCGTTTCAGTGTGTGCTGAAGGGGTTTCAGTGTGTGGGTAAGGGGTTTCAGAGTGTGGGGAAGGGTTTCAGTGTTAGGGGAAGGGGTTTCAGTGTGTGGGGAAGGGGTTTCAGAGTTTGGGGAAGGGTTTCAATGTGGGGGATGTGGTTTCAGTGTGTGTGGAAGGGGATTCAGTGTGTGGGGAAGGCGTTTCAGTGGATGTGGATGTGTTTAAGTGTGTGGCGAAGGGGTTTCAGTGTGTGGGGAAGCTGTTTCAGTGTGTGAGGAAGGTTTTCACTGTGTGCAGAAGGGGTTTCAGTGTGTGGGGTAGGGCTTTCAGTGTGTGGGGAAGGTGTTTCTGTGTGTGCGGAAGGTGTTTCAGTGTGTGGGGAAGGGGTATCAGTGTGTGGGGAAGGGGTTTCAGTGTGTGGGGAAGGTGTTTCATTGTGTGTGGAAGGGGTTTCAGTGTGTGCGGAAGGGGTTTGAGTGTGTGGGGTAGGGGTTTCAGTGTGTGGGGAAGATGTTTCAGTGTGTGCGGAAGGGGTTTCAGTGTGTGGGGAAGGGGTTTCAGTGTGTGGGGATGTGTTTCACTGTGTGGGGAAGGGGTTTCAGTGTGTGGGGAAGGGTTTCACTGTGTGAGGAAGGGGTTTCAGTGTGTGGGGAAGTTGTTTCCGTGTGTGGGGAAGGTGTTTCATTGTTTGGGGATGTGTTTCAGTGTGTTGGGAAGGGGTTTCAGTGTGTGGGGATGTGTTGCATTGTATGGGGAAGGGGTTTCAGTGTGTGGGGAAGTGTTTCACTGTGTGCGGAAGGGGTTTCAGTGTGTGGGGAAGGGGTTTCATTGTGTGGGGAAGGCGTTTCAGTGTGTTTGGAAGGCGTTTCAGTGTGTGGTGAAGGGGTTTCTGTGTTTGGGGAAGGGGTTTCAGTTTGAGGGGAAGGTGTTTCAGTGTGTGTGGTAGGGGTTTCAGTGTGTGGGGAAGGGGGTTCAGTGTGTGGGGAAGGGTTTCACTGTGTGAGGAAGGGGTTTCAGTGTGTGGGGAAGGTGTTTCAGTGTGTGGGGAAGGTGTTTCAGAGTGTAGGGATGTGTTTCAGATTGTGGGGAAGGTGTTTCATTGTTTGGGGATGTGTTTCATTGTGTGGGGAAGGGGTTTCAGTTTGTGAGGAAGTGTTTCACTGTGTGCGGAAGGGGTTTCAGTGTGTGAGGATGGGGTTTCATTGTGTGTGGAAGGCGTTTCAGTGTGTGTGGAAGGTGTTTCAGTGCGTGGGGAAGGGGTTTCTGTGTTTGGGGAAGGGGTTTCAGTGTGAGGGGAAGGTGTTTCAGTGTGTGCGGTAGGTGTTTCAGTGTGTGGGGAAGGTGTTTCAGTGTGTGGGGAAGGGGTATCAGTGTGTGGGGAAGGTGTTTCAGAGTGTGGAGAAGGTGTATCATTGTGTGTGGAAGGGGTTTCAGTGTGTGCGGATGGGGTTTCAGTGTGTGTGTAGGGGTTTCAGTGTGTGGGGAAGGTGTTTCAGTGTGTGCGGAAGGGTTTTCAGTTAGTGGGGAAGGGGTTTCAGTGTGTGGGGATGTGTTTCAGTGTGTGGGGAAGGGGTTTCAGTGTGTGGGGAAGGGTTTCACTGTGTGAGGAAGGGGTTTCAGTGTGTGGGGAAGGTGTTTCAGTGTGTGGGGAAGGTGTTTCAGAGTGTGGGAATGTGTTTCAGATTGTGGGGAAGGTGTTTCATTGTTTGGGGATGTGTTTCAGTGTGTGGGGAAGGGGTTTCAGTGTGTGGGGATGTGTTTCATTGTGTGGGGAAGGGGTTTCAGTGTGTGGGGAAGTGTTTCACTGTGTGCGGAAGTTGTTTCAGTTTGTGGGGAAGGGGTTTCATTGTGTGGGGAAGGGGTTTCAGTGTGAGGGGAAGGTGTTTCAGTGTGTGCGGTAGTGGTTTCAGTGTGTGCGGAAGGTGTTTCAGTGTGTGGGGAAGGGGTTTCACTGTGTGGGGAAGGTGTTTCATTGTGTGCAGAAGGGGTTTCAGTGTGTGGGGAAGGGGATTCAGTGAGTGGGGAAGGTGTTTTATTGTGTGGGGAAGGTGTTTCATTGTGTGCGGAAGGGTATTCAGTGTGTGGGGAATGGGTTTCAGTGTGTGGGGAAGGGTTTAACTGTGTGCGGAAGGGGTTTCAGTGTGTAGGGAAGGTGTTTCAGTGAGTGGTGAAGGGGTTTCAGTGTGTGAGGAAGGTGATTCAGTGTGTGCGGAAGGGGTTTCAGTGTGTGGGGAAGGGGTTTCAGTGTGTGGGGATGTGTTTCAGTGAGTGGGGAAGGGGTTTCAGTGTGTGGGGAAGGGTTTCACTGTGTGAGGAAGGGGTTTCAGTGTGTGGGGATGTGTTTCAGAGTGTGGGGAAGGGGTTTCATTGTGTGGGGATGTGCTTCAGTGTGTGGGGAACGGGTTTCAGTGTGTGGGGATGTGTTTCAGTGTGTGGGGAAGGGGTTTCAGTGTGTGGGGAATGGTTTCACTGTGTGCGGAAGGGGTTTCAGTGTGTGGGGAAGGGGTTTCATTGAGTGGGGAAGACGTTTCAGTGTGTGCGGAAGGGGTTTCAGTTTGTGGGGAAGGGGTTTCTGTGTGTGGGGAAGGGGTTTCAGTGTGTGGGGAAGGTGTTTCATTGTGTGTGGAATGGATTTCAGTGTGTGCGGAAGGGGTTTCAGTGTGTGGGGTAGGTGTTTCAGTGTGTGGGGAAGGTGTTTCAGTGTTTGCAGAAGGGGATTCAGTGTGTGGGGAAGGGGTTTCAGTGTGTGGGGATGTGTTTCAGTGTGTGGGGAAGGGGTTTCAGTGTGTGGGGAAGGGTTTCACTGTGTGAGGAAGGGGTTTCAGTGTGTGGGGAAGGGGTTTAAGTGTGTGGGGAAGGTGTTTCAGAGTGTGGGGATGTGTTTCAGAGTGTGGGGAAGGGGCTTCATTGTGTGGGGATGTGTTTCAGTGTGTGGGGAAGGGGTTTCAGTGTGTGGGAAGGGTTTCACTGTGTGCGGAAAGGGGTTTCAGTATGTGGGGAATGGGTTTCATTGTGTGGGGAAGGCGTTTCAGTGTGTGTGGAAGGGGTTTCAGTGTGTGGGGAAGGGGTTTCTGTGTTTGGGAAAGGGGTTTCAGTGTGAGGGGAAGGTGTTTCAGTGTGTGCGGTAGGGGTTTCAGTGTGTGCGGAAGGTGTTTCAGTGTGTGGGGAAGGGGTTTCAGTGTGTGGGGAAGGTGTTTCATTGTGTGCAGAAGGGGTTTCAGTGGCTGGGGAAGGGGATTCAGTGTGTGAGTAAGGTGTTTTATTGTGTGAGGAAGGTGTTTCATTGTGTGCAGCAGGGTATTCAGTGTGTGGGGAAGGGGTTTCAGTGTGCGGGGAAGGGTTTAACTGTATGCGGAAGGGGTTTCAGTGTGTAGGGAAGGTGTTTCATTATGTGGGAAAGGGGTTTCAGTGTGTGGGGAAGGTGTTTCAGTGTGTGCGGAAGGGGTTTCAGTGTGTGGGGAAGGGGTTTCAGTGTGTGGGGATATGTTTCAGTGTGTGGGGAAGGGGTTTCAGTGTGTGGGGAAGGGTTTCACTGTGTGAGGAAGGGGTTTCAGTGTGTGGGGATGTGTTTCAGAGTGTGGGGAAGTGGTTTCATTGTGTGGGGATGTGTTTCAGTGTGTGGGGAATGGCTTTCAGTGTGTGGGGATGTGTTTCAGTGTGTGTGGAAGGGGTTTCAGTGTGTGGGTAAGGGTTTCACTGTGTGCGGAAGTGGTTTCAGTGAGTGGGGAAGGGGTTTCATTGAGTGGGGAAGACGTTTCAGTGTGTGTGGAAGGGGTTTCAGTGTGTGGGGAAGGGGTCTGTGTTTGTGGGGAAGGGGTTTCAGTGTGTGGGGAAGATGTTTCAGTGTGTGCGGTAGGGGTTTCAGTGTGTGGGGAAGGTGTTTCAGTGTGTGCGGAAGGGGTTTCCGTGTGTGGGGAAGGGATTTCAGTGTGTGGAGATGTGTTTCAGTGTGTGGGGAAGGGGTTTCAGTGTGTGGGGAAGGGTTTCAGTGTGTGAGGAAGGGGTTTCAGTGTGAGGGGAAGGGGTTTCAGTGTGTGGAGAAGGTGTTTCAGAGTGTGGGGATGTGTTTCAGAGTTTGGGGACGGGGTTTCATTGTGTGGGGATGTGTTTCAGTGTGTGGGGAAGGTGTTTCAGAGTGTGGGGATGTGTTTCAGTGTGTGGGGAAGGGGTTTCTGTGTGTGGGAAGGGTTTCACTGTGTGCGGTAGGGGTTTCAGTGTGTGGGGAAGGGGTTTCATTGTGTGGGGAAGGCGTTTCAGTGTGTGTGGAAGGGGTTTCAGTGTGTGGGGAAGGAGTTTCTGTGTTTGGGGAAGGGGTTTCAGAGTGTGGGGAAGGTGTTTCAGTGTGTGCGGTAGGGGTTTCAGTCTGTGCGGAAAGTGTTTCAGTGTATGGGGAAGGTGTTTCAGTGTGTGGGGAAGGTGTTTCATTGTGTGCGGTTGGGGTTTCAGTGTATGGGGAAAGGATACAGTGTGTGGGGAAGGTGTTTTATTGTGTGGGGAAGGGGTTTCACTATGTGGGGAAGGGGTTTCAGTGTTAGGGGAAGGGTTTCAGTGTGTGGGGAAGGGGTTTCAGTGTGTGGGGAAGGGGTTTCAGTGTGTGGGGAAGGTTTTCAGTGTGTGGGTAAGGGGTTTCAGTGTGTGGAGAAGGGGTTTCAGTTTGTGGGGAAGGGGTTTCAGTGTGTGGGGAAGTATTTCTTTGTGTGGGGAAGGGTTACAGTGTGTGGGGTAGCTGTTTCAGTGTGTGGGGAAGGGGTGTCAGTGTGAGGGGAAGTTGTTTCAGTGTGTGGGGATGGTGTTTCAGTGTGTGGGGAAGGGGTTTCAGTGTGTGGGGAAGGTGTTTCAGTGTGCGGGGAAGGTACTTCAGTGTGTGGGGAAGGTGTTTCAGTGTTTGGGGAAGGTGTTTCAGTGTGTGGGGAATGGTTTTCAGTGTGTGGGGAAGGTGTTTACGTGTGTGGGGATGTGTTTCAGGGTGTGGGGATGTGTTTCAGTGTGTGGGGAAGGGTTTCAGTGTGTGGGGAAGTTGTTTCAGTGTGTGGGGATGGGTTTCAGTGTGTGGGGATGGGTTTCAGTGTGTGGGCATGGGTTTCAGAGTGTGCGGAAGGGGTTTCACTGTGTGGGGAAGGTGTTTCAGTGTGTGGGGATGTGTTTAGGTGTGTGGGGAAGGGCTTTCACTGTGTGGGGAAGGGGTTTCAGTGTGTGAGGGTGGGGTTTCAGTGTGCGGCGATGAGTTTTAGTGTGTGCGGAAGGGGTTTCAGTGTGTGGGGAATGTGTTTCAGTGTTTGGGGAAGGCGTTTCAGTGTGTGGGGAAGGGGTTTCAGTGTGTGTGGAAGGTGTTTCAGATTGTGGGGAAGGTATTTCAGTGTGTGGGGATGGGTTTCAGTGTGTACGGAAGGGGTTTCAGTGTTTGGGGAAGGTATTTCAGTGTGTGGGGATGGGTTTCAGTGTGTGGGGATGGATTTCAATGTGTGGAAGTTGTTTCAGTGTGTGGGGACGGTGTTTCAGTGTGTGGTGAAGGCGTTTCAGAGTGTGAGGATGGGTTTCAGTGTGTCGGCAAGGGGAATCAGTGCGTGGGGAAGGTGTTTCAGTGTGTGGGGAAGGAGTTTCAGTTGTGGGGAAGGGGTTTCAGTGTGTGGGGAAGGGGTTTCAGTGTGTGGGTAAGGGGTTTCAGAATGTGGGGTAGGTTTCAGTGTTTGGGGAAGGGGTTTCAGTGTCTGAGGAAGGGGTTTCAGAGTGTGGGGAAGGGTTTCAATGTGGGGGATGGGGTTTCAGTGTGTGGGGAAGGGGATTCAGTGTGTGGGGAAGGCGTGTCAGTGTGTGCGGATGTGTTTCAGTGTGTGGGGAAGGGGTTTCAGTGTGTGGGGAAGGCGTTTCAGTGTGTTGAAGGGGTTTCAGTGTGTGGGGAAGGGGTTTCTTTGTTTGGGGAAGGGTTTTCAGTGTGAGTGGAAGGTGTTTCAGTGTGTGCGGTAGGGGTTTCAGTGTGTGGGGAACGGGTTTCAGTGTGTGGGGAGGGGTTTCACTGTGTGAGGAAGGGGTTTCAGTGTGTGGGGAAGGTGGTTCAGTGTGTGAGGAAGGTGTTTCATAGTGTGGGGAAGGGGTTTCAGTGTGTGGGGAAGGTGTTTCATTGTTTGGGGATGTGTTTCAGTGTGTGGGGAAGGGGTTTCAGTGTGTGGGGATGTGTTTCATTGTGTGTGGAAGGGGTTTCAGTGTGTGGGGAAGTGTTTCACTGTGTGCGGAAGGGGTTTCAGTGTGTGGGGAAGGGGTTTCATTGCGTGGAAGGGGTTTCAGTGTGTGCGGAAGGGGTTTCAGAGTGTGGGGTTGGGGTTTCAGTGTGTGGGGAAGGTGTTTCAGTGTAAGCGGAAGGGTTTTCAGTGAGTGGGTAAGGGGTTTCAGGTTGTGGGGATGTGTTTCAGTGTGTGGCAAAGGGTTTTCAGTGTGTGGGCAAGGGTTTCACTGTGTGAGGAAGGGGTTTCAGTGTGTGGGGAAGGTGTTTCAGAGTGTGGGGAAGGTGTTTCAGTGTGTGGGGATATGTTTCAGATTGTGGGGAAGGTGTTTCATTGTTTGTGGATGTGTTTCAGTGTGTGGGGAAGGGGTTTCAGTGTGTGGGGATGTGTTTCATTGTGTGGGGAAGGGGTTTCAGTGTGTGGGGAAGGGGTTTCAGTGTGTGGGGAAGGTTTTCAGTGTGTGGGTAAGGGGTTTCAGTGTGTGGAGAAGGGGTTTCAGTTTGTGGGGAAGGGGTTTCAGTGTGTGGGGAAGTATTTCTTTGTGTGGGGAAGGGTTACAGTGTGTGGGGTAGCTGTTTCAGTGTGTGGGGAAGGGGTGTCAGTGTGAGGGGAAGTTGTTTCAGTGTGTGGGGATGGTGTTTCAGTGTGTGGGGAAGGGGTTTCAGTGTGTGGGGAAGGTGTTTCAGTGTGCGGGGAAGGTACTTCAGTGTGTGGGGAAGGTGTTTCAGTGTTTGGGGAAGGTGTTTCAGTGTGTGGGGAATGGTTTTCAGTGTGTGGGGAAGGTGTTTACGTGTGTGGGGATGTGTTTCAGGGTGTGGGGATGTGTTTCAGTGTGTGGGGAAGGGTTTCAGTGTGTGGGGAAGTTGTTTCAGTGTGTGGGGATGGGTTTCAGTGTGTGGGGATGGGTTTCAGTGTGTGGGCATGGGTTTCAGAGTGTGCGGAAGGGGTTTCAGTGTGTGGGGAAGGTGTTTCAGTGTGTGGGGATGTGTTTAGGTGTGTGGGGAAGGGCTTTCACTGTGTGGGGAAGGGGTTTCAGTGTGTGAGGGTGGGGTTTCAGTGTGCGGCGATGAGTTTTAGTGTGTGCGGAAGGGGTTTCAGTGTGTGGGGAATGTGTTTCAGTGTTTGGGGAAGGGGTTTCAGTGTGTGGGGAAGGGGTTTCAGTGTGTGTGGAAGGTGTTTCAGATTGTGGGGAAGGTATTTCAGTGTGTGGGGATGGGTTTCAGTGTGTACGGAAGGGGTTTCAGTGTTTGGGGAAGGTATTTCAGTGTGTGGGGATGGGTTTCAGTGTGTGGGGATGGATTTCAATGTGTGGAAGTTGTTTCAGTGTGTGGGGACGGGGTTTCAGTGTGTGGTGAAGGCGTTTCAGAGTGTGAGGATGGGTTTCAGTGTGTCGGCAAGGGGAATCAGTGCGTGGGGAAGGTGTTTCAGTGTGTGGGGAAGGAGTTTCAGTTGTGGGGAAGGGGTTTCAGTGTGTGGGGAAGGGGTTTCAGTGTGTGGGTAAGGGGTTTCAGAGTGTGGGGTAGGTTTCAGTGTTTGGGGAAGGGGTTTCAGTGTCTGAGGAAGGGGTTTCAGAGTGTGGGGAAGGGTTTTAATGTGGGGGATGGGGTTTCAGTGTGTGGGGAAGGGGATTCAGTGTGTGGGGAAGGCGTGTCAGTGTGTGCGGATGTGTTTCAGTGTGTGGGGAAGGGGTTTCAGTGTGTGGGGAAGGCGTTTCAGTGTGTTGAAGGGGTTTCAGTGTGTGGGGAAGGGGTTTCTGTGTTTGGGGAAGGGTTTTCAGTGTGAGTGGAAGGTGTTTCAGTGTGTGCGGTAGGGGTTTCAGTGTGTGGGGAACGGGTTTCAGTGTGTGGGGAGGGGTTTCACTGTGTGAGGAAGGGGTTTCAGTGTGTGGGGAAGGTGGTTCAGTGTGTGAGGAAGGTGTTTCATAGTGTGGGGAAGGGGTTTCAGTGTGTGGGGAAGGTGTTTCATTGTTTGGGGATGTGTTTCAGTGTGTGGGGAAGGGGTTTCAGTGTGTGGGGATGTGTTTCATTGTGTGTGGAAGGGGTTTCAGTGTGTGGGGAAGTGTTTCACTGTGTGCGGAAGGGGTTTCAGTGTGTGGGGAAGGGGTTTCATTGCGTGGAAGGGGTTTCAGTGTGTGCGGAAGGGGTTTCAGAGTGTGGGGTTGGGGTTTCAGTGTGTGGGGAAGGTGTTTCAGTGTAAGCGGAAGGGTTTTCAGTGAGTGGGTAAGGGGTTTCAGGTTGTGGGGATGTGTTTCAGTGTGTGGCAAAGGGGTTTCAGTGTGTGGGCAAGGGTTTCACTGTGTGAGGAAGGGGTTTCAGTGTGTGGGGAAGGTGTTTCAGAGTGTGGGGAAGGTGTTTCAGTGTGTGGGGATATGTTTCAGATTGTGGGGAAGGTGTTTCATTGTTTGTGGATGTGTTTCAGTGTGTGGGGAAGGGGTTTCAGTGTGTGGGGATGTGTTTCATTGTGTGGGGAAGGGGTTTCAGTGTGTGGGGAAGTGTTTCACTGTGTGCGGAAGGGGTTTCAGTGTGTGGGGAAGGGGATTCAGTGTGTGGGGAAGGTGTTTTATTGTGTGTGGATGTGTTTCAGTGTGTGAGGAAGGGGTTTCAGTGTGTGGGGAAGGCGTATCAGTGTGTGTGGAAGGGGTTTCAGTGTGTGGGGAAGGGGTTTCTGTGTTTGGGGAAGGGGTTTCAGTGTGAGGGGAAGGTGTTTCAGTGTGTGTGGTAGGGGTTTCAGTGTGTGCGGAAGGTGTTTCAGTGAGTGGGGAAGGGGTTTCAGTGTGTGGGGAAGGTGTTTCATTGTGTGCAGAAGGGGTTTCAGTGAGTGGGGAAGGGGATTCAGTGTGTGGGGAAGGTGTTTTATTGTGTGGGGAAGGTGTTTCATTGTGTGCGGAAGGGTATTCAGTGTGTGGGGAAGGGGTTGCAGTGTGTGGGGAGGGGGTTTCAGTGTGTGGGGAAGGGTTTAACTGTGTGCGGAAGGGGTTTCAGTGTGTAGGGAAGGTGTTTCAGTATGTGGGGAAGGGGTTTCAGTCTGGGGGGTAGGGGTTTCAGTGTGTGGGGAAGGAGTTTCAGTGTGTGAGGAAGGGTTTCAGTGTGTGGGGAAGGGATTTCAGTGTGTGGGGTCGGGGTTTCAGTGTGTGGGGAAGTGTTTCAGTGTCTGGGGAAGGATTACAGTGTGTCGGTACGGGGTTTCAGTGTGTGGGGAAGGGGTTTAAGTGTGTGGGGAAGGGGTTCAGTGTGTGCGGAAGGGGTTTCAGAGTCTGGGGAAGGGTTTCAGTGTGTGGGGAAGATGTTTCAGTGTGTGGGGAAGGGGCTTCAGTGTGTGGGGACGGGTTTCACTTTGTGCGGAAGGGGTTTCAGTGTATGGGGAACGGGTTTCAGTGTGTGGGGAAGGTGTTTCAGTGTGTGGGGATGTGTTTCAGTGTGTGGGGAAGCGGTTTCAGTGTCTGGGGATGTGTTTCAGTGTTTGGGGAAGGGGTTTCAGTGTGTTGGGATGTGTTTCAGTGTATGGGGAAGGGGTTTCAGTGTGTGGGGAAGGGTTTCACTGTGTGCGGAAGGGGTTTCAGTGTGTGAGGAAGGTGTTTCAGTGTGTGGGGAAGGGGTTTCAGTGTGTGGGGAAGGTGTTTCAGTGTGTGGGGAAGGGGTTTCAGTGTGTGGGGAAGGTGTTTCAGTGTAGGCGGAAGGGGTTTCAGTGTGTAGGGAAGGTGTTTCATTGTATGGGGAAGGGGTTTCAGTATGGGGGGAAGGGGTTTCAGTGTGTGGGGAAGGGGATTCAGTGTGTGGGGAAGGTGTTCTATTGTGTGGGGAAGGTGTTTCATTGTGTGCAGAAGGGTATTCAGTGTGTGGGGAAGGGGTTTCAGTGTGTGGGGAGGGGGTTTCATTGTGTGGGGAAGGGTTTAACTGTGTGCGGAAGGGGTTTCAGTGTGTAGGGCAGGTGTTTCAGTGTGTGGGGAATGGGTTTCAGTATGGGGGGAAGGGGTTTCAGTGTGTGGGGAAGGAGTTTCAGTGTGTGGGGTAGGGTTTCAGTGTGTGGGGAAGGGATTTCAGTGTGTGGGGAAGGGGTTTCAGTATGTGGGGAAGGGTTTCAGTGTGTGCGGAAGGGGTTTCAGTGTGTGGGGAGGGGTTTCAGTGTGTGGGGAAGGTGTTTCAGTGTGTGGGCAAGGGGCTTCAGTGTGTGGGGACGGGTTTCACTGTGTGCGGAAGGGGTTTCAGTGTGTGGGGAAGGGTTTTCAGTGTGTGGGGAAGGTGTTTCAGTGTGTGGGGATGTGTTTCAGTGTGTGGGGAAGGGGTTTCAGTGTGTGGGGATGTGTTTCAGTGTGTGCAGAAGGGGTTTCAGTGTGTGGGGATGTGTTTCAGTGTGTGGGGAAGGGGTTCAGTGTGTGGGGAAGGGTTTCACTTTGTGCGGAACGGGTTTCAGTGTGTGGGGAAGGTGTTTCAGTGTGTGGGGAAGGGGTTTCAGTGTGTGGTGAAGGTGTTTCAGTGTGTGGGGAAGGGGTTTCCGTGTGTGGGGAAGGTGTTTCAGTGTGTGGGGAAGGGGTTTCAGTCTGTGCGGAAGGAGTTTCAGTGTGTGGGGAAGGGGTTTCAGTGTGTGGGGATGTGTTTCAGTGTGTGGGGAAGCGGTTTCAGTGTCTGGGGATGTGTTTCAGTGTTTGGGGAAGGGGTTTCAGTGTGTTGGGATGTGTTTCAGTGTATGGGGAAGGGGTTTCAGTGTGTGGGGAAGGGTTTCACTGTGTGCGGAAGGGGTTTCAGTGTGTGAGGAAGGTGTTTCAGTGTGTGGGGAAGGGGTTTCAGTGTGTGGGGAAGGTGTTTCAGTGTGTGGGGAAGGGGTTTCAGTGTGTGGGGAAGGTGTTTCAGTGTAGGCGGAAGTGGTTTCAGTGTGTAGGGAAGTGTTTCATTGTATGGGGAAGGGGTTTCAGTATGGGGGGAAGGGGTTTCAGTGTGTGGGGAAGGGGATTCAGTGTGTGGGGAAGGTGTTCTATTGTGTGGGGAAGGTGTTTCATTGTGTGCAGAAGGGTATTCAGTGTGTGGGGAAGGGGTTTCAGTGTGTGGGGAGGGGGTTTCAGTGTGTGGGGAAGGGTTTAACTGTGTGCGGAAGGGGTTTCAGTGTGTAGGGCAGGTGTTTCAGTGTGTGGGGAATGGGTTTCAGTATGGGGGGAAGGGGTTTCAGTGTGTGGGGAAGGAGTTTCAGTGTGTGGGGTAGGGTTTCAGTGTGTGGGGAAGGGATTTCAGTGTGTGGGGAAGGGGTTTCAGTGTGTGGGGAAGGGGTTTCAGTGTGTGGAGAAGTGTTTCAGTGTGTGGGGAAGGATTACAGTGTGTCGGGACAGGGTTTCAGTGTGTGGGGAAGGGGTTTCAGTATGTGGGGAAGGGTTTCAGTGTGTGCGGAAGGGGTTTCAGTGTGTGGGGAGGGGTTTCAGTGTGTGGGGAAGGTGTTTCAGTGTGTGGGCAAGGGGCTTCAGTGTGTGGGGACGGGTTTCACTGTGTGCGGAAGGGGTTTCAGTGTGTGGGGAAGGGTTTTCAGTGTGTGGGGAAGGTGTTTCAGTGTGTGGGGATGTGTTTCAGTGTGTGGGGAAGGGGTTTCAGTGTGTGGGGATGTGTTTCAGTGTGTGCAGAAGGGGTTTCAGTGTGTGGGGATGTGTTTCAGTGTGTGGGGAAGGGGTTCAGTGTGTGGGGAAGGGTTTCACTTTGTGCGGAACGGGTTTCAGTGTGTGGGGAAGGTGTTTCAGTGTGTGGGGAAGGGGTTTCAGTGTGTGGTGAAGGTGTTTCAGTGTGTGGGGAAGGGGTTTCCGTGTGTGGGGAAGGTGTTTCAGTGTGTGGGGAAGGGGTTTCAGTCTGTGCGGAAGGAGTTTCAGTGTGTGGGGAAGGGGTTTCAGTGTGTGGGGAAGGTGTTTCATTGTGTGCGGAAGGGGTTTCAGTGTGTGGGGAAGGACTAATGCTCCTCCAGTTCCTCCTTCCGATTCACTTCCCTCTGACCCCACCCCTTCTGATCTGACCCCTTGCCGTGTATTCACTATACCCTCTGACCTCCCCCTCTCTGATGCTGAGCGTTCTGTACTCAGCAAAGGTCTCAGTTTTATCCCCTTACGCCCCCACCTCAATGAATTTCGCGCTCGGCATGACGTTGAGCTCTTCTTCCGTCGCCTCCGCCTCCGGGCTCACTTCTTCGACCAGGAGTCCTCCCCGCGACCAGCAGACCCATTCACCCGCCTCCAGCATTCTCCCTCTACCTGGACCCCTCACCCTGGCCTCTTACCCGCTCTTGATCTCTTCATTGAAAACTGTCGGCGAGACATTGGTCGTCTCAATTTCTCTGCCCCCCTCACTCACTCTAACCTGTCCCCCTCTGAAGTTGAGGCACTCCGTTCTCTCAGGTCTAACCCCGACATGGTCATCAAACCTGCAGACAAGGGTGGTGCTGTTGTTGTTTGGCGTACCGACCTCTACCTTGCAGAAGCTCAACGCCAACTCACAGACACCTCTTCCTACCTCCCTCTGGACCATGACCCCACCACCGAACATCAAGCCACCGTCCAAAGGACTGTCACTGACCTCATCTCCTCTGGAGATCTTCCCTCTACAGCTTCCAAACTCATAGTCCCGCAACCCCGGACAGCCCGCTTCTACCTCCTTCCCAAAATCCACAAACGGGACTGTCCCGGCAGACCCATTGTGTCAGCCTGCTCCTGCCCAACTGAACTTATTTCTTCCTATCTAGACTCTATCTTTTCTCCGCTGGTCCAGTCTCTTCCCACCTACATCCGTGACTCTTCTGACGCCCTACGTCATTTTGACAATTTCCAGTTTCCTGGTCCCAACCGCCTCCTCTTCACTATGGCCGTCCAATCGCTCTACACCTCCATCCCCCACCAGGATGGTTTGAGGGCTCTGCGCTTCTTCCTGGAACAGAGGCCCAACCAGTCCCCATCCACCAACACCCTCCTCCGCCTGGCTGAACTTGTTCTCACATTGAACAACTTCTCCTTCAACTCCATGCATTTCCTTCAAGTAAAAGGTGCCGCTATGGGTACCCGCATGGGTCCTAGTTATGCCTGTCTTTTTGTGGGGTATGTCGAGCATTCTTTGTTCCAGTCCTACTCAGGCCCCCTCCCCCAACTCCTTTTCCGGTACATTGATGACTGTATCGGTGCCGTTTCCTGCTCCCGCCCCGAACTAGAAAACTTTATCAACTTTGCTTCCAATTTCCACCCTTCTCTCACCTTTACATGGTCCATCTCTGACACTTCCCTTCCCATCCTCGACTTCTCTGTCTCCATCTCTGGGGATAGGTTGTCTACCAATATCCATTATAAGCCCACTGACTCCCACAGCTACGTCGACTACACTTCTTCACACCCTACCTCCTGTAAGGACTCCATTCCATTCTCCCAGTTTCTCCGTCTCCGACGCATCTGCTCTGATGATGGTACCTTCCATGACGGTGCTTCTGATATGACCTCCTTTTTCCTCAACCGAGGATTTCCCCCCACTGTGGTTGACAGGGCCCTCAACCGTGTCCGACCCATACCCCGCACCTCTACCCTCACCCCTACCCCTCCCTCCCAGAACCGTGATAGGGTTCCCCTTGTCCTCACTTTTCATCCCACCAGCCTCCATATCCAAAGGATCATCCTCCGCCATTTTCGCCACCTCCAGCGTGATGCCACTACCAGTCGCATCTTCCCCTCCCTTCCCCTGTCAGCATTCCGAAGGGATCGTTCCCTCCGCGACACCCTGGTCCACTCCTCCATTACCCCCACCACCTCGTCCCCGTCGCAGGGCACCTTCCCTTGCAATCGCAGGAGGTGTAATACCTGCCCATTTACCTCCTCTCTCCTCACTATCCCAGGCCCCAAACACTCCTTTCAGGTGAAGCAGCGATTTACTTGTACTTCTTTCAGTGTAGTATACTGTATTCGCTGCTCACAGTGTGGTCTCCTCTACATTGGGGAGACCAAGCGCAGACTGGGTGACCGCTTTGCGGAACATCTCCGCTCAGTCCGCAAGCAGGACCCTGAGCTTCCGGTTGCTTGCCATTTCAACACTCCCCCCTGCTCCCATGCTCACATCTCTGTCCTGGGATTGCTGCAGTGTTCCAGTGAACATCAACGCAAGCTCGAGGAACAGCATCTCATCTACCGATTAGGCACACTACAGCCTGCCGGACTGAACACTGAGTTCAATAATTTCAGAGCATGACAGCCCCCCACTTTACTTTCATTTTTAGTCATTTCTTCTTCCTTTTTTTTGCATTCCTTTTTACATTTTTTACAATCTTTTTTTTTGCATTTATTTCATTTCATCTTAGTTTGTTCAGTTTGCTTACCCACTGTTTTTTTCAGGTTGTTCTTCTTCAGGTTTTCACTTGCTGATGTTCAATATTCAGTATATTCAAACCTAATCTCTACTAATGCTTTGTCTTTCAACACACCATTAACATATTGTTTGCCTTTGCTCCGAGACCTTTTGGTCAGCTATGTGGCCTGGTCCAATCTGCACCTTCTCCTTTGTTATCCCTTGCCCAACCCCCACCTCACTTGTTTATAATCTGTGACTTTTCTAATATTTGTCAGTTCCGAAGAAGGGTCACTGACCCGAAACGTTAACTCTGCTTCTCTTTCCACAGATGGTGCCAGACTTGCTGAGTGAATCCGGCATTTCTTGTTTTTGTTTCAGATTGCCAGCATCCGCAGTATTTTGCTTTTATTCCCGTATTCCTATCACATCCCTACCTGTCCCTATATATTTCCCTGCCACCTACCTATACTAGGGGCAATTTATGATGGCCAATTAACCTATCAACCTGCAAGTCTTTGGCATGTGGGGGGAAACCAGAGCACCCGCAGGAAACCCACGCAGACACAGGGAGAACTTGCAAACTCCGCACAGGCAGTACCCAGAATAGAACCCGGGTCCCTGGAGCTGTGAGGCTGCGGTGCTAACCACAGCGCCAATGTGCCCCCCTCCATTGTGTGCCTGTGTATCAGTTACTGGGTATCAGTGTGTTACAGGGTATCAGTGTGTGTCTTTGTTACTTGGTGTAAGTGTGTGTCTGTGTTACTGGGTGTCAGTGTGTGTCTTTGTTACTTGGTGTCAGTGTATGTCAAGATACTTGGTGTAAGTGTATGTATTTGTTACTTGGTGTAATAGTCTGTCTTTGTTACTTGGTGTGAGTGTATGTCTTTGTAACTTGGTGGAAGTGTGTGTCTTTGTTACTTGGTTTCAGTGTGTGTCTGTGTTACTGGGTATCAGTGTCTGTCTTTGTGACTTGGTATCAGTGTATGTCTTTGTGACTTGGTGTCAGTGTATGTCTTTGTTACTGGGTGTCAGTGTGTGTCTGTGTTATTTGGTGTCAGTGCATGTCTTTCTAACTGTTTATTTGTGTTTCTCTGTGTTACTGGGTGTCAGTGTGTGTTTGTTTGTGTTACTGGGTGTCAGTGTATGTCATTGTTACTTGGTGTAAGTGTGTGTCTGTGTTACTGGGTATCAGTGTATGTCTTTGTTACTTGGTGTAAGTATGTGTCTTTGTTACTTGGTGAAATTCTATGTCTTTGTTACTTGGTGTCAGTGTATGTCTGTGTTACTTGGGGCAAGTGTATGTCTTTGCGACTTGGTATCAGTGTATGTCTTTGTTACTGGGTGTCAGTGTGTGTCTGTGTTCCTGGGTATCAGCGTATGTCATTGTGACTTGGTGTCAGTGGATGTCTTTGTTACTGGTTGTCAGTGTGTGTCTTTGTGACTTGGTGTCAGTGTATGTCTTTGTTACTTGGTGTAAGTGTGTGTCTGTGATACTGGGTGTCAGTGTATGTCATTGTGACTTGGTGTCAGTGTATGTCTTTGTTACTGGTTGTCAGTGTGTGTCTTTGTGACTTGGTGTCAGTGTATGTCTTTGTTACTTGGTGTAAGTGTGTGTCTGTGATACTGGGTGTCAGTGTATGTCTTTGTTACTGGTTGTCAGTGTGTGTATGTGTTCCTGGGGGTCAGTGTGTGTCTTTGTTACTGGGGGTCAGTGTGTGTTTCTAACTGGGTGTCAGTGTGTGTCTTTGTTACTGGGTATCAGTGTATGTCTTTGTTACTTGGTGTCAGTGTATGTCTTTGTTACTTGGTGTAAGTGTTTGTCTTTGTTACTTGGTGTCAGTGTATGTCCGTGTTACTTCGTGTAAGTGTATGTCTGTGTTACTTGGTGTAAGTGTGTGTCTGTGTTACTGGGTATCAGTGTCCGTCTTTGTTACTTGGTGTAAGTGTGTGTCTTTGTTACATGGTGTAATTGTATGTCTTTGTTACTTGGTGTCAGTGTATGTCTGTGTTACTTGGTGTAAGTGTATGTCTTTGTTACTTCGTGGAAGTGTGTGTCTCTGTTACTTGGTGTAAATGTGTGTCTGTGTTCCTGGGCATCAGAGTACTTCTTTGTTACTTCGTGTCAGTGTATGTCTTTGTTACTTGGTGTAAGTGTGCGTCTGTGTTGCAGGGTGTCTGTGTATGTCTTTGTTATTTGGTGTAAGTGTGTGTCTGTGTTACTGGGTATCAGTGTATGTCTTTGTGACTTGGTGTCAGTTTATGTCTTTGTTACTTGGTGTAAGTGTGTGTCTGTGTTACTGGGTATCAGTGTATGTCTTTGTTACTTGGTGTCAGTGTATGTCAAAATACTTGGTGTAAGTGTATGTCTTTGTTACTTGGTGTCAGTGTATGTCTTTGTTACTTGGTGTCAGTGTGTGACTGTGTTACTGGGTATCAGTGTATGTCTTTGTGACTTGGTATCAGTGTATGTCTTTGTGACTTGGTGTCAGTGTATGTCTTTGTTACTTGGTGTAAGTGTGTGTTTGTGTTACTTGGTGTCAGTGTATGTCTTTGTTACTGTTTATTAGTGTTTCTCTTTGTTACTGGGTGTAAGTGTGTGTTTGTTTGTGTTACTGGGTGTCAGTGTATGTCTTTGTTACTTGGTGTCAGTGTGTGTCTTTGTTACTGGGTATCAGTGTCTGTCTCCGTTACTTTGTGTAAGTGTGTGTCTTTGTTACTTGGTGTAATTGTATGTATTTGTTACTTGGTGGAAGTGTGTGTCTGTGTTCCTGGGTATCAGTGTATGTCTTTGTTACTTGGTGTCATTGTATGTCTGTATTACTTGGTGTAAATGTGTGTCTGTGTTATTGGGTATCAGTGTATGTCTTTGTTACTTGGTGTCAGTGTATGTCTGTGTTACTTGGTGTAAGTGTGTGTCTGTGTTACTGGGTGTCAGTGTGTGTATGTGTTACTTGGTGTAAGTGTGTGTCTTTGTTGCTTGGTGTCCGTGTGTGTCTGTGTTACTGGGTGTCAGTGCATGACTTTGTTGTTTGGTGTCAGTGTATATCTGTGTTACTTGGTGTAAGTGTGTGTCTTTGTTACTTGGTGTAATTGTATGTCTTTGCTACTTGGTGTCATTGTATGTCTGTGTTACTTGCTGTAAGTGTATGTCTTTGTTACTTGGTGTCAGTGTGTGTCTGTGTTGCTTGGTGTAAGTGTGTGTCTGTGATCCTGGGTATCAGTGTATGTCTTAGTTACTTGGTGTCAGTGTCTGTCTGTGTTACTTGGTGTAAGTGTGTGTCTGTGTTACTGGGTGTCATTGTATGTCTGTGTTACTTGGTGTAAGTGTGTGTCTTTGTTACTTGGTGTCCGTGTGTGTCTGTGTTACTGGGTGTCAGTGTATGACTTTGTTACTGGGTGTCAGTGTATGTCTTTGTTACTTGGTGTAAGTGTGTGTCTGTGTTACTGGGTATCAGTGTATGTCTTTGTTACTTGGTGTCAGTGTATGTCTGTGTTACTTGGTGTAAGTGTGTGTCTGTGTTACTGGGTGTCAGTGTGTGTATGTGTTACTTGGTGTAAGTGTGTGTCTTTGTTGCTTGGTGTCCGTGTGTGTCTGTGTTACTGGGTGTCAGTGCATGACTTTGTTGTTTGGTGTCAGTGTATATCTGTGTTACTTGGTGTAAGTGTGTGTCTTTGTTACTTGGTGTAATTGTATGTCTTTGCTACTTGGTGTCATTGTATGTCTGTGTTACTTGCTGTAAGTGTATGTCTTTGTTACTTGGTGTCAGTGTGTGTCTGTGTTGCTTGGTGTAAGTGTGTGTCTGTGATCCTGGGTATCAGTGTATGTCTGAGTTACTTGGTGTCAGTGTCTGTCTGTGTTACTTGGTGTAAGTGTGTGTCTGTGTTACTGGGTGTCATTGTATGTCTGTGTTACTTGGTGTAAGTGTGTGTCTTTGTTACTTGGTGTCCGTGTGCGTCTGTGTTACTGGGTGTCAGTGTATGACTTTGTTACTGGGTGACAGTGTATGTCTTTGTTACTTGGTGTAAGTGTGTGTCTGTGTTACTGGGTATCAGTGTCTGTCTTTGTTACTTGGTGTAAGTGTGTGTATGTGTGACCGGGTATCAGTGCATGTCTTTGTTACTTGGTGTCAGTGTATGTCTGTGTTACTTGGTGTAAGTGTGTGTCTGTGTTACTGGGTGTCAGTGTGTGTCTTTGTGACTTGGTGTCAGTGTATGTCAAAATACTTGGTGTAAGTGTATGTCTTTGTTACTTGGTGCAATTGTCTGACTTTGTTACTTGGTGTCAGTGTATGTCTGCGCTACTTGGAGTAAGTGTGTGTCTTTGTTACTTGGTGTAAGTGTATGTCTTTGTTACTTGGTGTCAGTGTATGTCTTTGTTACTTGGTGTCAGTGTGTGTCTGTGTTACTGGGCATCAGTGTATGTCTTTGTGACTTGGTATCAGTGTATGTCTTTGTGACATGGTGTCAGCGTATCTCTTTGTTACTTGGTGTAAGTGTGTTTCTGTGTTACTGGGTGTCAGTGTATGTCTGTGTTACTTGGTGTAAGTGTGTGTCTGTGTTACTGGGTATCAGTGTATGTCTTTGTGAATTGGTGTCAGTTTATGTCTTTGTTACTGGGTGTCAATGTGTGTCTTTGTGACTTGTTGTCAGTGTATGTCTTTGTCACTTGGTGTAAGTGTGTGTCTGTGTTACTGGGTATCAGTGTATGTCTTTGTTACTTGGTGTCAGTGTATGACAAAATACATGGGATTAGTGCATGTCTTTGTTACTTGGTTAAATTGTCTGTCTTTGTTACTTGGTGTAAGTGTGTGTCTTTGTTACTTGGTGTCAGTGTGTGTCTGTGTTACTGGCTATCAGTGTATGTCATTGTGACTTGGTATCAGTGTGTGTCTGTGTTACTTGGTGTCAGCGTAAGTCTTTTTTACTGTTTATTATTGTTTCTCTGTGTTACTGGGTGTAAGTGTGTTTTTGTTTGTGTTACTGGGTGTCAGTGTAAGACTTTGTTACTTGGTGTAATTGTGTGTCTGTGTTCCTGGGTATTAGTGTCTGTCTTTGTTACTTTGTGTAAGTGTGTGTCTTTGTTACTTGGTGTCAGTGTATGTCTGTGTTACTTGGTGTAAGTGTATGTCTTTGTTACTTCGTGTAAGTGTGTGTCTGTGTTACTTGGTGTAAGTGTGTGTCTGTGTTCCTGGGTATCAGTGTATGTCTTTGTTACTTGGTGTCAGTGTCTGTCTGTGTTACTTGGTGTATGTGTGTGTCTGTGTTACTGGGTATCAGTGTATGTCTTTGTTACTTGGTGTCAGTGTATGACTGTGTTACTTGGTGTAAGTGTGTGTCTGTGTTACTGGGTGTCAGTGTGTCTATGTGTTACTTGGTGTAAGTGTGTGTCTTTGTTACTTGGTGTCCGTGTGTGTCTGTGTTACTGGGTGTCAGTGCATGTCTTTGTTACTTGGTGTCTGTGTATATCTGTGTTACTTGGTGTAAGTGTGTGTCTTTGTTACTTGGTGTAATTGTATGTCTTTGTTACTAGGTGTCAGTGTATGTCTGTGTTACTTGGTGTAAGTGTATGTCTTTGTTACTTGGTGTAAGTGTGTGTCTGTGTTACTCGGTGTAAGTGTGTGTCTGTGTTCCTGGGTATCAGTGTATGTCTTTGTTACTTGGTGTCAGTGTCTGTCTGTGTTACTTGGTGTAAGTGTGTGTCTGTGTTACTGGGTGTCAGTGTATGTCTGTGTTACTTGGTGTAAGTCTGTGTCTTTGTTACTTGGTGTCCGTGTGTGTCTGTGTTACTGGGTGTCAGTGTATGTCTTTGTTACTGGGTGTCAGTGTATGTCTTTGTTACTTGGTGTAAGTGTGTGTCTGTGTTTCTGGGTATCAGTGTCTGTCTTTGATACTTGGTGTAAGTGTGTGTCTGTGTTACTGGGTATCAGTGCATGTCTTTGTTACTTGGTGTCAGTGTATGTCTTTGCTACTGGGTGTCAGTGTGTGTCTTTGTAACTTGGTGTCAGTGTATGTCAAAATACTTGGTGTAAGTGTATGTCTTTGTTACTTGGTGCAATTGTCTGACTTTGTTACTTGGTGTCAGTGTATTTCTGCGTTACTTGGAGTAAGTGTGTGTCTTTGTTACTTGGTGTAAGTGTATGTCTTTGTTACTTGGTGTAAGTGTATGTCTTTGTTACTTGGTGTAAGTGTGTGTCTGTGTTTTTGGGTATCAGTGTATGTCTTTGTGACTTGGTGTCAGTGTATGCCTTTGTTAATTGGTGTAAGTTTATGTCTTTGTGGTTTGGTGTCAGTGTATGCCTTTGTTACTGGGTGACAGTGTGTGTCTTTTTTACTGGGTGTCAGTGTGTGTCTTTTTTACTTGGTGTCAGTGTATGTCTTTGTTACTTGGTGTAAGTGTGTGTCTTTGTGACTTGGGGTCAGTGTATGTCTTTGTTACTTGGTGTCAGTGTATGTCCGTGTTACTTGGTGTAAGTGTGTGTCTTTGTTACTTGGTGTAAGTGTATGTCTTTGTTACTTGGTGTCAGTGTATGACTTTGTTACTTGGTGTCAGTGTGTGTCTGTGTTACTGGGTATCAGTGTATGTCTTTGTGACTTGGTATCAGTGTATGTCTTTGTTACTGGGTAACAGTGTATGTCTTTGTTACTTGGTGTCAGTGTGTTTGTTTGTGTTACTGGGTGTCAGTGTGTGTCTGTGTTACTTGGTGTAAGTGTGTGTCTTTGTTACTTGGTGTCAGTGTATGTCTGTGTTAATTGGTGTATGTGTGTGTCTGTGTATCAGTGTAGATCTTTGTTACTGGGTGTCAGTGTATGTCTTTGTTACTGGGTGTCAGTGTATGTCTTTGTTCCTTGGTGTAAGTGTGTGTCTGTGTTACTGGGTATCAGTGTCTGTCTTTGATACTTGGTGTAAGTGTGTGTCTGTGTTACTGGGCATCAGTGCATGTCTTTGTTACTTGGTGTCAGTGTATGTCTGTGTTACTTGGTGTAAGTGTGTGTCTGTGTTACTGGGTATCAGTGTCTGTCTTTGTGACTTGGTGTAAGTGTATGTCTTTGTTACTGGGTGTCAGTGAGTGTCTTTGTGACTTGGTGTCAGTGTATGTCAAAATACTTGGTGTAAGTGTATGTCTTTGTTACTTGGTGCAATTGTCTGACTTTGTTACTTGGTGTCAGTGTATGTCTGCGTTACTCGGAGTAAGTGTGTGTCTTTGTTACTTAGTGTAAGTGTATGTCTTTGTTACTTGGTGTCAGTGTATGTCTTTGTTACTTGGTGTAAGTGTGTGTCTGTGTTTTTGGGTATCAGTGTATGTCTTTGTTACTTGGTGTCAGTGTATGTCTGTGTCACTTGGTGCAAGTCTGTGTCTTTGTTACTTGGTGTCCGTGTGTGTCTGTGTTACTGGGTGTCAGTGTATGTCTTTGTTACTGGGAGTCAGTGTATGTCTTTGTTACTTGGTGTAAGTGTGTGTCGGTGTTACTGGGTATCAGTGTCTGTCTTTGATACTTGGGGTAAGTGTGTGTCTGTGTTACTGGGTATCAGTGTATGTCTTTGTTACTTGGTGTCAGTGTATGTCTGTGTTACTTGGTGTAAGTGTGTGTCTGTGTTACTGGGTATCAGTGTATCTCTTCGTGACTTGGTGTCAGTGTATGTCTTTGTTACTGGGTGTCAGTGTGTGTCTTTTTTACTTGGTGTCAGTGTATGTCTTTGTTACTTGGTGTAAGTGTGTGTCTTTGTTACTTGGTGTAAGTGTATGTCTTTGTGACTTGGGGTCAGTGTATGTCTTTGTTACTTGGTGTCAGTGTATGTCCGTGTTACTTGGTGTAAGTGTGTGTCTTTGTTACTTGGTGTAAGTGTATGTCTTTGTTACTTGGTGTCAGTGTATGTCTTTGTTACTTGGTGTCAGTGTGTGTCTGTGTTACTGGGTATCAGTGTATATCTTTGTGAACTGGTATCTGTGTGTCTTTGTTACTGGGTAACAGTGTATGTCTTTGTTACTTGGTGTCAGTGTGTTTGTTTGTGTTACTGGGTGTCAGTGTGTGTCTGTGTTACTTGGTGTAAGTGTGTGTCTTTGTTACTTGGTGTCAGTGTATGTCTGTGTTACTTGGTGTAAGTGTGTGTCTGTGTATCAGTGTAGATCTGTGTTACTGGGTATCAGTGTATGTCTTTGTTACTTGGTGTCAGTGTGTTTGTTTGTGTTACTGGGTGTCAGTGTATGTCTTTGTTACTGGGTGTCAGTGTGTGTCTTTGTGACTTGGTGTCAGTGTATGTCTGTGTTACTTGGTGTAAGTGTGTGTCTGTGTTACTGGGTATCAGTGTCTGTCTTTGTGACTTGGTGTCTGTGTATGTCTTTGTTACTGGGTGTCAGTGTGTGTCTTTGTGACTTGGTGTCAGTGTATGTCAAAATACTTGGTGTAAGTGTATGTCTTTGTTACTTGGTGCAATTGTCTGACATTGTTACTTGGTGTCAGTGTATGTCTGCGTTACTCGGAGTAAGTGTGTGTCTTTGTTACTTAGTGTCAGTGTATGTCTTTGTTACTTGGTGTCAGTGTATGTCTTTGTTACTTGGTGTAAGTGTGTGTCTGTGTTACTGGGTATCAGTGCATGTCTTTGTTACTTGGTGTCAGTGTATGTCTGTGTTACTTGGTGTAAGTGTGTGTCTGTGTTACTGGGTATCAGTGTCTGTCTTTGTGACTTGGTGTCAGTGTATGTCTTTGTTACTGGGTGTCAGTGTGTGTCTTTGTGACTTGGTGTCAGTGTATGTCAAAATACTTGGTGTAAGTGTATGTCTTTGTTACTTGGTGCAATTGTCTGACTTTGTTACTTGGTGTCAGTGTATGTCTTTGTTACTGGGTGTCAGTGTGTGTCTTTTTTACTTGGTGTCAGTGTATGTCTTTGTTACTTGGTGTAAGTGTGTGTCTTTGTTAGTTGGTGTAAGTGTATGTCTTTGTGACTTGGGGTCAGTGTATGTCTTTGTTACTTGGTGTCAGTGTATGTCCGTGTTACTTGGTGTAAGTGTGTGTCTTTGTTACTTGGTGTAAGTGTATGTCTTTGTTACTTGGTGTCAGTGTATGTCTTTGTTACTTGGTGTCAGTGTGTGTCTGTGTTACTGGGTATCAGTGTATGTCTCTGTTACTTGGTGTCAGTGTATGTCTGTGTTACTTGGTGCAAGTCTGTGTCTTTGTTACTTGGTGTCCGTGTGTGTCTGTGTTACTGGGTGTCAGTGTATGTCTTTGTTACTGGGTGTCAGTGTATGTCTTTGTTACTTGGTGTAAGTGTGTGTCGGTGTTACTGGGTATCAGTGTCTGTCTTTGATACTTGGGGTAAGTGTGTGTCTGTGTTACTGGGTATCAGTGTATGTCTTTGTTACTTGGTGTCAGTGTATGTCTGTGTTACTTGGTGTAAGTGTGTGTCTGTGTTACTGGGTATCAGTGTATCTCTTCGTGACTTGGTGTCAGTGTATGTCTTTGTTACTGGGTGTCAGTGTGTGTCTTTGTTACTTGGTGTCAGTGTATGTCCGTGTTACTTGGTGTAAGTGTGTGTCTTTGTTACTTGGTGTAAGTGTATGTCTTTGTTACTTGGTGTCAGTGTATGTCTTTGTTACTTGGTGTCAGTGTGTGTCTGTGTTACTGGGTATCAGTGTATGTCTTTGTGAACTGATATCAGTGTATGTCTTTGTTCCTGGGTAACAGTGTATGTCTTTGTTACTTGGTGTCAGTGTGTTTGTTTGTGTTACTGGGTGTCAGTGTGTGTCTGTGTTACTTGGTGTAAGTGTGTGTCTTTGTTACTTGGTGTCAGTGTATGTCTGTGTTACTTGGTGTAAGTGTGTGTCTGTGTATCAGTGTAGATCTGTGTTACTGGGTATCAGTGTATGTCTTTGTTACTTGGTGTCAGTGTGTTTGTTTGTGTTACTGGGTGTCAGTGTATGTCTTTGTTACTGGGTGTCAGTGTGTGTCTTTGTGACTTGGTGTCAGTGTATGTCTGTGTTACTGGGGGTCAGTGTGTGTCTGTGTTACTGGGAGTCAGTGTGTGTTTCCAACTGGGTGTCAGTGTGTTTCTGTGTTACTGGGTATCAGTGTCTGTCTTTGTTACTTGGTGTAAGTGTATGTCTTTGTTTCTTTTTATTAGTGTATGTCTTTGTTACTTGGTGTAAGTGTGTGTCTGTGTTACTGGGTGTCAGTGTATGTCTGTGTTACTTGGTGTAAGTGTGTGTCTTTGTTACTTGGTGTAAGTTTATGTCTGTGTTACTGGGTATCAGTGTATGTCTTTGTTACTTGGTGTCAGTGTATGTCTGTGTTACTTGGTGTAAGTGTGTGTCTGTGTTACTGGGTATCAGTGTATCTCTTCGTGACTTGGTGTCAGTGTATATCTTTGTTACTGGGTGTCAGTGTGTGTGTTTTTTACTTGGTGTCAGTGTATGTCTTTGTTACTTGGTGTAAGTGTGTGTCTTTGTTACTTGGTGTAAGTGTATGTCTTTGTGACTTGGGTTCAGTGTATGTCTTTGTTACTTGGTGTCAGTGTATGTCTTTGTTACTTGGTGTAAGTGTGTGTCTGTGTTACTGGGTATCAGTGCATGTCTTTGTTACTTGGTGTCAGTGTATGTCTGTGTTACTTGGTGTAAGTGTGTGTCTGTGTTACTGGGTATCAGTGTCTGTCTTTGTGACTTGGTGTCAGTGTATGTCTTTGTTACTGGGTGTCAGTGTGTGTCTTTGTGACTTGGTGTCAGTGTATGTCAAATACTTGGTGTAAGTGTATGTCTTTGTTACTTGGTGCAATTGTCTGACTTTGTTACTTGGTGTCAGTGTATGTCTTTGTTACTGGGTGTCAGTGTGTGTCTTTTTTACTTGGTGTCAGTGTATGTCTTTGTTACTTGGTGTAAGTGTGTGTCTTTGTTAGTTGGTGTAAGTGTATGTCTTTGTGACTTGGGGTCAGTGTATGTCTTTGTTACTTGGTGTCAGTGTATGTCCGTGTTACTTGGTGTAAGTGTGTGTCTTTGTTACTTGGTGTAAGTGTATGTCTTTGTTACTTGGTGTCAGTGTATGTCTTTGTTACTTGGTGTCAGTGTGTGTCTGTGTTACTGGGTATCAGTGTATGTCTCTGTTACTTGGTGTCAGTGTATGTCTGTGTTACTTGGTGTCAGTGTATGTCCGTGTTACTTCGTGTAAGTGTATGTCTGTGTTACTTGGTGTAAGTGTGTGTCTGTGTTACTGGGTATCAGTGTCCGTCTTTGTTACTTGGTGTAAGTGTGTGTCTTTGTTACATGGTGTAATTGTATGTCTTTGTTACTTGGTGTCAGTGTATGTCTGTGTTACTTGGTGTAAGTGTATGTCTTTGTTACTTCGTGGAAGTGTGTGTCTCTGTTACTTGGTGTAAATGTGTGTCTGTGTTCCTGGGCATCAGAGTACTTCTTTGTTACTTCGTGTCAGTGTATGTCTTTGTTACTTGGTGTAAGTGTGCGTCTGTGTTGCAGGGTGTCTGTGTATGTCTTTGTTATTTGGTGTAAGTGTGTGTCTGTGTTACTGGGTATCAGTGTATGTCTTTGTGACTTGGTGTCAGTTTATGTCTTTGTTACTTGGTGTAAGTGTGTGTCTGTGTTACTGGGTATCAGTGTATGTCTTTGTTACTTGGTGTCAGTGTATGTCAAAATACTTGGTGTAAGTGTATGTCTTTGTTACTTGGTGTCAGTGTATGTCTTTGTTACTTGGTGTCAGTGTGTGACTGTGTTACTGGGTATCAGTGTATGTCTTTGTGACTTGGTATCAGTGTATGTCTTTGTGACTTGGTGTCAGTGTATGTCTTTGTTACTTGGTGTAAGTGTGTGTTTGTGTTACTTGGTGTCAGTGTATGTCTTTGTTACTGTTTATTAGTGTTTCTCTTTGTTACTGGGTGTAAGTGTGTGTTTGTTTGTGTTACTGGGTGTCAGTGTATGTCTTTGTTACTTGGTGTCAGTGTGTGTCTTTGTTACTGGGTATCAGTGTCTGTCTCCGTTACTTTGTGTAAGTGTGTGTCTTTGTTACTTGGTGTAATTGTATGTATTTGTTACTTGGTGGAAGTGTGTGTCTGTGTTCCTGGGTATCAGTGTATGTCTTTGTTACTTGGTGTCATTGTATGTCTGTATTACTTGGTGTAAATGTGTGTCTGTGTTATTGGGTATCAGTGTATGTCTTTGTTACTTGGTGTCAGTGTATGTCTGTGTTACTTGGTGTAAGTGTGTGTCTGTGTTACTGGGTGTCAGTGTGTGTATGTGTTACTTGGTGTAAGTGTGTGTCTTTGTTGCTTGGTGTCCGTGTGTGTCTGTGTTACTGGGTGTCAGTGCATGACTTTGTTGTTTGGTGTCAGTGTATATCTGTGTTACTTGGTGTAAGTGTGTGTCTTTGTTACTTGGTGTAATTGTATGTCTTTGCTACTTGGTGTCATTGTATGTCTGTGTTACTTGCTGTAAGTGTATGTCTTTGTTACTTGGTGTCAGTGTGTGTCTGTGTTGCTTGGTGTAAGTGTGTGTCTGTGATCCTGGGTATCAGTGTATGTCTTAGTTACTTGGTGTCAGTGTCTGTCTGTGTTACTTGGTGTAAGTGTGTGTCTGTGTTACTGGGTGTCATTGTATGTCTGTGTTACTTGGTGTAAGTGTGTGTCTTTGTTACTTGGTGTCCGTGTGTGTCTGTGTTACTGGGTGTCAGTGTATGACTTTGTTACTGGGTGTCAGTGTATGTCTTTGTTACTTGGTGTAAGTGTGTGTCTGTGTTACTGGGTATCAGTGTATGTCTTTGTTACTTGGTGTCAGTGTATGTCTGTGTTACTTGGTGTAAGTGTGTGTCTGTGTTACTGGGTGTCAGTGTGTGTATGTGTTACTTGGTGTAAGTGTGTGTCTTTGTTGCTTGGTGTCCGTGTGTGTCTGTGTTACTGGGTGTCAGTGCATGACTTTGTTGTTTGGTGTCAGTGTATATCTGTGTTACTTGGTGTAAGTGTGTGTCTTTGTTACTTGGTGTAATTGTATGTCTTTGCTACTTGGTGTCATTGTATGTCTGTGTTACTTGCTGTAAGTGTATGTCTTTGTTACTTGGTGTCAGTGTGTGTCTGTGTTGCTTGGTGTAAGTGTGTGTCTGTGATCCTGGGTATCAGTGTATGTCTGAGTTACTTGGTGTCAGTGTCTGTCTGTGTTACTTGGTGTAAGTGTGTGTCTGTGTTACTGGGTGTCATTGTATGTCTGTGTTACTTGGTGTAAGTGTGTGTCTTTGTTACTTGGTGTCCGTGTGCGTCTGTGTTACTGGGTGTCAGTGTATGACTTTGTTACTGGGTGACAGTGTATGTCTTTGTTACTTGGTGTAAGTGTGTGTCTGTGTTACTGGGTATCAGTGTCTGTCTTTGTTACTTGGTGTAAGTGTGTGTATGTGTGACCGGGTATCAGTGCATGTCTTTGTTACTTGGTGTCAGTGTATGTCTGTGTTACTTGGTGTAAGTGTGCGTCTGTGTTACTGGGTGTCAGTGTGTGTCTTTGTGACTTGGTGTCAGTGTATGTCAAAATACTTGGTGTAAGTGTATGTCTTTGTTACTTGGTGCAATTGTCTGACTTTGTTACTTGGTGTCAGTGTATGTCTGCGCTACTTGGAGTAAGTGTGTGTCTTTGTTACTTGGTGTAAGTGTATGTCTTTGTTACTTGGTGTCAGTGTATGTCTTTGTTACTTGGTGTCAGTGTGTGTCTGTGTTACTGGGCATCAGTGTATGTCTTTGTGACTTGGTATCAGTGTATGTCTTTGTGACATGGTGTCAGCGTATCTCTTTGTTACTTGGTGTAAGTGTGTTTCTGTGTTACTGGGTGTCAGTGTATGTCTGTGTTACTTGGTGTAAGTGTGTGTCTGTGTTACTGGGTATCAGTGTATGTCTTTGTGAATTGGTGTCAGTTTATGTCTTTGTTACTGGGTGTCAATGTGTGTCTTTGTGACTTGTTGTCAGTGTATGTCTTTGTCACTTGGTGTAAGTGTGTGTCTGTGTTACTGGGTATCAGTGTATGTCTTTGTTACTTGGTGTCAGTGTATGACAAAATACATGGGATTAGTGCATGTCTTTGTTACTTGGTTAAATTGTCTGTCTTTGTTACTTGGTGTAAGTGTGTGTCTTTGTTACTTGGTGTCAGTGTGTGTCTGTGTTACTGGCTATCAGTGTATGTCATTGTGACTTGGTATCAGTGTGTGTCTGTGTTACTTGGTGTCAGCGTAAGTCTTTTTTACTGTTTATTATTGTTTCTCTGTGTTACTGGGTGTAAGTGTGTTTTTGTTTGTGTTACTGGGTGTCAGTGTAAGACTTTGTTACTTGGTGTAATTGTGTGTCTGTGTTCCTGGGTATTAGTGTCTGTCTTTGTTACTTTGTGTAAGTGTGTGTCTTTGTTACTTGGTGTCAGTGTATGTCTGTGTTACTTGGTGTAAGTGTATGTCTTTGTTACTTCGTGTAAGTGTGTGTCTGTGTTACTTGGTGTAAGTGTGTGTCTGTGTTCCTGGGTATCAGTGTATGTCTTTGTTACTTGGTGTCAGTGTCTGTCTGTGTTACTTGGTGTAAGTGTGTGTCTGTGTTACTGGGTATCAGTGTATGTCTTTGTTACTTGGTGTCAGTGTATGACTGTGTTACTTGGTGTAAGTGTGTGTCTGTGTTACTGGGTGTCAGTGTGTCTATGTGTTACTTGGTGTAAGTGTGTGTCTTTGTTACTTGGTGTCCGTGTGTGTCTGTGTTACTGGGTGTCAGTGCATGTCTTTGTTACTTGGTGTCTGTGTATATCTGTGTTACTTGGTGTAAGTGTGTGTCTTTGTTACTTGGTGTAATTGTATGTCTTTGTTACTAGGTGTCAGTGTATGTCTGTGTTACTTGGTGTAAGTGTATGTCTTTGTTACTTGGTGTAAGTGTGTGTCTGTGTTACTCGGTGTAAGTGTGTGTCTGTGTTCCTGGGTATCAGTGTATGTCTTTGTTACTTGGTGTCAGTGTCTGTCTGTGTTACTTGGTGTAAGTGTGTGTCTGTGTTACTGGGTGTCAGTGTATGTCTGTGTTACTTGGTGTAAGTCTGTGTCTTTGTTACTTGGTGTCCGTGTGTGTCTGTGTTACTGGGTGTCAGTGTATGTCTTTGTTACTGGGTGTCAGTGTATGTCTTTGTTACTTGGTGTAAGTGTGTGTCTGTGTTTCTGGGTATCAGTGTCTGTCTTTGATACTTGGTGTAAGTGTGTGTCTGTGTTACTGGGTATCAGTGCATGTCTTTGTTACTTGGTGTCAGTGTATGTCTGTGTTAATTGGTGTCAGTGTGTGTCTGTGTTACTGGGTATCAGTGTATGTCTTTGTGACTTGGTGTCAGTGTATGTCTTTGCTACTGGGTGTCAGTGTGTGTCTTTGTAACTTGTTGTCAGTGTATGTCAAAATACTTGGTGTAAGTGTATGTCTTTGTTACTTGGTGCAATTGTCTGACTTTGTTACTTGGTGTCAGTGTATTTCTGCGTTACTTGGAGTAAGTGTGTGTCTTTGTTACTTGGTGTAAGTGTATGTCTTTGTTACTTGGTGTAAGTGTATGTCTTTGTTACTTGGTGTAAGTGTGTGTCTGTGTTTTTGGGTATCAGTGTATGTCTTTGTGACTTGGTGTCAGTGTATGCCTTTGTTAATTGGTGTAAGTTTATGTCTTTGTGGTTTGGTGTCAGTGTATGCCTTTGTTACTGGGTGACAGTGTGTGTCTTTTTTACTGGGTGTCAGTGTGTGTCTTTTTTACTTGGTGTCAGTGTATGTCTTTGTTACTTGGTGTAAGTGTGTGTCTTTGTGACTTGGGGTCAGTGTATGTCTTTGTTACTTGGTGTCAGTGTATGTCCGTGTTACTTGGTGTAAGTGTGTGTCTTTGTTACTTGGTGTAAGTGTATGTCTTTGTTACTTGGTGTCAGTGTATGACTTTGTTACTTGGTGTCAGTGTGTGTCTGTGTTACTGGGTATCAGTGTATGTCTTTGTGACTTGGTATCAGTGTATGTCTTTGTTACTGGGTAACAGTGTATGTCTTTGTTACTTGGTGTCAGTGTGTTTGTTTGTGTTACTGGGTGTCAGTGTGTGTCTGTGTTACTTGGTGTAAGTGTGTGTCTTTGTTACTTGGTGTCAGTGTATGTCTGTGTTAATTGGTGTATGTGTGTGTCTGTGTATCAGTGTAGATCTTTGTTACTGGGTGTCAGTGTATGTCTTTGTTACTGGGTGTCAGTGTATGTCTTTGTTCCTTGGTGTAAGTGTGTGTCTGTGTTACTGGGTATCAGTGTCTGTCTTTGATACTTGGTGTAAGTGTGTGTCTGTGTTACTGGGCATCAGTGCATGTCTTTGTAACTTGGTGTCAGTGTATGTCTGTGTTACTTGGTGTAAGTGTGTGTCTGTGTTACTGGGTATCAGTGTCTGTCTTTGTGACTTGGTGTAAGTGTATGTCTTTGTTACTGGGTGTCAGTGAGTGTCTTTGTGACTTGGTGTCAGTGTATGTCAAAATACTTGGTGTAAGTGTATGTCTTTGTTACTTGGTGCAATTGTCTGACTTTGTTACTTGGTGTCAGTGTATGTCTGCGTTACTCGGAGTAAGTGTGTGTCTTTGTTACTTAGTGTAAGTGTATGTCTTTGTTACTTGGTGTCAGTGTATGTCTTTGTTACTTGGTGTAAGTGTGTGTCTGTGTTTTTGGGTATCAGTGTATGTCTTTGTTACTTGGTGTCAGTGTATGTCTGTGTCACTTGGTGCAAGTCTGTGTCTTTGTTACTTGGTGTCCGTGTGTGTCTGTGTTACTGGGTGTCAGTGTATGTCTTTGTTACTGGGAGTCAGTGTATGTCTTTGTTACTTGGTGTAAGTGTGTGTCGGTGTTACTGGGTATCAGTGTCTGTCTTTGATACTTGGGGTAAGTGTGTGTCTGTGTTACTGGGTATCAGTGTATGTCTTTGTTACTTGGTGTCAGTGTATGTCTGTGTTACTTGGTGTAAGTGTGTGTCTGTGTTACTGGGTATCAGTGTATCTCTTCGTGACTTGGTGTCAGTGTATGTCTTTGTTACTGGGTGTCAGTGTGTGTCTTTTTTACTTGGTGTCAGTGTATGTCTTTGTTACTTGGTGTAAGTGTGTGTCTTTGTTACTTGGTGTAAGTGTATGTCTTTGTGACTTGGGGTCAGTGTATGTCTTTGTTACTTGGTGTCAGTGTATGTCCGTGTTACTTGGTGTAAGTGTGTGTCTTTGTTACTTGGTGTAAGTGTATGTCTTTGTTACTTGGTGTCAGTGTATGTCTTTGTTACTTGGTGTCAGTGTGTGTCTGTGTTACTGGGTATCAGTGTATATCTTTGTGAACTGGTATCTGTGTGTATTTGTTACTGGGTAACAGTGTATGTCTTTGTTACTTGGTGTCAGTGTGTTTGTTTGTGTTACTGGGTGTCAGTGTGTGTCTGTGTTACTTGGTGTAAGTGTGTGTCTTTGTTACTTGGTGTCAGTGTATGTCTGTGTTACTTGGTGTAAGTGTGTGTCTGTGTATCAGTGTAGATCTGTGTTACTGGGTATCAGTGTATGTCTTTGTTACTTGGTGTCAGTGTGTTTGTTTGTGTTACTGGGTGTCAGTGTATGTCTTTGTTACTGGGTGTCAGTGTGTGTCTTTGTGACTTGGTGTCAGTGTATGTCTGTGTTACTTGGTGTAAGTGTGTGTCTGTGTTACTGGGTATCAGTGTCTGTCTTTGTGACTTGGTGTCTGTGTATGTCTTTGTTACTGGGTGTCAGTGTGTGTCTTTGTGACTTGGTGTCAGTGTATGTCAAAATACTTGGTGTAAGTGTATGTCTTTGTTACTTGGTGCAATTGTCTGACATTGTTACTTGGTGTCAGTGTATGTCTGCGTTACTCGGAGTAAGTGTGTGTCTTTGTTACTTAGTGTCAGTGTATGTCTTTGTTACTTGGTGTCAGTGTATGTCTTTGTTACTTGGTGTAAGTGTGTGTCTGTGTTACTGGGTATCAGTGCATGTCTTTGTTACTTGGTGTCAGTGTATGTCTGTGTTACTTGGTGTAAGTGTGTGTCTGTGTTACTGGGTATCAGTGTCTGTCTTTGTGACTTGGTGTCAGTGTATGTCTTTGTTACTGGGTGTCAGTGTGTGTCTTTGTGACTTGGTGTCAGTGTATGTCAAAATACTTGGTGTAAGTGTATGTCTTTGTTACTTGGTGCAATTGTCTGACTTTGTTACTTGGTGTCAGTGTATGTCTTTGTTACTGGGTGTCAGTGTGTGTCTTTTTTACTTGGTGTCAGTGTATGTCTTTGTTACTTGGTGTAAGTGTGTGTCTTTGTTACTTGGTGTAAGTGTATGTCTTTGTGACTTGGGGTCAGTGTATGTCTTTGTTACTTGGTGTCAGTGTATGTCCGTGTTACTTGGTGTAAGTGTGTGTCTTTGTTACTTGGTGTAAGTGTATGTCTTTGTTACTTGGTGTCAGTGTATGTCTTTGTTACTTGGTGTCAGTGTGTGTCTGTGTTACTGGGTATCAGTGCATATCTTTGTGAACTGGTATCTGTGTGTATTTGTTACTGGGTAACAGTGTATGTCTTTGTTACTTGGTGTCAGTGTGTTTGTTTGTGTTACTGGGTGTCAGTGTGTGTCTGTGTTACTTGGTGTAAGTGTGTGTCTTTGTTACTTGGTGTCAGTGTATGTCTGTGTTACTTGGTGTAAGTGTGTGTCTGTGTATCAGTGTAGATCTGTGTTACTGGGTATCAGTGTATGTCTTTGTTACTTGGTGTCAGTGTGTTTGTTTGTGTTACTGGGTGTCAGTGTATGTCTTTGTTACTGGGTGTCAGTGTGTGTCTTTGTGACTTGGTGTCAGTGTATGTCTGTGTTACTTGGTGTAAGTGTGTGTCTGTGTTACTGGGTATCAGTGTCTGTCTTTGTGACTTGGTGTCTGTGTATGTCTTTGTTACTGGGTGTCAGTGTGTGTCTTTGTGACTTGGTGTCAGTGTATGTCAAAATACTTGGTGTAAGTGTATGTCTTTGTTACTTGGTGCAATTGTCTGACATTGTTACTTGGTGTCAGTGTATGTCTGCGTTACTCGGAGTAAGTGTGTGTCTTTGTTACTTAGTGTCAGTGTATGTCTTTGTTACTTGGTGTCAGTGTATGTCTTTGTTACTTGGTGTAAGTGTGTGTCTGTGTTACTGGGTATCAGTGCATGTCTTTGTTACTTGGTGTCAGTGTATGTCTGTGTTACTTGGTGTAAGTGTGTGTCTGTGTTACTGGGTATCAGTGTCTGTCTTTGTGACTTGGTGTCAGTGTATGTCTTTGTTACTGGGTGTCAGTGTGTGTCTTTGTGACTTGGTGTCAGTGTATGTCAAAATACTTGGTGTAAGTGTATGTCTTTGTTACTTGGTGCAATTGTCTGACTTTGTTACTTGGTGTCAGTGTATGTCTTTGTTACTGGGTGTCAGTGTGTGTCTTTTTTACTTGGTGTCAGTGTATGTCTTTGTTACTTGGTGTAAGTGTGTGTCTTTGTTAGTTGGTGTAAGTGTATGTCTTTGTGACTTGGGGTCAGTGTATGTCTTTGTTACTTGGTGTCAGTGTATGTCCGTGTTACTTGGTGTAAGTGTGTGTCTTTGTTACTTGGTGTAAGTGTATGTCTTTGTTACTTGGTGTCAGTGTATGTCTTTGTTACTTGGTGTCAGTGTGTGTCTGTGTTACTGGGTATCAGTGTATGTCTCTGTTACTTGGTGTCAGTGTATGTCTGTGTTACTTGGTGCAAGTCTGTGTCTTTGTTACTTGGTGTCCGTGTGTGTCTGTGTTACTGGGTGTCAGTGTATGTCTTTGTTACTGGGTGTCAGTGTATGTCTTTGTTACTTGGTGTAAGTGTGTGTCGGTGTTACTGGGTATCAGTGTCTGTCTTTGATACTTGGGGTAAGTGTGTGTCTGTGTTACTGGGTATCAGTGTATGTCTTTGTTACTTGGTGTCAGTGTATGTCTGTGTTACTTGGTGTAAGTGTGTGTCTGTGTTACTGGGTATCAGTGTATCTCTTCGTGACTTGGTGTCAGTGTATGTCTTTGTTACTGGGTGTCAGTGTGTGTCTTTGTTACTTGGTGTCAGTGTATGTCCGTGTTACTTGGTGTAAGTGTGTGTCTTTGTTACTTGGTGTAAGTGTATGTCTTTGTTACTTGGTGTCAGTGTATGTCTTTGTTACTTGGTGTCAGTGTGTGTCTGTGTTACTGGGTATCAGTGTATGTCTTTGTGAACTGGTATCAGTGTATGTCTTTGTTCCTGGGTAACAGTGTATGTCTTTGTTACTTGGTGTCAGTGTGTTTGTTTGTGTTACTGGGTGTCAGTGTGTGTCTGTGTTACTTGGTGTAAGTGTGTGTCTTTGTTACTTGGTGTCAGTGTATGTCTGTGTTACTTGGTGTAAGTGTGTGTCTGTGTATCAGTGTAGATCTGTGTTACTGGGTATCAGTGTATGTCTTTGTTACTTGGTGTCAGTGTGTTTGTTTGTGTTACTGGGTGTCAGTGTATGTCTTTGTTACTGGGTGTCAGTGTGTGTCTTTGTGACTTGGTGTCAGTGTATGTCTGTGTTACTGGGGGTCAGTGTGTGTCTGTGTTACTGGGAGTCAGTGTGTGTTTCCAACTGGGTGTCAGTGTGTTTCTGTGTTACTGGGTATCAGTGTCTGTCTTTGTTACTTGGTGTAAGTGTATGTCTTTGTTTCTTTTTATTAGTGTATGTCTTTGTTACTTGGTGTAAGTGTGTGTCTGTGTTACTGGGTGTCAGTGTATGTCTGTGTTACTTGGTGTAAGTGTGTGTCTTTGTTACTTGGTGTAAGTTTATGTCTGTGTTACTGGGTATCAGTGTATGTCTTTGTTACTTGGTGTCAGTGTATGTCTGTGTTACTTGGTGTAAGTGTGTGTCTGTGTTACTGGGTATCAGTGTATCTCTTCGTGACTTGGTGTCAGTGTATGTCTTTGTTACTGGGTGTCAGTGTGTGTGTTTTTTACTTGGTGTCAGTGTATGTCTTTGTTACTTGGTGTAAGTGTGTGTCTTTGTTACTTGGTGTAAGTGTATGTCTTTGTGACTTGGGTTCAGTGTATGTCTTTGTTACTTGGTGTCAGTGTATGTCTTTGTTACTTGGTGTAAGTGTGTGTCTGTGTTACTGGGTATCAGTGCATGTCTTTGTTACTTGGTGTCAGTGTATGTCTGTGTTACTTGGTGTAAGTGTGTGTCTGTGTTACTGGGTATCAGTGTCTGTCTTTGTGACTTGGTGTCAGTGTATGTCTTTGTTACTGGGTGTCAGTGTGTGTCTTTGTGACTTGGTGTCAGTGTATGTCAAAATACTTGGTGTAAGTGTATGTCTTTGTTACTTGGTGCAATTGTCTGACTTTGTTACTTGGTGTCAGTGTATGTCTTTGTTACTGGGTGTCAGTGTGTGTCTTTTTTACTTGGTGTCAGTGTATGTCTTTGTTACTTGGTGTAAGTGTGTGTCTTTGTTAGTTGGTGTAAGTGTATGTCTTTGTGACTTGGGGTCAGTGTATGTCTTTGTTACTTGGTGTCAGTGTATGTCCGTGTTACTTGGTGTAAGTGTGTGTCTTTGTTACTTGGTGTAAGTGTATGTCTTTGTTACTTGGTGTCAGTGTATGTCTTTGTTACTTGGTGTCAGTGTGTGTCTGTGTTACTGGGTATCAGTGTATGTCTCTGTTACTTGGTGTCAGTGTATGTCTGTGTTACTTGGTGCAAGTCTGTGTCTTTGTTACTTGGTGTCCGTGTGTGTCTGTGTTACTGGGTGTCAGTGTATGTCTTTGTTACTGGGTGTCAGTGTATGTCTTTGTTACTTGGTGTAAGTGTGTGTCGGTGTTACTGGGTATCAGTGTCTGTCTTTGATACTTGGGGTAAGTGTGTGTCTGTGTTACTTGGTGTAAGTGTGTGTCTGTGTTACTGGGTATCAGTGTATCTCTTCGTGACTTGGTGTCAGTGTATGTCTTTGTTACTGGGTGTCAGTGTGTGTATTTTTTACTTGGTGTCTGTGTATGTCTTTGTTACTTGGTGTAAGTGTGTGTCTTTGTTACTTGGTGTAAGTGTATGTCTTTGTGACTTGGGGTCAGTGTATGTCTTTGTTACTTGGTGTCAGTGTATGTCCGTGTTACTTGGTGTAAGTGTGTGTCTTTGTTACTTGGTGTAAGTGTATGTCTTTGTTACTTGGTGTCAGTGTATGTCTTTGTTACTTGGTGTCAGTGTGTGTCTGTGTTACTGGGTATCAGTGTATGTCTTTGTGAACTGGTATCAGTGTATGTCTTTGTTCCTGGGTAACAGTGTATGTCTTTGTTACTTGGTGTCAGTGTGTTTGTTTGTGTTACTGGGTGTCAGTGTGTGTCTGTGTTACTTGGTGTAAGTGTGTGTCTTTGTTACTTGGTGTCAGTGTATGTCTGTGTTACTTGGTGTAAGTGTGTGTCTGTGTATCAGTGTAGATCTGTGTTACTGGGTATCAGTGTATGTCTTTGTTACTTGGTGTCAGTGTGTTTGTTTGTGTTACTGGGTGTCAGTGTATGTCTTTGTTACTGGGTGTCAGTGTGTGTCTTTGTGACTTGGTGTCAGTGTATGTCTGTGTTACTGGGGGTCAGTGTGTGTCTGTGTTACTGGGAGTCAGTGTGTGTTTCCAACTGGGTGTCAGTGTGTTTCTGTGTTACTGGGTATCAGTGTCTGTCTTTGTTACTTGGTGTAAGTGTATGTCTTTGTTTCTTTTTATTAGTGTATGTCTTTGTTACTTGGTGTAAGTGTGTGTCTGTGTTACTGGGTGTCAGTGTATGTCTGTGTTACTTGGTGTAAGTGTGTGTCTTTGTTACTTGGTGTAAGTTTATGTCTGTGTTACTGGGTATCAGTGTATGTCTTTGTTACTTGGTGTCAGTGTATGTCTGTGTTACTTGGTGTAAGTGTGTGTCTGTGTTACTGGGTATCAGTGTATCTCTTCGTGACTTGGTGTCAGTGTATGTCTTTGTTACTGGGTGTCAGTGTGTGTGTTTTTTACTTGGTGTCAGTGTATGTCTTTGTTACTTGGTGTAAGTGTGTGTCTTTGTTACTTGGTGTAAGTGTATGTCTTTGTGACTTGGGTTCAGTGTATGTCTTTGTTACTTGGTGTCAGTTTATGTCCGTGTTACTTGGTGTAAGTGTATGTCTTTGTTACTTGGTGTAAGTGTATGTCTTTGTTACTTGGTGTCAGTGTATGTCTTTGTTACTTGGTGTCAGTGTGTGTCTGTGTTACTGGGTATCAGTGTATGTCTGTGTGAACTGCTATCAGTGTATGTCTTTGTTACTGGGTAACAGTGTATGTCTTTGTTACTTGGTGTCAGTGTGTTTGTTTGTGTTACTGGTTGTCAGTGTGTGTCTGTGTTACTTGGTGTAAGTGTGTGTCTTTGTTACTTGGTGTCAGTGTATGTCTGTGTTACTTGGTGTAAGTGTGTGTCTGTGTATCAGTGTAGATCTGTGTTACTGGGTATCAGTGTCTGTCTTTGTTACTTGGTGTCAGTGTGTTTGTTTGTGTTACTGGGTGTCAGTGTATGTCTTTGTTGCTGGGTGTCAGTGTGTGTCTTTGTGACTTGGTGTCAGTGTATGTCTGTGTTACTGGGGGTCAGTGTGTGTCTGTGTTACTGGGAGTCAGTGTGTGTTTCTAACTGGGTGTCAGTGTGTTTCTGTGTTACTGGATATCAGTGTATGTCTTTGTTACTTGGTGTAAGTGTATGTCTTTGTTACTTTTTATTAGTATTTCTCTGTGTTACTTGGTGTAAGTGTGTGTCTGTGTTACTGGGTGTCAGTATGTGTCTGTGTTACTTGGTGTAAGTGTGTGTCTTTGTTGCTTGGTGTCCGTGTGTGTCTGTGTTACTGGGTGTCAGTGTATGTCTTTGTCACTGGGTGTCAGTGTATGTCTTTGTTCCTTGGCGTAAGTGTGTGTCTGTGTTACTGGGTATCAGTGTATGTCTGTGTTACTTGGTGTAAGTGTGTGCCTGTTTTACTGTGTGTCAGTGTGTGTCTGTGTTACTTGGTGTATGTCTGTGTCTTTGTTACTTGGTGTCCGTGTGTGTCTGTGTTACTGGGTGTCAATGTATGTCTGTGTTACTTGGTGTCAGTGTGTGTTTCTTACTGGGTGTATGTGTGTGTCTGTGTTTTTGGGTATCAGTGTATGTCTTTGTTACTTGGTGTCAGTGAATGTCTGTGTTACTTGGTGTAAGTCTGTGTCTTTGTTACTTGGTGTCCGTGTGTGTCTGTGTTACTGGGTGTCAGTGTATGTCTTTGTTACTGGGTGTCAGTGTATGTCTTTGTTACTTGTTGTAAGTGTGTGTCGGTGTTACTGGGTATCAGTGTCTGTCTTTGATACTTGGGGTCAGTGTGTGTCTGTGTTACTGGGTATCAGTGTATGTCTTTGTTACTTGGTGTCAGTGTATGTCTGTGTTACTTGGTGTGAGTGTGTTTCTGTGTTACTGGGTATCAGGGTATCTCTTCGTGACTTGGTGTCAGTGTATTTCTTTGTTACTGGGTGTCAGTGTGTGTCTTTTTTACTTGGTGTCAGTGGATGTCTTTGTTACTTGGTGTAAGTGTGTGTCTTTGTTACTTGGTGTAAGTGTATGTCTTTGTGACTTGGGGTCTGTGTATGTCTTTGTTACTTGGTGTCAGTGTATGTCCGTGTTACTTGGTGTAAGTGTGTGTCTTTGTTACTTGGTGTAAGTGTATGTCTTTGTTACTTGGTGTCAGTGTATGTCTTTGTTACTTGGTGTCTGTGTGTGTCTGTGTTACTGGGTATCAGTGTATGTCTTTGTGACTTGGTATCAGTGTATGTCTTTGTTACTGGGTAACAGTGTATGTCTTTGTTACTTGGTGTCAGTGTGTTTGTTTGTGTTACTGGGTGTCAGTGTGTGTCTGTGTTACTTGGTGTAAGTGTGTGTCTTTGTTACTTGGTGTCAGTGTATGTCTGTGTTAATTGGTGTAAGTGTGTGTCTGTGTATCAGTGTAGATCTTTGCTACTGGCTGTCCGTGTATGTCTTTGTTACTGGGTGTCAGTGTATGTCTTTGTTCCTTGGTGTAAGTGTGTGTCTGTGTTACTGGGTATCAGTGTCTGTCTTTGATACTTGGTGTAAGTGTGTGTCTGTGTTACTGGGTATCAGTGCATGTCTTTGTTACTTGGTGTCAGTGTATGTCTGTGTTACTTGGTGTAAGTGTGTGTCTGTGTTACTGGGTATCAGTGTATGTCTTTGTGATTTGGTGTCAGTGTATGTCTTTGTTTCTGGGTGTCAGTGTGTGTCTTTGTGACTTGGTGTCAGTGTATGTCAAAATACTTGGTGTAAGTGTATGTCTTTGTTACTTGGTGCAATTGTGTGACTTTTGTTACTTGGTGTCAGTGTATGTCTGCGTTATCTGGAGTAAGTGTGCGTCTTTGTTACTTGGTGTAAGCGTGTGTCTGTGTTTTTGGGTATCAGTGTATGTCTTTGTTACTTGGTGTCAGTGTATGTCTGTGTTACTTGGTGTAAGTCTGTGTCTTTGTTACTTGGTGTCCGTGTGTGTCTGTGTTACTGGGTGTCAGTGTATGTCTTTGTTACTGGGTGTCAGTGTATGTCTTTGTTACTTGGTGTAAGTGTGTGTCGGTGTTACTGGGTATCAGTGTCTGTCTTTGATACTTGGGTAAGTGTGTGTCTGTGTTACTGGGTATCAGTGTATGTCTTTGTTACTTGGTGTCAGTGTATGTCTGTGTTACTTGGTGTAAGTGTGTGTCTTTGTTACTTGGTGTAAGTGTATGTCTTTGTTACTTGGTGTCAGTGTGTTTGTTTGTGTTACTGGGTGTCAGTGTATGTCTTTGTTACTGGGTGTCAGTGTGTGTCTTTGTGACTTGGTGTCAGTGTATGTCTGTGTTACTGGGGGTCAGTGTGTGTCTGTGTTACTGGGAGTCAGTGTGTGTTTCCAACTGGGTGTCAGTGTGTTTCTGTGTTACTGGGTATCAGTGTATGTCTTTGTTACTTGGTGTAAGTGTATGTCTTTGTTTCTTTTTATTAGTGTTTCTCTGTGTCACTTGGTGTAAGTGTGTGTCTGTGTTACTGGGTGTCAGTGTATGTCTGTGTTACTTGGTGTAAGTCTGTGTCTTTGTTACTTGGTTTCCGTGTGTGTCTGTGTTACTGGGTGTCAGTGTATGTCTTTGTTACTGGGTGTCAGTGTATGTCTTTGTTACTTGGTGTAAGTGTGTCTCTGTGTCTCTGGGTATCAGTGTCCGACTTTGATACTTGGTGTAAGTGTGTGTCTGTGTTACTGGGTATCAGTGCATGTCTTTGTTACTTGGTGTCAGTGTATGTCTGTGTTACTTGGTGTCAGTGTGTGTCTGTGTTACTGGGTATCAGTGTATGTCTTTGTGACTTGGTGTCAGTGTATGTCTTTGCTACTGGGTGTCAGTGTATGTCTTTGTAACTTGGTGTCAGTGTATGTCAAAATACTTGGTGTAAGTGTATGTCTTTTGTTACTTGGTGCAATTGTCTGACTTTGTTACTTGGTGTCAGTGTATTTCTGCGTTATTTGGAGTAAGTGTGTGTCTTTGTTACTTGGTGTAAGTGTATGTCTGTATTACTGGGTATCAGTGTATGTCTTTGTTACTTGGTGTCAGTGTATTTCTGTGTTACTTGGTGTAAGTGTGTGTCTGTGTTACTGGGTATCAGTGTATCTCTTCGTGACTTTGTGTCAGTGTATGTCTTTGTTACTGGGTGTCAGTGTGTGTCTTTTTTACTTGGTGTCAGTGTATGTCTTTGGTACTTGGTGTAAGTGTGTGTCTTTGTTACTTGGTGTAAGTGTATGTCTTTGTGACTTGGGTTCAGTGTATGTCTTTGTTACTTGGTGTCAGTGTATGTCCGTGTTACTTGGTGTAAGTGTGTGTGTTTGTTACTTGGTGTAAGTGTATGTCTTTGTTACTTGGTGTCAGTGTATGTCTTTGTTGCTTGGTGTCAGTGTGTGTCTGTGTTACTGGGTATCAGTGTATGTCTTTGTGAACTGGTATCAGTGTATGTCTTTGTTCCTGGGTAACAGTGTATGTCTTTGTTACTTGGTGTCAGTGTGTTTGTTTGTGTTACTGGGTGTCAGTGTGTGTCTGTGTTACTTGGTGTAAGTGTGTGTCTTTGTTACTTGGTGTCAGTGTATGTCTGTGTTACTTGGTGTAAGTGTGTGTCTGTGTATCAGTGTAGATCTGTGTTACTGGGTATCAGCGTCTGTCTTTGTTACTTGGTGTCAGTGTGTTTGTTTGTGTTACTGGGTGTCAGTGTATGTCTTTGTTGCTGGGTGTCAGTGTGTGTCTTTGTGACTTGGTGTCAGTGTATGTCTGTGTTACTGGGGGTCAGTGTGTGTCTGTGTTACTGGGAGTCAGTGTGTGTTTCTAACTGGGTGTCAGTGTGTTTCTGTGTTACTGGGTATCAGTGTATGTCTTTGTTACTTGGTGTAAGTGCATGTCTTTGTTACTTTTTATTAGTGTTTCTCTGTGTTACTTGGTGTAAGTGTGTGTCTGTGTTACTGGGTGTCAGTATGTGTCTGTGTTACTTGGTGTAAGTGTGTGTCTTTGTTGCTTGGTGTCCGTGTGTGTCTGTGTTACTGGGTGTCAGTGTATGTCTTTGTCACTGGGTGTCAGTGTATGTCTTTGTTCCTTGGCGTAAGTCTGTGTCTGTGTTACTGGGTATCAGTGTATGTCTATGTTACTTGGTGTCAGTGTGTGTTTCTTACTGGGTGTAAGTGTGTGTCTGTGTTTTTGGGTATCAGTGTATGTCTTTGTTACTTGGTGTCAGTGTATGTCTGTGTTACTTGGTGTAAGTCTGTGTCTTTGTTACTTGGTGTCCGTGTGTGTCTGTGTTACTGGGTGTCAGTGTATGTCTTTGTTACTGGGTGTCAGTGTATGTCTATGTTACTTGGTGTCAGTGTGTGTTTCTTACTGGGTGTAAGTGTGTGTCTGTGTTTTTGGGTATCAGTGTATGTCTTTGTTACTTGGTGTCAGTGTATGTCTGTGTTACTTGGTGTAAGTCTGTGTCTTTGTTACTTGGTGTCCGTGTGTGTCTGTGTTACTGGGTGTCAGTGTATGTCTTTGTTACTGGGTGTCAGTGTATGTCTTTGTGACTTGGTGTAAGTGTGTGTCGGTGTTACTGGGTATCAGTGTCTGTCTTTGATACTTGGGGTAAGTGTGTGTCTGTGTTACTGGGTATCAGTGTATGTCTTTGTTACTTGGTGTCAGTGTATGTCTGTGTTACTTGGTGTAAGTGTGTGTCTGTGTTACTGGGTATCAGGGTATCTCTTCGTGACTTGGTGTCAGTGTATTTCTTTGTTACTGGGTGTCAGTGTGTGTCTTTTTTACTTGGTGTCAGTGGATGTCTTTGTTACTTGGTGTAAGTGTGTGTCTTTGTTACTTGGTGTAAGTGTATGTCTTTGTGACTTGGGGTCTGTGTATGTCTTTGTTACTTGGTGTCAGTGTATGTCCGTGTTACTTGGTGTAAGTGTGTGTCTTTGTTACTTGGTGTCAGTGTATGTCTTTGTTACTTGGTGTCAGTGTATGTCTTTGTTACTTGGTGTCTGTGTGTGTCTGTGTTACTGGGTATCAGTGTATGTCTTTGTGACTTGGTATCAGTGTATGTCTTTGTTACTGGGTAACAGTGTATGTCTTTGTTACTTGGTGTCAGTGTGTTTGTTTGTGTTACTGGGTGTCAGTGTGTGTCTGTGTTACTTGGTGTAAGTGTGTGTCTTTGTTACTTGGTGTCAGTGTATTTCTGTGTTAATTGGTGTACGTGTGTGTCTGTGTATCAGTGTAGATCTTTGTTACTGGCTGTCAGTGTATGTCTTTGTTACTGGGTGTCAGTCTATGTATTTGTTCCTTGGTGTAAGTGTGTGTCTGTCTTACTGGGTATCAGTGTCTGTCTTTGATACTTGGTGTAAGTGTGTGTCTGTGTTACTGGGTATCAGTGCATGTCTTTGTTACTTGGTGTCAGTGTATGTCTGTGTTACTTGGTGTAAGTGTGTGTCTGTGTTACTGGGTATCAGTGTATGTCTTTGTGATTTGGTGTCAGTGTATGTCTTTGTTACTGGGTGTCAGTGTGTGTCTTTGTGACTTGGTGTCAGTGTATGTCAAAATACTTGGTGTAAGTGTATGTCTTTGTTACTTGGTGCAATTGTGTGACTTTGTTACTTGGTGTCAGTGTATGTCTGCGTTATCTGGAGTAAGTGTGTGTCTTTGTTACTTGGTGTAAGTGTGTGTCTGTGTTTCTGGGTATCAGTGTATGTCTTTGTTACTTGGTGTCAGTGTATGTCTGTGTTACTTGGTGTAAGTCTGTGTCTTTGTTACTTGGTGTCCGTGTGTGTCTGTGTTACTGGGTGTCAGTGTATGTCTTTGTTACTGGGAGTCAGTGTATGTCTTTGTTACTTGCTGTAAGTGTGTGTCGGTGTTACTGGGTATCAGTGTCTGTCTTTGATACTTGGGTAAGTGTGTGTCTGTGTTACTGGGTATCAGTGTATGTCTTTGTTACTTGGTGTCAGTGTATGTCTGTGTTACTTGGTGTAAGTGTGTGTCTGTGTTACTGGGTATCAGTGTATCTCTTCGTGACTTGGTGTCAGTGTATGTCTTTGTTACTGGGTGTCAGAGTGTGTCTTTTCTACTTGGTGTCAGTGTATGTCTTTGTTACTTGGTGTAAGTGTGTGTCTTTGTTACTTGGTGAAAGTGTATGTCTTTGTGACTTGGGGTCAGTGTATGTCTTTGTTACTTGGTGTCAGTGAATGTCCGTGTTACTTGGTGTAAGTGTGTGTCTTTGTTACTTGGTGTAAGTGTATGTCTTTGTTACTTGGTGCCAGTGTATGTCTTTGTTACTTGGTGTCAGTGTGTGTCTGTGTTACTGGGTATCAGTGTATGTCTTTGTGACTTGGTATCAGTGTATGTCTTTGTTACTGGGTAACAGTGTATGTCTTTGTTACTTGGTGTCAGTGTATTTGTTTCTGTTACTGGGTGTCAGTGTGTGTCTGTGTTACTTGGTGTAAGTGTGTGCCTTTGTAACTTGGTGTCAGTGTATGTCTGTGTTACTTGGTGTAAGTGTGTGTCTGTGTTACTGGGTATCAGTGTATGTCTTTGTTACTGGGTGTCAGTGTATGTCTTTGTTACTTGGTGTCAGTGTGTTTGTTTGTGTTACTGGGTGTCAGTGTATGTCTTTGTTACTGGGTGTCAGTGTGTGTCTTTGTGACATGGTGTCAGTGTATGTCTGTGTTACTGGGGGTCAGTGTGTGTCTGTGTTACTGGGAGTCAGTGTGTGTTTCTAACTGGGTGTCAGTGTGTTTCTGTGTTACTGGGTATCAGTGTATGTCTTTGTTACTTGGTGTAAGTGTATGTCTTTGTTACTTTTTATCAGTGTTTCTCTGTGTTACTTGGTGTAAGTGTGTGTCTGTGTTACTGGGTGTCAGTATTTGTCTGTGTTACTTGGTGTAAGTGTGTGTCTTTGTTGCTTGGTATCCGTGTGTGTCTGTGTTACTGGGTGTCAGTGTATGTCTTTGTTCCTTGGCGTAAGTGTGTGTCTGTGTTACTTGGTGTAAGTGTGTGCCTGATTTACTGTATGTCAGTGTGTGTCTGTGTTACTTGGTGTATGTCTGTGTCTTTGTTACTTGGTGTCCGTGTGTGTCTGTGTTACTGGGTGTCAGTGTATGTCTGTGTTACTGGGGGTCAGTGTGTGTTTCTGACTGGGTGTCAGTGTGTGTCTGTGTTACTGGGTATCAGTGTATGTCTTTGTTACTTGGTGTAAGTGTGTGTCTGTGTTACTAGGTGTCAGTGTGTGTCTTTGTGACCTGGTGTCAGTGTATGTCTGTGTTACTTGGTGTAAGTGTATGTCTTTGTTACTTGGTGTAATTGACTGTCTTTGTTACTTGGTGTCAGTGTACGTCTGTGTTACTTGGTGTAAGTGTGTGTCTTTGTTGCTGGGCATCAGTGTATGTCTTTGTGACTTGGTATCAGCGTATGTCTTTGTGACTTGGTGTCAGTGTCTGTCTTTGTTACTGTGTATCAGTGTTTCTCTGTGTTACTGGGTGTCAGTTTGTGTCTTTGTGACTTGGTGTCAGTGTATGTCTTTGTTACATGGTGTAAGTGTGTGTCTTTGTTACTTGGTGTCAGTGTGTGTCTTTGTTACTTGGTGTCAGTGTGTGTCTGTGTTACTTGGTGTCAGTGTATGTCTTTGTGACTTGGTATCAGTGTATGGCTGTGTTACTGGGTATCAGTGTATGTCTTTGTGACTTGGTGTAAGTGTGTGTCTGTGTAACTGGGTATCAGTGTATGTCTTTGTTACTGGGTGTCAGTGTGTGTCTGTGTTACTTGGTGTAAGTGTGTGACTTTGTTACTTGGTTTCCGTGTGTGTCTGTGTTACTGGGTGTCAGTGTATGTCTTTGTGACTTGGTGTCAGTGTATGTCTTTGTTACTGGGTGTCAGTGCATGTCTTTGCTGCTTGGTGTCAGTGTGTGTCTGTGTTACGGTGTGTCAATGTGTTTGTCTTTGTTACTGGGTGTCAGTGTCTGTCTTTGTGACTTGGTGTCAGTGTATGTCTTTATTTCTTGGTGTCAGTGTATGTCTTTGTTACTTGGTGTAAGTGTATGTCTGTGTTACTGGGTATCAGTGCATGTCTTTGCTACATGGTGACAGTGTATGTCTGTGTTACTTGGTATAAGTGTGCAGCTTTGTTACTTGGTGTAATTGTATATCTTTGTTACTGTGTATCAGTGTTTCTCTGTGTTACTGGGTGTCAGTTTGTGTCTTGGAGTCAGTGTATGTCTTTGTTACTTGGTGTCAGTGTGTGTCTGTGTTACTTGGTGTAGGTGTGTGACTTTGTTACTTGGTGTCCGTGTGTGTCTGTGTTACTGGGTGTCAGTGTATGTCTTTGTTACTGGGTGTCAGTGTATGTCTTTGTTACTTGGTGTCAGTGTTCCTGGGTATCAGTGTATGTCCTTGTGACTTGGTGTCAGTGTATGTCTTTGTTACTTGGTGTAAGTGTTCCTGGGTATCAGTGTATGTCCTTGTGACTTGGTTTCAGTGTATGTCTTTGTTACTGTGTATCATTGTTTCTCTGTGTTACTGGGTGTCAGTGTGTGTTTGTTTGTGTTACTGGGTGTCAGTATTTAGTTTAGTTTAGAGATACAGCACTTAAACTGAGTCTGTGCCGACCATCAACAACCCATTTATACAATTCCTACACTAATCCCGGATTCCAATCTCATCCCCACCGGTCCCTATACATTTCCCTACCAACTACCTATACTAGGGGCAATTTATAATGGCCAATTAACCTACCAAACTGCAAGTCTTTGGCATCTGGGAGGAAACCGGAGCACCCGGAGGAAACCCACGCAGACACAGGGAGAACTTGCAAACTCCGCACAGGCAGTACCAAGAATCGAACCCGGGTCCCTAAAGCTGTGAGGCTGCGGTGCTAACCACTGCGCCACTGTGCCGCCCAGTGTGTGTCTGTGTTACTGGGTGTCAGTGTGTTTGTTTGTGTTACTGGGTGTCAGTGTGTGTCTGTGTTACTTGGTGTAAGTGTGTGACTTTGTTACTTGGTGTCCGTGTGTGTCTGTGTTACTGGGTGTCAGTGTATGTATTTGTTACTGGGTGTCAGTGTGTTTGTTTGTGTTACTGGGTGTCAGTGTGTGTCTGTGTTACTTGGTGTAAGTGTGTGACTTTGTTACTTGGTGTAAGTGTGTGTCTGTGTTACTGGGTATCAGTGTCTGTCTTTGTTACTTGGTGTAAGTGTGTGTCTGTGTTACTGGGTATCAGTGCATGTCTTTGTTACTTGGTGTCAGTGTATGTCAAAATACTTGGTGTAAGTGTATGTCTTTGTTACTTGGTGCAATTGTCTGTCTTTGTTACTTGGTGTAAGCGTATGTCTTTGTTACTTGGTGTCAGTGTATGTCTTTGTTACTGGGTGTCAGTGTATGTCTGTGTTACTGGGTATCAGTGTATGTCTTTGTGACTTGGTGTCAGTGTATGTCTTTGTTACTGGGTGTCAGTGCATGTCTTTGTTACTTGGTGTCAGTGTGTGTCTGTGTTACTGGGTGTCAATGTGTTTGTTTGTGTTACTGGGTTTCAGTGTGTGTCTGTGTTACTTGGTGTAAGTGTGTGACTTTGTTACTGGGTGTCAGTGTATGTCCTTGTGACTTGGTGTCAGTGTATGTCTTTGTTACTTGGTGTAAGTGTGTGTCTGTGTTCCTGGGTATCAGTGTATGTCTTTGTGACTTGGTATCAGTGTATGTCCTTGTGACTTGGTTTCAGTCTATGTCTTTGTTACTGTGTATCAGTGTTTCTCTGTGTTACTGGGTGTCAGTGTGTGTTCGTTTGTGTTACTGGGTGTCAGTGTGTGTCTGTGTTACTTGGTGTAAGTGTGTGACTTTGTTACTTGGTGTCCGTGTATGTCTTTGTTACTGGGTGTCAGTGTATGTCTTTGTTACTTGGTGTCAGTGTATGTCTGTGTTACTTGGTGTCAGTGTGTGTCTGTGTTCCTGGGTATCAGTGTATGTCTTTGTGACTTGGTATCAGTGTATGTCCTTGTGACTTGGTGTCCGTGTATGTCTTTGTTACTTGGTGTAAGTGTTCCTGCGTATCAGTGTATGTCTTTGCTACATGGTGACAGTGTATGTCTGTGTTACTTGGTATAAGTGTGCAGCTTTGTTACTTGGTGTAATTGTATATCTTTGTTACTGTGTATCAGTGTTTCTCTGTGTTACTGGGTGTCAGTTTGTGTCTTTGTGACTTGGAGTCAGTGTATGTCTTTGTTACTTGGTGTCAGTGTGTGTCTGTGTTACTTGGTGTAAGTGTGTGACTTTGTTACTTGGTGTCCGTGTGTGTCTGTGTTACTGGGTGTCAGTGTATGTCTTTGTTACTGGGTGTCAGTGTATGTCTTTGTTACTTGGTGTCAGTGTTCCTGGGTATCAGTGTATGTCCTTGTGACTTGGTGTCAGTGTATGTCTTTGTTACTTGGTGTAAGTGTTCCTGGGTATCAGTGTATGTCCTTGTGACTTGGTTTCAGTGTATGTCTTTGTTACTGTGTATCAGTGTTTCTCTGTGTTACTGGGTGTCAGTGTGTGTTTGTTTGTGTTACTGGGTGTCAGTATTTAGTTTAGTTTAGAGATACAGCACTTAAACTGAGTCTGTGCCGACCATCAACAACCCATTTATACAATTCCTACACTAATCCCGGATTCCAATCTCATCCCCACCGGTCCCTATACATTTCCCTACCAACTACCTATACTAGGGGCAATTTATAATGGCCAATTAACCTACCAAACTGCAAGTCTTTGGCATGTGGGAGGAAACCGGAGCACCCGGAGGAAACCCACGCAGACACAGGGAGAACTTGCAAACTCCGCACAGGCAGTACCCAGAATCGAACCCGGGTCCCTGGAGCTGTGAGGCTGCGGTGCTAACCACTGCGCCAATGTGCCCCCCCCACCCCCCACCCCCCACACCCAGTGAGTGTCTGCGTTACTGGGTATCAGTCTATGTCTTTGAGACTTGGTGTCAGTGTATGTCTTTGTTACTTGGTGTAAGTGTGTGTCTGTGTTACTGGGTGTCAGTGTATGTCTTTGTGACTTGGAGTCAGTGTATGTCTTTGTTACTGGGTGTCAGTGTGTGTCTTTGTGACTTGGTGTCAGTGTATGTCATTGTTACTTGGTGTCAGTGTATGTCTGTGTTACTGGGTGTAAGTGTGTGTCTTGGTGACTTGGTGTCAGTGTATGTCTTTGTTACTTGGTGTAAGTGTGTGTCTGTGTTACTGAGTGTCAGTGTATGTCTTTGTTACTTGGTGTCAGTGTATGTCTTTGTTACTGGGTGTCAGTGTGTGTCTTTGTGACTTGGTGTCAGTGTATGTCTTTGTTACTTGGTGTAAGTGTGCGTCTGTGTTACTGAGTGTCAGTGTATGTCTTTGTTACTTGGTGTCAGTGTATGTCTTTGTTACTGGGTGTCAGTGTGTGTCTTTGTGACTTGGTGTCAGTGTATGTCTTTGTTACTTTGTGTAAGTGTGTGTCTGTGTTACTGGGTGTCAGTGTATGTCTTTGTTACTTGGTGTCAGTGTATGTCTTTGTTACTGGGTGTCAGTGTGTGTCTTTGTGACTTGGTGTCAGTGTATGTCTTTGTTACTTTGTGTAAGTGTGTGTCTGTGTTACTGGGTGTCAGTGTATGTCTTTGTTACTTGGTGTCAGTGTATGTCTTTGTTACTGGGTGTCAGTGTGTGTCTTTGTTACTTGGTGTCAGTGTATGTCTGTGTTACTTGTTGTAAGTGTCTGTCTTTGTTACTTGGTGTAAGTGTATGTCTTTGTTACTTGGCATAAGTGTGTGTTTGTGTTACTTGGTGTAAGTGTGTGTCTGTGTTACTTGATGTCAGTGTATGTCTTTGTTACTTGGTGTCAGTGTATGTCTGCGTCACTTGGTGTCAGTGTGTTTGTTTGTGTTACTGGGTGTCAGTGTGTGTCTGTGTTACTCGGTGTAAGTGTGTGACTTTGTTACTTGGTGTCCGTGTGTGTCTGTGTTCGTGGGTATCAGTGTATGTCTTTGTTACTTGGTGTCAGTGCATGTCAAAATACTTGGTGCAATTGTATGTCTTTGTTACTTGGTGTCAGTGTGTGTCTGTGTACTGGGTGTCAATGTGTTTGTTTGTGTTACTGGGTGTCAGTGTGTGTCTGTGTTACTTGGTGTAATTGTGTGACTTTGTTACTGGGTGTCAGTGTATGTCTTTGTTACTGGGTGTCAGTGTATGTCTTTGTTACTTGGTGTAAGTGTGTGTCTGTGTTACTTGGTGTCAGTGTGTGTCTGTGTTCCTGGGTATCAGTGTATGTCTTTGTGACTTGCTATCAGTGTATGTCCTTGTGACTTGGTGTCAGTGTATGTCAAAATACTTGGTGTAAGTGTATGTGTTTGTTACTTGGTGTCAGTGTGTGTCTGTGTTACTGGGTATCAGTGTATGTCTTTGTTACTGGGTGTCAGTGTGTGTCTGTGTTACTTGGTGTCAGTGTGTGTCTGTGTTACTGGGTGTCAGTGTATGTCTGTGTTACTGGGTATCAGTGTATGTCTTTGTGACTTGGTATCAGTGTATGTCTTTGTGACTTGGTGTCAGTGTATGTCTTTGTTACTGGGTGTCAGTGCATGTCTTTGTTACTTGGTGTCAGTGTGTGTCTGTGTTACTGGGTGTCAATGTGTGTGTCTGTGTTACTTGGTGTAAGTGTGTGACTTTGTGACTTGGTATCAGTGTATGTCCTTGTGACTTGGTGTCAGTGTATGTCTTTGTTACTTGGTGTAAGTGTGTGTCTGTGTTCCTGGGTATCAGTGTATGTCTTTGTGACTTGGTATCAGTGTATGTCCTTGTGACTTGGTTTCAGTGTATGTATTTGTTACTGTGTATCAGTGTTTCTCTGTGTTACTGGGTGTCAGTGTGTGTTTGTTTGTGTTACTGGGTGTCAGTGTGTGTCTGTGACACTAGCTGTCAGTATTTAGTTTAGTTTAGAGATACAGCACTTAAACTGGCCCTTCGGGCCACCGAGTCTGTGCCGACCATCAACAACCCATTTATACAAATCCTACACTAATACCGGATTCCAATCTCATCCCCACCGGTCCCTATACATTTCCCTACCAACTACCTATACTAGGGGCAATTTATAATGGCCAATTAACCGATCAACCTGCAAGTCTTTGGCATGTGGGAGGAAACCGGAGCACCCGGAGGAAATCCACGCAGACACAGGGAGAACTTGCAAACTCCGCACAGGCAGTACCCAGAATCGAACCCGGGTCCCTGGAGCTGTGAGGCTGCAGTGCTAACCACTACGCCACTGTGCCGCCCAGTGAGTGTCCGTGTTACTGGGTGTCAGTGCATGTCTTTGTTACTTGGTGTCAGTGTGTGTCTGTGTTACTGGGTGTCAGTGTGTTTGTTTGTGTTACTGGGTGTCAGTGTGTGTCTGTGTTACTTGGTGTAAGTGTGTGACTTTGTTACTTGGTGTCCGTGTGTGACTGTGTCACTGGGTGTCAGTGTATGTCTTTGTTACTGGGTGTCAGTGTGTTTGTTTGTGTTACTGGGTGTCAGTGTGTGTCTGTGTTACTTGGTGTAAGTGTGTGACTTTGTTACTTGGTGTAAGTGTGTGTCTGTGTGACTGGGTATCAGTGTCTGTCTTTGTTACTTGGTGTAAGTGTGTGTCTGTGTTACTGGGTATCAGTGCATGTCTTTGTTACTTGGTGTCAGTGTATGTCAAAATACTTGGTGTAAGTGTATGTCTTTGTTACTTGGTGTAATTGTCTGTCTTTGTTACTTGGTGTAAGCGTATGTCTTTGTTACTTGGTGTCAGTGTATGTCTTTGTTACTGGGTGTCAGTGTGTGTCTATGTTGCTGGGTATCAGTGTATGTCTTTGTGACTTGGTATCAGTGTATGGCTGTGTTACTGGGTATCAGTGTATGTCTTTGTGACTTGGTGTCAGTGTATGTCAAAATACTTGGTGTAAGTGTATGTCTTTGTTACTTGGTGTAAGTGTGTGTCTGTGTTACTGGGTATCAGTGTATGTCTTTGTTACTGGGTGTCAGTGTGTGTCTGTGTTACTTGGTGTCAGTGTGTGTCTGTGTTACTGGGTGTCAGTGTGTTTGTTTGTGTTACTTGGTGTAAGTGTGTGACTTTGTTACTTGGTGTCCGTGTGTGTCTGTGTTACTGGGTGTCAGTGTATGTCTTTGTGACTTGGTATCAGTGTATGTCTTTGTGACTTGGTGTCAGTGTATGTCTTTGTTACTGGGTGTCAGTGTGTGTCTGTGTTACTTGGTGTCAGTGTGTGTCTGTGTTACTGGGTGTCAGTGTGTTTGTTTGTGTTACTGGGTGTCAGTGTGTGTCTGTGTTACTTGGTGTAAGTGTGTGACTTTGTTACTTGGTGTAAGTGTGTGTCTGTGTGACTGGGTATCAGTGTCTGTCTTTGTTACTTGGTGTAAGTGTGTGTCTGTGTTACTGGGTATCAGTGCATGTCTTTGTTACTTGGTGTCAGTGTATGTCAAAATACTTGGTGTAAGTGTATGTCTTTGTTACTTGGTGTAATTGTCTGTCTTTGTTACTTGGTGTAAGCGTATGTATTTGTTACTTGGTGTCAGTGTATGTCTTTGTTACTGGGTGTCAGTGTGTGTCTATGTTACTGGGTATCAGTGTATGTCTTTGTGACTTGGTATCAGTGTATGGCTGTGTTACTGGGTATCAGTGTATGTCTTTGTGACTTGGTGTCAGTGTATGTCAAAATACTTGGTGTAAGTGTATGTCTTTGTTACTTGGTGTAAGTGTGTGTCTGTGTTACTGGGTATCAGTGTATGTCTTTGTTACTGGGTGTCAGTGTGTGTCTGTGTTACTGGGTATCAGTGTAAGTCTTTGTTACTTGGTGTAAGTGTGTGTCTGTGTTACTGGGTATCAGTGTATGTCTTTGTTACTGGGTGTCAGTGTGTGTCTGTGTTACTTGGTGTCAGTGTGTGTCTGTGTTACTGGGTGTCAGTGTGTTTGTTTGTGTTACTGGGTGTCAGTGATGTGTCTGTGTTACTTGGTGTAAGAGTGTGACTTTGTTACTTGGTGTCCGTGTGTGTCTGTGTTACTGGGTGTCAGTGTATGTCTTTGTGACTTGGTATCAGTGTATGTCTTTGTGACTTGGTGTCAATTTATGTCTTTGTTACTGGGTGTCAGTGCATGTCTTTGTTACTTGGTGTCAGCGTGTGTCTGTGTTCCTGGGTGTCAATGTGTTTGTTTGTGTTACTGGGTGTCAGTGTGTGTCTGTGTTACTTGGTGTACGTGTGTGACTTTGTTACTTGGTGTCCGTGTGTGTCTGTGTTACTGGGTGTCAGTGTATGTCTTTGTTACTGGGTGTCAGTGTGTTTGTTTGTGTTACTGGGTGTCAGTGTGTGTCTGTGTTACTTGGTGTACGTGTGTGACTTTGTTACTTGGTGTAAGTGTGTGTCTGTGTTACTGGGTATCAGTGTATGTCTTTGTTACTTGGTGTAAGTGTGTGTCTGTGTTACTGGGTATCAGTGCATGTCTTTGTTACTTGGTGTCAGTGTTTGTCAAAACACTTGGTGTAAGTGTATGTCTGTGTTACTTGGTGTAATTGTCTGTCTTTGTTACTTGGTGTAAGTGTATGTCTTTGTTACTTGGTGTCAGTGTATGTCTTTGTTACTGGGTGTCAGTGTGTGTCTATGTTACTGGGTATCAGTGTATGTCTTTGTGACTTGGTATCAGTGTATGGCTGTGTTACTGGGTATCAGTGTATGTCTTTGTGACTTGGTGTCAGTGTATGTCAAAATACTTGGTGTCAGTGTATGTCTTTGTTACTGGGTGTCAGTGTGTTTGTTTGTGTTACTGGGTGTCAATGTGTGTGTCTGTGTTACTTGGTGTAAGTGTGTGACTTTGTGACTTGGTATCAGTGTATGTCCTTGTGACTTGGTGTCAGTGTATGTCTTTGTTACTTGGTGTAAGTGTGTGTCTGTGTTCCTGGGTATCAGTGTATGTCTTTGTGACTTGGTATCAGTGTATGTCCTTGTGACTTGGTTTCAGTGTATGTCTTTGTTACTGTGTATCAGTGTTTCTCTGTGTTACTGGGTGTCAGTGTGTGTTTGTTTGTGTTACTGGGTGTCAGTGTGTGTCTGTGACACTAGGTGTCAGTATTTAGTTTAGTTTAGAGATACAGCACTTAAACTGGCCCTTCGGGCCACCGAGTCTGTGCCGACCATCAACAACCCATTTATACAAATCCTACACTAATACCGGATTCCAATCTCATCCCCACCGGTCCCTATACATTTCCCTACCAACTACATATACTAGGGGCAATTTATAATGGCCAATTAACCGATCAACCTGCAAGTCTTTGGCATGTGGGAGGAAACCGGAGCACCCGGAGGAAATCCACGCAGACACAGGGAGAACTTGCAAACTCCGCACAGGCAGTACCCAGAATCGAACCCGGGTCCCTGGAGCTGTGAGGCTGCAGTGCTAACCACTGCGCCACTGTGCCGCCCAGTGAGTGTCCGTGTTACTGGGTGTCAGTGCATGTCTTTGTTACTTGGTGTCAGTGTGTGTCTGTGTTACTGGGTGTCAGTGTGTTTGTATGTGTTACTGGGTGTCAGTGTGTGTCTGTGTTACTTGGTGTAAGTGTGTGACTTTGTTACTTGGTGTCCGTGTGTGACTGTGTCACTGGGTGTCAGTGTATGTATTTGTTACTGGGTGTCAGTGTGTTTGTTTGTGTTACTGGGTGTCAGTGTGTGTCTGTGTTACTTGGTGTAAGTGTGTGACTTTGTTACTTGGTGTAAGTGTGTGTCTGTGTGACTGGGTATCAGTGTCTGTCTTTGTTACTTGGTGTAAGTGTGTGTCTGTGTTACTGGGTATCAGTGCATGTCTTTGTTACTTGGTGTCAGTGTATGTCAAAATACTTGGTGTATGTGTATGTCTTTGTTACTTGGTGTAAGTGTGTGTCTGTGTTACTGGGTATCAGTGTATGTCTTTGTTACTGGGTGTCAGTGTGTGTCTGTGTTACTTGGTGTCAGTGTGTGTCTGTGTTACTGGTTGTCAGTGTGTTTGTTTGTGTTACTTGGTGTAAGTGTGTGACTTTGTTACTTGGTGTCCGTGTGTGTCTGTGTTACTGGGTGTCAGTGTATGTCTTTGTGACTTGGTATCAGTGTATGTCTTTGTGACTTGGTGTCAGTTTATGTCTTTGTTACTGGGTGTCAGTGCATGTCTTTGTTACTTGGTGTCAGCGTGTGTCTGTGTTCCTGGGTGTCAATGTGTTTGTTTGTGTTACTGGGTGTCAGTGTGTGTCTGTGTTACTTGGTGTACGTGTGTGACTTTGTTACTTGGTGTCCGTGTGTGTCTGTGTTACTGGGTGTCAGTGTATGTCTTTGTTACTGGGTGTCAGTGTGTTTGTTTGTGTTACTGGGTGTCAGTGTGTGTCTGTGTTACTTGGTGTAAGTGTGTGACTTTGTTACTTGGTGTAAGTGTGTGTCTGTGTGACTGGGTATCAGTGTCTGTCTTTGTTACTTGGTGTAAGTGTGTGTCTGTGTTACTGGGTATCAGTGCATGTCTTTGTTACTTGGTGTCAGTGTATGTCAAAATACTTGGTGTAAGTGTATGTCTTTGTTACTTGGTGTAATTGTCTGTCTTTGTTACTTGGTGTAAGCGTATGTATTTGTTACTTGGTGTCAGTGTATGTCTTTGTTACTGGGTGTCAGTGTGTGTCTATGTTACTGGGTATCAGTGTATGTCTTTGTGACTTGGTATCAGTGTATGGCTGTGTTACTGGGTATCAGTGTATGTCTTTGTGACTTGGTGTCAGTGTATGTCAAAATACTTGGTGTAAGTGTATGTCTTTGTTACTTGGTGTAAGTGTGTGTCTGTGTTACTGGGTATCAGTGTATGTCTTTGTTACTGGGTGTCAGTGTGTGTCTGTGTTACTGGGTATCAGTGTAAGTCTTTGTTACTTGGTGTAAGTGTGTGTCTGTGTTACTGGGTATCAGTGTATGTCTTTGTTACTGGGTGTCAGTGTGTGTCTGTGTTACTTGGTGTCAGTGTGTGTCTGTGTTACTGGGTGTCAGTGTGTTTGTTTGTGTTACTGGGTGTCAGTGATGTGTCTGTGTTACTTGGTGTAAGAGTGTGACTTTGTTACTTGGTGTCCGTGTGTGTCTGTGTTACTGGGTGTCAGTGTATGTCTTTGTGACTTGGTATCAGTGTATGTCTTTGTGACTTGGTGTCAATTTATGTCTTTGTTACTGGGTGTCAGTGCATGTCTTTGTTACTTGGTGTCAGCGTGTGTCTGTGTTCCTGGGTGTCAATGTGTTTGTTTGTGTTACTGGGTGTCAGTGTGTGTCTGTGTTACTTGGTGTACGTGTGTGACTTTGTTACTTGGTGTCCGTGTGTGTCTGTGTTACTGGGTGTCAGTGTATGTCTTTGTTACTGGGTGTCAGTGTGTTTGTTTGTGTTACTGGGTGTCAGTGTGTGTCTGTGTTACTTGGTGTACGTGTGTGACTTTGTTACTTGGTGTAAGTGTGTGTCTGTGTTACTGGGTATCAGTGTATGTCTTTGTTACTTGGTGTAAGTGTGTGTCTGTGTTACTGGGTATCAGTGCATGTCTTTGTTACTTGGTGTCAGTGTTTGTCAAAACACTTGGTGTAAGTGTATGTCTGTGTTACTTGGTGTAATTGTCTGTCTTTGTTACTTGGTGTAAGTGTATGTCTTTGTTACTTGGTGTCAGTGTATGTCTTTGTTACTGGGTGTCAGTGTGTGTCTATGTTACTGGGTATCAGTGTATGTCTTTGTGACTTGGTATCAGTGTATGGCTGTGTTACTGGGTATCAGTGTATGTCTTTGTGACTTGGTGTCAGTGTATGTCAAAATACTTGGTGTCAGTGTATGTCTTTGTTACTGGGTGTCAGTGTGTTTGTTTGTGTTACTGGGTGTCAATGTGTGTGTCTGTGTTACTTGGTGTAAGTGTGTGACTTTGTGACTTGGTATCAGTGTATGTCCTTGTGACTTGGTGTCAGTGTATGTCTTTGTTACTTGGTGTAAGTGTGTGTCTGTGTTCCTGGGTATCAGTGTATGTCTTTGTGACTTGGTATCAGTGTATGTCCTTGTGACTTGGTTTCAGTGTATGTCTTTGTTACTGTGTATCAGTGTTTCTCTGTGTTACTGGGTGTCAGTGTGTGTTTGTTTGTGTTACTGGGTGTCAGTGTGTGTCTGTGACACTAGGTGTCAGTATTTAGTTTAGTTTAGAGATACAGCACTTAAACTGGCCCTTCGGGCCACCGAGTCTGTGCCGACCATCAACAACCCATTTATACAAATCCTACACTAATACCGGATTCCAATCTCATCCCCACCGGTCCCTATACATTTCCCTACCAACTACATATACTAGGGGCAATTTATAATGGCCAATTAACCGATCAACCTGCAAGTCTTTGGCATGTGGGAGGAAACCGGAGCACCCGGAGGAAATCCACGCAGACACAGGGAGAACTTGCAAACTCCGCACAGGCAGTACCCAGAATCGAACCCGGGTCCCTGGAGCTGTGAGGCTGCAGTGCTAACCACTGCGCCACTGTGCCGCCCAGTGAGTGTCCGTGTTACTGGGTGTCAGTGCATGTCTTTGTTACTTGGTGTCAGTGTGTGTCTGTGTTACTGGGTGTCAGTGTGTTTGTATGTGTTACTGGGTGTCAGTGTGTGTCTGTGTTACTTGGTGTAAGTGTGTGACTTTGTTACTTGGTGTCCGTGTGTGACTGTGTCACTGGGTGTCAGTGTATGTATTTGTTACTGGGTGTCAGTGTGTTTGTTTGTGTTACTGGGTGTCAGTGTGTGTCTGTGTTACTTGGTGTAAGTGTGTGACTTTGTTACTTGGTGTAAGTGTGTGTCTGTGTGACTGGGTATCAGTGTCTGTCTTTGTTACTTGGTGTAAGTGTGTGTCTGTGTTACTGGGTATCAGTGCATGTCTTTGTTACTTGGTGTCAGTGTATGTCAAAATACTTGGTGTATGTGTATGTCTTTGTTACTTGGTGTAAGTGTGTGTCTGTGTTACTGGGTATCAGTGTATGTCTTTGTTACTGGGTGTCAGTGTGTGTCTGTGTTACTTGGTGTCAGTGTGTGTCTGTGTTACTGGTTGTCAGTGTGTTTGTTTGTGTTACTTGGTGTAAGTGTGTGACTTTGTTACTTGGTGTCCGTGTGTGTCTGTGTTACTGGGTGTCAGTGTATGTCTTTGTGACTTGGTATCAGTGTATGTCTTTGTGACTTGGTGTCAGTTTATGTCTTTGTTACTGGGTGTCAGTGCATGTCTTTGTTACTTGGTGTCAGCGTGTGTCTGTGTTCCTGGGTGTCAATGTGTTTGTTTGTGTTACTGGGTGTCAGTGTGTGTCTGTGTTACTTGGTGTACGTGTGTGACTTTGTTACTTGGTGTCCGTGTGTGTCTGTGTTACTGGGTGTCAGTGTATGTCTTTGTTACTGGGTGTCAGTGTGTTTGTTTGTGTTACTGGGTGTCAGTGTGTGTCTGTGTTACTTGGTGTACGTGTGTGACTATGTTACTTGGTGTAAGTGTGTGTCTGTGTTACTGGGTATCAGTGTCTGTCTTTGTTACTTGGTGTAAGTGTGTGTCTGTGTTACTGGGTATCAGTGCATGTCTTTGTTACTTGGTGTCAGTGTATGTCAAAATACTTGGTGTAAGTGTATGTCTTTGTTACTTGGTGTAATTGTCTGTCTTTGTTACTTGGTGTAAGCGTATGTCTTTGTTACTTGGTGTCAGTGTATGTCTTTGTTACTGGGTGTCAGTGTGTGTCTATGTTACTGGGTATCAGTGTATGTCTTTGTGACTTGGTATCAGTGTATGACTGTGTTACTGGGTATCAGTGTATGTCTTTGTGACTTGGTATCAGTGTATGTCAAAATACTTGGTGTAAGTGTATGTCTTTGTTACTTGGTGTAAGTGTGTGTCTGTGTTACTTGGTATCAGTGTATGTCTTTGTTACTGGGTGTCAGTGTGTGTCTGTGTTACTTGGTGTCAGTGTGTGTCTGTGTTACTGGGTGTCAGTGTGTTTGTTTGTGTTACTGGGTGTCAGTGTGTGTCTGTGTTACTTGGTGTAAGTGTGTGACTTTGTTACTTGGTGTAAGTGTGTGTCTGTGTGACTGGGTATCAGTGTTTGTCTTTGTTACTTGGTGTAAGTGTGTGTCTGTGTTACTGGGTATCAGTGCATGTCTTTGTTACTTGGTGTCAGTGTATGTCAAAATACTTGGTGTAAGTGTATGTCTTTGTTACTTAGTCTAATTGTCTGTCTTTGTTACTTGGTGTAAGCGTATGTCTTTGTTACTTGGTGTCAGTGTATGTCTTTGTTACTGGGTGTCAGTGTGTGTCTATGTTACTGTGTATCAGTGTATGTCTTTGTGACTTGGTATCAGTGTATGGCTGTGTTACTGGGTATCAGCGTATGTCTTTGTGACTTGGTGTCAGTGTATCTCAAAATACTTGGTGTATGTGTATGTCTTTGTTACTTGGTGTAAGTGTGTGTCTGTGTTACTGGGTATCAGTGTATGTCTTTGTTACTGGGTGTCAGTGTGTGTCTGTGTTACTGGGTATCAGTGTATGTCTTTGTTACTTGGTGTAAGTGTGTGTCTGTGTTACTGGGTATCAGTGTATGTCTTTGTTACTGGGTGTCAGTGTGTGTCTGTGTTACTTGGTGTCAGTGTGTGTCTGTGTTACTGGGTGTCAGTGTGTTTGTTTGTGTTACTGGGTGTCAGTGTGTGTCTGTGTGACTTGGTGTAAGTGTGTGACTTTGTTACTTGGTGTCCGTGTGTGTCTGTGTTACTGGGTGTCAGTGTATGTCTTTGTGACTTGGTATCAGTGTATGTCTTTGTGACTTGGTGTCAGTTTATGTCTTTGTTACTGGGTGTCAGTGCATGTCTTTGTTACTTGGTGTCAGCGTGTGTCTGTGTTCCTGGGTGTCAATGTGTTTGTTTGTGTTACTGGGTGTCAGTGTGTGTCTGTGTTACTTGGTGTACGTGTGTGACTTTGTTACTTGGTGTCCGTGTGTGTCTGTGTTACTGGGTGTCAGTGTATGTCTTTGTTACTGGGTGTCAGTGTGTTTGTTTGTGTTACTGGGTGTCAGTGTGTGTCTGTGTTACTTGGTGTACGTGTGTGACTTTGTTACTTGGAGTAAGTGTGTGTCTGTGTTACTGGGTATCAGTGTCTGTCTTTGTTACTTGGTGTAGGTGTGTGTCTGTGTTACTGGGTATCAGTGCATGTCTTTGTTACTTGGTGTCAGTGTTTGTCAAAATACTTGGCGTAAGTGTATGTCTGTGTTACTTGGTGTAATTGTCTGTCTTTGTTACTTGGTGTAAGCGTATGTCTTTGTTACTTGGTGTCAGTGTATGTCTTTGTTACTGGGTGTCAGTGTGTGTCTATGTTACTGGGTATCAGTGTATGTCTTTGTGACTTGGTATCAGTGTATGGCTGTGTTACTGGGTATCAGTGTATGTCTTTGTGACTTGGTGTCAGTGTATGTCAAAATACTTGGTGTAAGTGTATGTCTTTGTTACTTGGTGTAAGTGTGTGTCTGTGTTACTTGGTATCAGTGTATGTCTTTATTACTGGGTGTCAGTGTGTGTCTGTGTTACTTGGTGTCAGTGTGTGTCTGTGTTACTGGGTGTCTGTGTGTTTGTTTGTGTTACTGGGTGTCAGTGTGTGTCTGTGATACTGGGAATCATTGTCTGTCTTTGTTACTGGGTGTCAGTGTATGTCTTTGTTACTGGGTGTCAGTGTATGTCTTTGTTACTTGGTGTAAGTGTGTGTCTGTGTTACTGGGAATCATTGTCTGTCTTTGTTACTTGGTGTCAGTGTATGTCTTTGTTACTGGGTGCCAGTGTGTGTCTTTGTGACTTGGTGTCAGTGTATGTCTTTGTTACTTGGTGTCAGTGTGTGTCTGTGTTACTGGGAATCATTGTATGTCTTTGTTACTTGGTGTCAATGCAAATACAAAAAGACAGAGGCGCAAGGGGAGAGCCAGCTGTGCAACAGCCCCAACAAACAAATTTCTCTGCAGCACCTGTGGAAGAGCCTGTCACTCCAGAATTGGCCTTTATAGCCACTCCAGGCGCTGCTTCACAAACCACTGACCACCTCCAGGCGCGTATCCATTGTCTCTCGAGATAAGGAGGCCCAAAAGAAGAATGCATGTCAAAATACTTGGTGCAATTGTATGTCTTTGTTACTTGGTGTCAGTGTGTGTCTGTGTTCCTGGGTATCAGTGTATGTCTTTGTGAATTGGTATCAGTGTATGTCTTTGTGACTTGGTGTCAGTGTATGTCTTTGTTACTGTGTGTCAGTGTCACTTGGTGTCAGTGTATGTCTTTGTTACTCTGTATCAGTATTTCTCTGTGTTACTGGGTGTCAGTGTGTGTTTGTTTGTGTTACTGGGTTTCAGTGTGTGTCTGTGACACTAGGTGTCAGTGTTTAGTTTAGTTTAGAGATTCAGCACTTCAACAGGCCCTTCGGGCCACCGAGTCTGTGCCGACCATCAACAAACCATTTATACTAATCCTACACTAATCCCGGATTCCAATCTCATCCCCACCGGTCCCTATATATTTCCCAACCAATTACCTATACTAGGGGCAATTTATGATGGCCAATTAACCTACCAAACTGCAAGTCTTTGGCATGTGGGAGGAAACCGGAGCACCCGGAGGACACCCACGCAGACACAGGGAGAACTTGCAAACTCCGCACAGGCAGTACCCAGAATCGAACCCGGGTCCCTGGAGCTGTGATGCTGCAGTGCTAACCACTGCGCCACTGTGCCGCCCAGTGTGTGTCCGTGTTACTGGGTGTCAGTGCATGTCTTCGTTACTTGGTGTCAGTGTGTGTCTGCATTACTGGGTGTCAGCGTGTTTGTTTGTGTTACTGGGTGTCAGTGTGTGTCTGTGTTACTTGGTGTAAGTGTGTGACTTTGTTACTTGGTGTCCTTGTGTGTCTGTGTTACTGGGTGTCAGTGTATGTCTTTGTTACTGGGTGTCAGTGTATGTCTTTGTTACTTGGTGTAAGTGTGTGTCTTTGTGATTTGGTGTCAGTGTATGCCTTTGTTACTGGGTGACAGTGTGTGTCTTTGTGACTTGGTGTCAGTGTGTGTCTTTGTTACTTTGTGTTAGTGTGTGTCTGTGTTACTGGGTATCAGTGTATGTCTTTGTTACTTGGTGTCAGTGTATGTCAAAATACTTGGTGTAAGTGTATGTCTTTGTTACTTGGTGTCAGTGAATGTCTTTGTTACTGGGTGTCAGTGTGTGTCTGTGTTACTGGGTATCAGTGTATGTCTTTGTGACTTGGTGTCAGTGTATGCCTTTGTTAATTGGTGTAAGTTTATGTCTTTGTGGTTTGGTGTCAGTGTATGCCTTTGTTACTGGGTGACAGTGTGTGTCTTTGTTACTTGGTGTCAGTGTGTGTCTTTGTTACTTTGTGTAAGTGTGTGTCTGTATTACTGGGTGTCAGTGTATGTCTTTGTTACTTCGTGTCAGTGTATGTCAAAATACTTGGTGTCAGTGTATGTCTTTGTTACTTGGTGTAAGTGGGTGACTTTGTTACTTGGTGTAAGTGTGTTTCTTTGCTACTTGGTGTCAATGTATGTCTTTGTTACTTGGTGTAATTGTCTGTCTTTGTTACTTGGTGTCAGCGTATGTCTTTGTTACTTGGTGTAAGTGTATGTCTTTGTCACTTGGTGTCAGTCTATGTCTGTGTTACTTGGTGTAAGTGTGTGTCTTTGTTACTTGGTGACAGTGTATGTCTTTGTTACTTGGTGTAATTGTCTGTCTTTGTTACTTGGTGTCAGCGTATGTCTTTGTTACTTGGTGTAAGTGTGTGTCTTTGTTACTGGGTGTCAGTGTGTTTGTTTGTGTTACTGGGTGTCAGTGTGTGTCTTTGTCAGTTGGTGTCAGTCTATGTCTGTGTTACTTGGTGTAAGTGTGTGTCTTTGTTACTTGGTGTCAGTGTATGTCTTTGTGACTTGGTGTCAGTGTATGTCAAAATACTTGGTGTAAGTTTATGTCTTTGTTACTTGGTGTAAGTGTGTGTCTGTGTTACTGGGTATCAGTGTATGTCTTTGTTACTGGGTGTCAGTGTGTGTCTGTGTTACTTGGTGTCAGTGTGTGTCTGTGTTACTGGGTGTCAGTGTGTTTGTTTGTGTTACTGGGTGTCAGTGTGTGTCTGTGTTACTTGGTGTAAGTGTGTGACTTTGTTACTTGGTGTCCGTGTGTGTCTGTGTTACTGGGTGTCAGTGTATGTCTTTGTGACTTGGTATCAGTGTATGTCTTTGTGACTTGGTGTCAGTTTATGTCTTTGTTACTGGGTGTCAGTGCATGTCTTTGTTACTTGGTGTCAGCGTGTGTCTGTGTTAATGGGTGTCAATGTGTTTGTTTGTGTTACTGGGTGTCAGTGTGTGTCTGTGTTACTTGGTGTACGTGTGTGACTTTGTTACTTGGTGTCCGTGTGTGTCTGTGTTACTGGGTGTCAGTGTATGTCTTTGTTACTGGGTGTCAGTACATGTCTTTGTTACTTGGTGTCAGCGTGTGTCTGTGTTCCTGGGTGTCAATGTGTTTGTTTGTGTTACTGGGTGTCAGTGTGTGTCTGTGTTACTTGGTGTACGTGTGTGACTTTGTTACTTGGTGTCCGTGTGTGTCTGTGTTACTGGGTGTCAGTGTATGTCTTTGTTACTGGGTGTCAGTGTGTTTGTTTGTGTTACTGGGTGTCAGTGTGTGTCTGTGTTACTTGGTGTACGTGTGTGACTTTGTTACTTGGTGTACGTGTGTGTCTGTGTTACTGGGTATCAGTGTCTGTCTTTGTTACTTGGTGTAGGTGTGTGTCTGTGTTACTGGGTATCAGAGCATGTCTTTGTTACTTGGTGTCAGTGTTTGTCAAAATACTTGATGTAAGTGTATGTCTGTGTTACTTGGTGTAATTGTCTGTCTTTGTTACTTGGTGTAAGCGTATGTCTTTGTTACTTGGTGTCAGTGTATGTCTTTGTTACTGGGTGTCAGTGTGTGTCTATGTTACTGGGTATCAGTGTATGTCTTTGTGACTTGGTATCAGTGTATGGCTGTGTTACTGGGTATCAGTGTATGTCTTTGTGACTTGGTGTCAGTGTATGTCAAAATACTTGGTGTAAGTGTATGTCTTTGTTACTTGGTGTAAGTGTGTGTCTGTGTTACTTGGTATCAGTGTATGTCTTTGTTACTGGGTGTCAGTGTGTGTCTGTGTTACTTGGTGTCAGTGTGTGTCTGTGTTACTGGGTGTCAGTGTGTTTGTTTGTTTTACTGGGTGCCAGTGTGTGTCTGTGATACTGGGAATCATTGTCTGTCTTTGTTACTGGGTGTCAGTGTATGTCTTTGTTACTGGGTGTCTGTGTATGTCTTTGTTACTTGGTGTAAGTGTGTGTCTGTGTTACTGGGAATCATTGTCTGTCTTTGTTACTTGGTGTCAGTGTATGTGTTTGTTACTGGGTGCCAGTGTGTGTCTTTGTGACTTGGTGTCAGTGTATGTCTTTGTTACTTGGTGTCAGTGTGTGTCTGTGTTACTGGGAATCATTGTATGTCTTTGTTACTTGGTGTCAATGCATGTCAAAATACTTGGTGCAATTGTATGTCTTTGTTACTTGGTGTCAGTGTGTGTCTGTGTTCCTGGGTATCAGTGTATGTCTTTGTGACTTGGTATCAGTGTATGTCTTTGTGACTTGGTGTCAGTGTATGTCTTTGTTACTGTGTGTCAGTGTCACTTGGTGTCAGTGTATGTCTTTGTTACTCTGTATCAGTATTTCTCTGTGTTACTCGGTGTCAGTGTGTGTTTGTTTGTGTTACTGGGTTTCAGTGTGTGTCTGTGACACTAGGTGTCAGTGTTTAGTTTAGTTTAGAGATTCAGCACTTCAACAGGCCCTTCGGGCCACCGAGTCTGTGCCGACCATCAACAAACCATTTATACTAATCCTACACTAATCCCGGATTCCAATCTCATCCCCACCGGTCCCTATATATTTCCCAACCAATTACCTATACTAGGGGCAATTTATGATGGCCAATTAACCTACCAAACTGCAAGTCTTTGGCATGTGGGAGGAAACCGGAGCACCCGGAGGACACCCACGCAGACACAGGGAGAACTTGCAAACTCCGCACAGGCAGTACCCAGAATCGAACCCGGGTCCCTGGAGCTGTGATGCTGCAGTGCTAACCACTGCGCCACTGTGCCGCCCAGTGTGTGTCCGTGTTACTGGGTGTCAGTGCATGTCTTCGTTACTTGGTGTCAGTGTGTGTCTGCGTTACTGGGTGTCAGTGTGTTTGTTTGTGTTACTGGGTGTCAGTGTGTGTCTGTGTTACTTGGTGTAAGTGTGTGACTTTGTTACTTGGTGTCCGTGTGTGTCTGTGTTACTGGGTGTCAGTGTATGTCTTTGTTACAGGGTGTCAGTGTATGTCTTTGTTACTTGGTGTAAGTGTGTGTCTTTGTGATTTGGTGTCAGTGTATGCCTTTGTTACTGGGTGACAGTGTGTGTCTTTGTGACTTGGTGTCAGTGTGTGTCTTTGTTACTTTGTGTTAGTGTTTGTCTGTGTTACTGGGTATCAGTGTATGTCTTTGTTACTTGGTGTCAGTGTATGTCAAAATACTTGGTGTAAGTGTATGTCTTTGTTACTTGGTGTCAGTGAATGTCTTTGTTACTGGGTGTCAGTGTGTGTCTGTGTTACTGGGTATCAGTGTATGTCTTTGTGACTTGGTGTCAGTGTATGCCTTTGTTAATTGGTGTAAGTGTATGTCTTTGTGGTTTGGTGTCAGTGTATGCCTTTGTTACTGGGTGACAGTGTGTGTCTTTGTTACTTGGTGTCAGTGTGTGTCTTTATTACTTTGTGTAAGTGTGTGTCTGTATTACTGGGTGTCAGTGTATGTCTTTGTTACTTCGTGTCAGTGTATGTCAAAATACTTGGTGTCAGTGTATGTCTTTGTTACTTGGTGTAAGTGGGTGACTTTGTTACTTGGTGTAAGTGTGTTTCTTTGCTACTTGGTGTCAGTGTATGTCTTTGTTACTTGGTGTAATTGTCTGTCTTTGTTACTTGGTGTCAGCGTATGTCTTTGTTACTTGGTGTAAGTGTATGTCTTTGTCACTTGGTGTCAGTCTATGTCTGTGTTACTTGGTGTAAGTGTGTGTCTTTGTTACTTGGTGACAGTGTATGTCTTTGTTACTTGGTGTAATTGTCTGTCTTTGTTACTTGGTGTCAGCGTATGTCTTTGTTACTTGGTGTAAGTGTGTGTCTTTGTTACTGGGTGTCAGTGTGTTTGTTTGTGTTACTGGGTGTCAGTGTGTGTCTTTGTCAGTTGGTGTCAGTCTATGTCTGTGTTACTTGGTGTAAGTGTGTGTCTTTGTTACTTGGTGTCAGTGTATATCTGCGTCACTCGGTGTCAGTGTGTTTGTTTGTGTTACTGGGTGTCAGTGTGTGTCTGTGTTACTTGGTGTAAGTGTGTCTCTTTGTTACTTCGTGTCAGTGTATGTCAAAATACTTGGTGTAAGTGTATGTCTTTGTTACTTGGTGTAAGTGTATCTCTGTGTTACTTGGTGTACGTGTATGTCTTTGTCACTTGGTGTCAGTCTATGTCTGTGTTACTTGGTGTAAGTGTGTGTCTTTGTTACTTGGTGTCAGCGTATGTCTTTGTTACTTGGTATAAGTGTGTGTCCGTGTTACTGGGTGTCAGTGCATGTCTTCGTTACTTGGTGTCAGTGTGTGTCTGCGTTACTGGGTGTCAGTGTGTTTGTTTGTGTTACTGGGTGTCAGTGTGTGTCTGTGTTACTTGGTGTAAGTGTGTGACTTTGTTACTTGGTGTCCGTGTGTGTCTGTGTTACTGGGTGTCAGTGTATGTCTTTGTTACTGGGTGTCAGTGTATGTCTTTGTTACTTGGTGTAAGTGTGTGTCTTTGTGATTTGGTGTCAGTGTATGCCTTTGTTACTGGGTGACAGTGTGTGTCTTTGTGACTTGGTGTCAGTGTGTGTCTTTGTTACTTTGTGTTTGTGTTTGTCTGTGTTACTGGGTATCAGTGTATGTCTTTGTTACTTGGTGTCAGTGTATGTCAAAATACTTGGTGTAAGTGTATGTCTTTGTTACTTGGTGTCAGTGAATGTCTTTGTTACTGGGTGTCAGTGTGTGTCTGTGTTACTGGGTATCAGTGTATGTCTTTGTGACTTGGTGTCAGTGTATGCCTTTGTTAATTGGTGTAAGTGTATGTCTTTGTGGTTTGGTGTCAGTGTATGCCTTTGTTACTGGGTGACAGTGTGTGCCTTTGTTACTTGGTGTCAGTGTGTGTCTTTATTACTTTGTGTAAGTGTGTGTCTGTATTACTGGGTGTCAGTGTATGTCTTTGTTACTTCGTGTCAGTGTATGTCAAAATACTTGGTGTCAGTGTATGTCTTTGTTACTTGGTGTAAGTGGGTGACTTTGTTACTTGGTGTAAGTGTGTTTCTTTGCTACTTGGTGTCAGTGTATGTCTTTGTTACTTGGTGTAATTGTCTGTCTTTGTTACTTGGTGTCAGCGTATGTCTTTGCTACTTGGTGTAAGTGTATGTCTTTGTCACTTGGTGTCAGTCTATGTCTGTGTTACCTGGTGTAAGTGTGTGTCTTTGTTACTTGGTGACAGTGTATGTCTTTGTTACTTGGTGTAATTGTCTGTCTTTGTTACTTGGTGTCAGCGTATGTCTTTGTTACTTGGTGTAAGTGTGTGTCTTTGTTACTGGGTGTCAGTGTGTTTGTTTGTGTTACTGGGTGTCAGTGTGTGTCTTTGTCAGTTGGTGTCAGTCTATGTCTGTGTTACTTGGTGTAAGTGTGTGTCTTTGTTACTTGGTGTCAGTGTATATCTGCGTCACTCGGTGTCAGTGTGTTTGTTTGTGTTACTGGGTGTCAGTGTGTGTCTGTGTTACTTGGTGTAAGTGTGTCTCTTTGTTACTTGGTGTCAGTGTATGTCAAAATACTTGGTGTAAGTGTATGTCTTTGTTACTTGGTGTAAGTGTATCTCTGTGTTACTTGGTGTACGTGTATGTCTTTGTCACTTGGTGTCAGTCTATGTCTGTGTTACTTGGTGTAAGTGTGTGTCTTTGTTACTTGGGTCAGCGTATGTCTTTGTTACTTGGTATAAGTGTGTGTTTGTGTTACTTGGTGTAAGTGTGTGTCTGTGTTACTTGGTGTCAGTGTATGTCTGCGTCACTCGGTGTCAGTGTGTTTGTTGGTGTTACTGGGTGTCAGTGTGTGTCTGTGTTACTTGGTGTCCGTGTGTGTCTGTGTTACTGGGTGTCAGTGTACGTCTTTGTTACTGGGAGTCAGTGTACGTAATTGTTACTTGGTGTCAGTGTATATCTGTGTTACTCTGTGTAAGTGTGTGTCTTTGTTACTTTGTGTCAGTGCATGTCTTTGTTACTTGGTGTCAGTGTATGTCTGTGATACTTGGAGTAAGTGTGTGCCTGTGTTACTGGGTATCAGTGTATGTCTGCGTCAGTCGGTGTCAGTGTGTTTGTTTGTGTTACTGGTTGTCAGTGTGTGTCTTTGTTACTTGGTGTCAGTGTATGTCAAAATACTTGCTGTAAGTGTATATCTGTGTTACTTGGTGTAAGTGTATGTCTTTGTCACTTGGTGTCAGTCTATGTCTGTGTTACTTGGTGTAAGTGTGTGTCTTTGTTACTTGGTGTCAGCGTATGTCTTTGTTACTTGGTATAAGTGTGTGTTTGTGTTACTTGGAGTAAGTGTGAGTCTGTGTTACTTGGTGTCAGTGTATGTCTTTGTTACTTGGTGTCAGTGTATGTCTGCGCCACTCGGTGTCAGTGTGTTTGTTTGTGTTACTGGGTGTCAATGTGTGTCTGTGTTACTTGGTGTAAGTGTGTTTCTTTGTTACTTGGTGTCAGCGTATGTCTTTGTTACTTGGTATAAGTGTGTGTTTGTGTTACTTGGAGTAAGTGTGAGTCTGTGTTACTGGGAATCAGTGTATGTCTTTGTTACTGGGTATCAGTGTATGTCTTTGTTACTTGGTGTCAGTGCATGTCAAAATACTTGGTGCAATTGTATGTCTTTGTTACTTGGTGTCAGTGTGTGTCTGTGTTCCTGGGTATCAGTGTATGTCTTTGTGACTTGTTATCAGTGTATGTCTTTGTGACTTGGTGTCAGTGCATGTCTTTGTTACTGTGATTCAGTGTTTCTCTGTGTTACTGGGTGTCAGTTGTGTGTTTGTTTGTTTTACTTGGTTTAAGTGTGTGTCTGTGTTCGTGGGTATCAGTGTCTGTCTTTGTGACTTGGTGTCAGTGTATGCCTTTGTTACTTGGTGTAAGTGTGTGTATGTGTCACTGGGTATCAGTGCATGACTTTCTTACTTGGTGTCAGTGTATGTCTCTGTTCCTTGGTGTAATTGTCTGTCTTTGTTACTTGGTGTCAGTGTATGTCTTTGTTACTTGGTTTCAGTGTATGTCTGTGTTCCTTGGTGTCAGTGTATGTCTTTGTTACTTGGTGTCAGTGTAGGTCAGTGTTGCTTGGTGTCAGAGTGTTTGTTTGTGTTACTGGGTGTCAGTGTGTGTCTGTGTTACTTGGTGTAAGTGTGTGTCTTTGTTACTTGGTGTCCATGTGTGTCTGTGTTACTGGGTGTCAGTGCATGTCTTTGTTACTTGGTGTCAGTTTGTGTCTGTGTTACTGGGTATCAGTGTATGTGTTTGTTACTTGGTGTCAGTGTAGGTCAGTGTTACTTGGTGTCAGAGTGTTTGTTTGTGTTACTGGGTGTCAGTGTGTGTCTGTGTTACTTGGTGTAAGTGTGTGTCTTTGTTACTTGGTGTCCATGTGTGTCTGTGTTACTGGGTGTCAGTGCATGTCTTTGTTACTGGGTGTCAGTGTCTGTCTTTGTTACTTGGTGTCAGTGTATGTCTTTGTTACTTGGTTTCAGTGTATGTCTGTGTTCCTTGGTGTAAGTGTGTGTCTTTGTTACTTGGTGCAAGCGTATGTCTTTGTTACTTGGTGTCAGTGTATGTCTTTGTTACTGGGTTTCAGTGTGTGTCTGTGTTACTGGGTATCAGTGTATGTCTTTGTGACTTGGTATCAGTGTATGGCTGTGTTACTGGGTATCAGAGTATGTCTTTGTGACTTGGTGTCAGTGTATGTCAAAATACTTGGTGTAAGTGTATGTCTTTGTTACTGGGTGTCAGTGTGTGTCTGTGTTACTTGGTGTCAGTGTGTGTCTGTGTTACTGGGTGTCAGTGTGTTTGTTTGTGTTACTGAGTGTCAGTGTGTGTCTGTGTTACTTGGTGTAAGTGTGTGACTTTGTTACTTGGTGTCCGTGTGTGTCTGTGTTCCTGGGTGTCAGTGTATGTCTTTGTTACTGTGTATCACTGTGTGTTACTGGGTGTCAGTGTATGTCTTTGTTACTTGGTGTCAGTGTATGTCTTTGTTACTTGGTGTCAGTGTATGTCTTTGTTACTTGGTGTAAGTGTGTGTCTTTGTTACTGGGTGTCAGTGTGTTTGTTTGTGTTACTGGGTGTCAGTGTGTGTCTGTGTTACTTGGTGTAAGTGTGTGTCTTTGTTACTTGGTGTCCGTGTGTGTCTTTGTTACTCGGTGTCAGTGTATGTCTTTGTTACTGGGTGTCAGTGCATGTCTTTGTTACTTGGTGTAAGTGAATGTCTTTGTGATTTGGTGTCAGTGTATGCCTTTGTTACTGGGTGACAGTGTGTGTCTTTGTTACTTTGTGTTAGTGTGTGTTTGTGTTACTTGGTGTAAGTGTGTGTCTGTGTTACTTGGTGTCAGTGTATGTCTTTGTTACTTGGTGTCAGTGTATGTCTGCGTCACTCGGTGTCAGTGTGTTTGTTTGTGTTACTGGTTGTAAGTGTGTGTCTTTGTTACTTGGTGTCAGTGTATGTCAAAATACTTGGTGTAAGTGTATGTCTTTGTTACTTGGTGTAAGTGTATATCTGTGTTCCTTGGTGTAAGTGTATGTCTTTGTCACTTGGTGTCAGTCTATGTCTGTGTTACTTGGTGTAAGTGTTTGTCTTTGTTACTTGGTGTCAGCGTATGTCTTTGTTACTTGGTATAAGTGTGTGTTTGTGTTACTTGGTGTAAGTGTGTGTCTGTGTTACTTGGTGTCAGTGTATGTCTTTGTTACTTGGTGTCAGTGTATGTCTGCGCCACTCGGTGTCAGTGTGTTTGTTTGTGTTACTGGGTGTCAGTGTGTGTCTGTGTTACTTGGTGTAAGTGTGTTTCTTTGTTACTTGGTGTCCGTGTGTGTCTGTGTTACTGGGTATCAGTGTATGTCTTTGTTACTGGGTATCAGTGTATGTCTTTGTTACTTGGTGTCAGTGCATGTCAAAATACTTGGTGCAATTGTATGTCTTTGTTACTTTGTGTCAGTGTGTGTCTGTGTTCCTGGGAATCAGTGTATGTCTTTGTGACTTGTTATCAGTGTATGTCTTTGTGACTTGTTATCAGTGTATGTCTTTGTGACTTGGTGTCAGGGCATGTCTTTGTTACTGTGATTCAGTGTTTCTCTGTGTTACTGGGTGTCAGTGTGTGTTTGTTTGTTTTACTTGTTGTAAGTGTGTGTCTGTGTTCGTGGGTATCAGTGTATGTCTTTGTGACTTGGTGTCAGTGTATGCCTTTGTTACTTGGTGTAAGTGTGTGTATGTGTCACTGGGTATCAGTGCATGACTTTGTTACTTGGTGTCAGTGTATGTCTGTGTTCCTTGTTGTAATTGTCTGTCTTTGTTACTTGGTGTCAGTGTATGTCTTTGTTACTTGGTTTCAGTGTATGTCTGTGTTCCTTGGTGTAAGTGCGTGTCTTTGTTACTTGGTGTAAGCGTATGTCTTTGTTACTTGGTGTCAGTGTATGTCTTTGTTACTGGGTGTCAGTGTGTGTCTGTGTTACTGGGTATCAGTGTATGTCTTTGTGACTTGGTATCAGTGTATGGCGGTGTTACTGGGTATCAGTGTATGTCTTTGTGCCTTGGTGTCAGTGTATGTCAAAATACTTGGTGTCAGTGTATGTCTTTGTTACTGGGTGTCAGTGTGTGTCTGTGTTACTTGGTGTCAGTGTGTGTCTGTGTTACTGGGTGTCAGTGTGTTTGTTTGTGTCACTAGGTGTCAGTGTGTGTCTGTGTTACTTGGTGTAAGTGTGTGACTTTGTTACTTGGTGTCCGTGTGTGTCTGTTTTCCTGGGTGTCAGTGTATGTCTTTGTTACTGTGTATCAGTGTGTGTTACTGGATGTCAGTGTATGTCTTTGTTACTTTGTGTCAGTGTATGTCTTTGTTACTGGGTGTCAGTGTATGTCTTTGTTACTTGGAGTATGTGTGTCTTTGTTAATGGGTGTCAGTGCGTTTGCTTGTGTTACTGGGTGTCAGTGTGTGTCTGCGTTACTTGGTGTAAGTGTGTGTCTTTGTGACTGGGTGTCAGTGTATGTCTTTGTTACTTGGTGTAAGTGTATGTCTTTGTGATTTGGTGTCAGTGTATGTCTTTGTTACTGGGTGTCAGTGTATGTCTTTGTTACTTTGTGTCAGTGTATGTCAAAATACTTGGTGGAAGTGTATATCTTTGTTACTTGGTGTAATTGTCTGTCCTTGTAACTTGGTGTCAGTGTATGTCTTTGTTACTTGGTGTAAGTGTGTGTCTGTGTTACTTGGTGTAAGTGTGTGTCTTTGTTACTTGGTGTCCGTGTGTGTCTGTGTTACTGGGTGTCAGTGTATGACTTTGTTACTTGGTGTAAGTGTATGTCTTTGTTAGTTGGTGTCAGAGTGTGTCTTTGTTACTTGGTGTAAGTGTATGTCTTCGTTACTTGGTGTCAGTGTTTGTCTGTCAGTGTATGTCTTTGTTACTTGGTGTCAGTGTGTGTCTGTTTGTGTTACTTGGTGTAAGTGTGTGTCTTTAGTTACTTGGTGTCTGTGTATGTCTTTTTTACTGTGTACCAGTGTTTCTCTGTGTTACTGGGTGTCAGTGTGTGTTTGTTTGTGTTACTGGGTGTCAGTATTTAGTTTAGTTTAGAGATACACACTTAAACAGGCCCTTCGGCCCACCGGGTCTGTGCCGACCATCAACCACCCATTTATTCTAACCCTACACTAATCCCGTATTCCTATCACATCTCCACCTGTCCCTATATATTTCCCTACCACCTACCTATACTAGGGGCAATTTATGATGGCCAATTAACATAACAACCTGCAAGTCTTTGGCATGTGGGAGGAAACCGGAGCACCCGGAGGAAACCCACTCAGACACTGGGTATCAGTGTATGTCTTTGTTACTGGGTGTCAGTGTCTGACTTTGTTACTTGGTGTAAGTGTGTGTCTGTGTTCCTGGGTATCAGTGTCTGTCTTTGTTACTTGGTGTAAGTTTGTGTCTGTGTTACTGGGTATCAGTGCATGTCTTTGTTACTTGGTGTCAGTGTATGTCTGTGTTACTTGTTGTAAGTGTGTGTCTGTGTTCCTGGGTATCAGTGCATGTGTTTGTTACTGGGTGTCAGTGACTGAATTTGTTACTTGGTGTAAGTGTGTGTCTGTGTTCCTGGGTATCAGTGTCTGTCTTTGTTACTTGGTGTAAGTTTGTGTCTGTGTTACTGGGTATCAGTGCATGTCTTTGTTACTTGGTGTCAGTGTATGTCTGTGTTACTTGTTGTAAGTGTGTGTCTGTGTTACTTGGTGTAAGCGTATGTCTTTGTTACTTGATGTCAGTGTATGTCTTTGTTACTGGGTGTCAGTGTGTGTCTTTGTGAAATGGTATCAGTGTATGTCTTTGTTACTTGGTGTCAGTGTGAGTCTGTGTTACTGGGTATCAGTGTATGTCTCTGTTACTTGGTGTCAGTGTATATCAAAATACTTGGTGTAAGTGTATGTCTTTGTTACTTGGTGTAATTGTCTGTCTTTGTTACTTGGTGTCAGTGTATGTCTGTGTTACTGGGTGTCAGTGTGTGTCTGTGTTACTTGGTGTAAATGTGTGTCTTTGTTACTTGGTGTCAGTGTCCGTCTTTGTTACTTGGTGTAAGTGTGTGTCTGTGTTACTGGGTATCAGTGTCTGTCTTTGTTACTTGGTGCAAGTGTGTGTCTGTGTTACTGGGTATCAGTGCATGTCTTTGAGACTTGGTGTCAGTGTATGACTTTGTTACTGGCTGTCAGTGTATGTCTGTGTTACTTGGTGTAAGTGTGTGCCTGTGTTACTTGGTATCAGTGTATGTCAAAATACTTGGTGTAAGTGTATGTCTTTGTTACTTGGTGTAATTGTCTGTCTTTGTTACTTGGTGTCAGTGTATGTCTGTGTCACTTGGTGTAAGTGTGTTTCTTTGTTACTTGGTGTAAGCGTATGCCTTTGTTACTTGGTGTCAGTGTGTGTCTGTGTTACTGGGTATCAGTGCATGTCTTTGAGACTTGGTGTTAGTGTATGACTTTGTTACTGGCTGTCAGTGTATGTCTGTGTTACTTGGTGTAAGTGTGTGCCTGTGTTACTGGGTATCAGTGTGTGTCTCTGTTACTGGGTATCAGTGTATGTCTGTGTTACTTGGTGTAAGTGTGTGTATGTGTTACTGGGTATCAATGTATGTCTTTGTGACTTGGTGTCAGTGTATGTCTTTGTTACTGGTTGTCAGTGTGTGTCTTTGTGACTTGGTGTCAGTGTATGTCTTTGTTACTTGGTGTCTTTGTGTGTCTGTGTTACTGGGTATCAGTGGATGTCTTTGTTACTTGGTGTCAGGGTATGTCAAAATACTTGGTGTAAGTGTATGTCTTTGTTACTTGGTGTAATTGTCTGTCTTTGTTACTTGGTGTCTGTGTATGTCTGTGTTACTGGGTGTCAGTGTGTGTCTATGTTACTTGGTGCAAGTGTATGTCTTTGTTACTAGGTGTCAGTGTATGTCTTTGTTACTTGGTGTCTGTGTGTGTTTGTGTTACTGGGTGTCAGTGTGTGTCTGTGTTACTTGGTGTAAGTGTGTGTCTTTGTTACTTGGTGCAAGTGTGTGTCTGTGTTACTGGGTATCAGTGTATGTCTTTGTTACTTGGTGTCAGTGTATGTCAAAATACATGGTGTAAGTGTGTGTCTTTGTTACTTGGTGTAATTGTCTGTCTTTGTTACTTGGTGTCAGTGTATCTCTGTGTTACTTGGTGTAAGTGTATGTCTTTGTTACTTGGTGTCAGTGTATGTCTTTGTTACTTGGTTTAAGTGTGTTTCTGTGTTACTGGGTATCAGTGTCTGTCTTTGTTACTTGGTGTAAGTGTGTGTCTTTGTTACTTGCTGTAAGTGTGTGTCTTTGTTACATGGTGTAAGTGTATGTCTTTGCTACTTGGTGTCAGTGTGTGTCTGTGTTACTGGGTGTCAATGTGTTTGTTTGTGTTACTGGGTGTCAGTGTGTGTCTGTGTTACTTGGTGTAAGTGTGTGACTTTGTTACTGGGTGTCCGTGTGTGTCTGTGTTACTGGGTGTCAGTGTATGTATTCGTTACTGGGTGTCAGTGTGTTTGTTTGTGTTACTGGGTGTCAGTGTGTGTCTGTGTTACTAGGTGTAAGTGTGTGACTTTGTTAC